>NW_012114488.1:3981239-4002305 GCF_000951035.1 Colobus angolensis palliatus | reverse complement strand
TATAAATGTATGTATATATTTCTGTGTGTGTGCATATATGTATATAAGAATCACTGCCCAGCATTTCTTTTTCAGTAATTTTCAGCTTTTTTTCCTTTCTATTCATTGGTAAGATTAGAAGATGGTATTTGGTTTTGTTTTCTCATGTACTGGGAAATGATCAGGTCACGTTTAGAATGTTTAAGGTTATCTTGCTCTTAGGTTTATATTTGGAAAAGCTATTCTGTAGAATGGTGTCTGGTGCCAACTTCTTAATGGCAAATAGGTGGATTTTTAAGAAATGGATTTATGGTAACATTTTCAAAATGGTATCTGGTGTGTATTAGCGGAAAATGCATGCACCACAGGGTGACTCATTAAGGGAAAATGGAGTAGACTTACCTCCCTTATTTGATTATTTGATGTACAGATATATATCCCATTTCTGAAATAAAAATCTAGATGGATTGGATTGCCTCAATACATTTCTCTTTGGCTGTTCTGTAATAAAATTCTTGCTATGAGCCTTTACGAACAAGTCAGCAGATTGAAAATAAAATGATCTGGATAATGGAATCATAAAGTTGTTATGGATGCAAAGGGCTTCGTTGAGCATGTATTTTATTCCCATGAATTGAAGTGGGGTGCATTTAATCGTTCCCTTAGCATCTGTAATGGAAAGGAATATATGACCAGAAACAGTTCCTCAAAGGCACGTGAAATCACTTAAGTAATGCCTCTTTCCTTTTCCTAATGTTTCTCCCTCCCTTCTTCCCTTTATTCCTTCAGTGATTTCTCCTCTATAGGTATCTCTTTAGATGATCAGTTCTTAGGAAGGAGAAAAAAGCTAAATGTGAAAAGCTGCATGGTGTTATGGAAAGAATCCAGAATCAGAACAGACAGACCTGGTTTCCAATTTGGCCTCCAGCACTCACCACCAAGTCTGCGCACTTGGACAAATTACTTAACTTCAATAATTCTCAGTTTTCCACACTGCAGAACTGTTTATGTAAGAGGCATCTGTTACACATCACATGCTTAATGAATGGCAGTTATAATTAAGAAAAAACATACATACATTTTACAAGTTACACTGACAAGAAAACAGCAAATGAGGCCTGTTTGTGGCACGCATGGAGAAAAAGCAGTTTGTTTCTACTGGGCTTGGGCAGCTAGAGCCATGCTTTCTCAGTTTCATGCTATTAGTGTAATTGATATTTTTTATTCCAAGATGGGATGAATGGGAGAAAAACCTCAATAGCCACATTTGGGAGTTCAATCCAAAACAGGTGAAAATTCACTCAATGTCTCAGGACTAGTGAGAATAATAAATGCTGTTTGTTTGCTCAAACATCTCCCTTCTGAAATGATAGAAGGTAAACAGTCCAAAGGTGAGTGATCTGATGAAACTCTTCAAGAATGCACTGCAAGCAAGCCTGGAGCACTGTCGTAGCTGAGAAGCTGCTCTAGTTGTCAGGATCTGCTGGAATGACGCTGTCAAAAAAGAAATGGCTCAGCCATCCCATAAATAAGCCAGTTCCATGGAAGGCCGAGGGATGTGCTGGGCATGGTGTCACCCCCCTAAGGCATTGATGCCAGGGTCTGTTCATAGTAGTTTTATTTGCGGCCACAAGGGTCAGTCCCAAATAACATTATCCACTTACTCACTCAGGAATGGTAGCATCATTTTGCATGAGTCTTTGAAAACGAAGGCTGGTTTTTATTAACATCTTCCCTAAGCACTTAAAAAAGAGTTACTTTATACCTTCACTTATTGCTAAGAAAGTTTCAGTGCAGCTGTTCTAGTTGACATTAAGCCCCAACATGTTTCTACTCAAGAAACATGAGGCTCTGGTCATCAGCTGCCCATGTCTATGATCAGGTATCCATAGCATTTGGCTACTCAGCATGGACACTTCATCCAAAACACCCTTCACATAGGAGAGTCATGTGTGCTAGCCATGGCTAGTCCTTCAGTGCACACTAATCACCAAAGCTGAAGCTGTTTCCATGACCAAGAGTCCATATTGACTTTATCAAAGGCTTGATTCCTTCAGGATAGGTGTAAGCATTGTGAAAGTCTCACAATTCTGTCCAGACAATTACAGTTTTATACAAATGAGCATTTGGAGTTATATACTGCTGCAGATCTACTATCTTTAGGCGAAAATAAGCCAGCCCAAGCAGCCTTCTGTAAAAACTACCGCAAACCTGGTCTGCTCATTAGGGGCCTCAAAATTCTGAAAAAAGGCGGTCAGCATGGTGACTCATGTCTGTAATCCCAGCACTTTGGGAGACCAAAGCAGGTGGATCACTTGAGGTCAGGAGTTCGAGACCAGCCTGGCAAAAGATGTTTATAATAAGACTTAGAAATCATCTTTGCATCAATTGACAAACACAGATGACAGATAGATTATTTATGAACGTCTGAAAAACACTGTAAAATAAGACTGATTATAATATACTTTTGGTTACTTGAAATATATACGTGTGTGTCTCTGTGCATGTGTATGTGTGTGTAGTTTAAGCAATAAGAAATAGCTTGATATCAGTTTCCTATCCCTCCCATCTAGCAATTTTATTAAAATTCTTGTTTACTTCCTTACTGATTGCCTTTTTCATGGTCTTAATTTTCTGCTGCTTCTGTTGCTTCTGTATCTCTTTTTGCATTTCCTTCCTTCCATTTTCCTGATACGTATGGAGTAATACTATTTGTAAAAATTATTTTTCTCTATATCTCCAGTTGCTAGAAGTTTACCATCACTTGACAGCCTTTATTGCTAAAACTAATTTAACTCCCCTCCATTATATCTTGCTAATTAGCCATAATGAGTAAAATATACAGGTCTTGCTCCCAACAGTTAATCCAGGGACTCTACTCTTCTGCAAAACTTCCTCCAAACATTTCTGGAATTCCTCTGGAAATGCCTTACATGGACTCACACATGCCCCATTGCATCCCTTCCCATCCCATCCCATCTCATTTCATTAATTCCGATCTCTCCCACTGGTTTCACTGCTTGTCCACTGCTTGGACACTCAAAGCAGAGCCTACTAATGGATCTTGATCTAACAGAATAGACAGCAGATGCTAAGCCACACACCCATCTGATCCACCAGGGGAATAACATGGCGATGGTAGGTGGATGGGTGGGGAGGGCTTAGAAATGGCTCTCTCCTGTTCATAGTGCAGTCTCTTGGCAGGATCCCAATAGGTGTCTCAGGTAAACGAGAGAAGAGACACACAGAAAGAATAAAGCAACTTCTTCCAGGGGGGTAGACCAGGAACGCACTGCTGTCGCAGATGCTCATCAAGTGTATTCCCAATCTCTCTGGGCTCTGTACTAGGTTAAGAGCACAGTGCCTCAAAAGTTGCTTTACAGAATCTTGCCTCAGTATGTTTGATAATTATTTACATAAGTAATGTGTTAGTATATTTTACATTGCTATAACGAGATATCTGAGACTGGGTAATGTATAAAGAAAAGAGGTTTATTTGGCTCACAGTTCTGCAGGCTGTACAAGCATGGTGCCAGCATCTGCTTCCGGTGAGGGTCTCAGGAAGCTTTTACTCATGGTGGAAGGCAAAGGGAAGGAACGGGCATGTCATTTGGCAAGAGAGAGAGAGATACAGAAACAATGTGCCAGGCGCTTTTTAACAAGCAGATCTGGTGATAACTAACAGAGTGAGAAATCACTCACTACCTCCCAAGTAGGGCAGCAAGCCCTTCCTGAGGGATCCACCCCCATGACCCAAACACCTCCCGCTAGACCCCACCTTCAACAGTGGGGATCACGTTTCAGCATGAGACTTGGAGAGAGCAAACATCCAAACCATATCAAATAATAGTTTTAAAAAATCAGTTTATGGATTCAAGCCTAGATTTGAGTCCTGGCTTTAAAACTTTAGTTACTTTTCAGTGGATACATCTTTTAACCTTTCCTAAAATTTAGTTTCCTCATCAGTAAGTGGGAGTAATAATTATTCCCGTATTAGAGAATTTTTGTGTAGGATTCGATAAGATAATGCATGAAAATGACAGTTTGCTAGACATATAGTCAACAGAGGGCAAACACCTGTATTGCAACTTTTACGCTCCCATTCACCGCATGTGTACAGTGAGGCCTATCAGTAGTGAACCTGGGTTGAGCTTTCTCAGCATGCCCCTTAACGTTTCATAAATTTTTTAAGGCCCTATTTTTCTAGTTGTTAGGCACACCCAAACTGCATACCATAGGTCCAAACTGATATTAGCATCACATTGTTTTTTTGAGACAGGGTCTTACTCTGTCACCCAGGCTGGAGTGCAATGGCACAATCATGGCTCAATGCAGCCTCTACCTCCCAGGCTCAGGTGACCCATCTCCCTCGCAAGTCTCCCACGTAGCTGGGTCTACAGGCGCACATCATCACGCCAGCTAATTTTTCATGTTTTTATAGAGACAGGGTTTCACCATGTTCCCCAAGCTGGTCTCAAACTCCTGGGATCAACAGATCTGCCTCCCTCAGCCTCTCAAAGTGCTAGGATTTCAAGCGTGAGCCATGGTGCCTGGCCAGCATCACACTTTTAAAGTTTATTTAGTTGTGCTGCACTAATATATTCAGAAACAGAACTTGTTTTTCACAAATGCTCTTATCTCTTTGCAATTCCAAACTTTTTTTCTAAAAGAGCTCTTTCACAATTTTGCCCAGGCTAGTCTTGAACCCCTAGCTTAAAGTGATTCTCCTATCTCAGCCTCCCAAGTCTCTGGGGTTAGAGGTGTAAGCCACTGCACCTGGCTCAAAGTCAAAGCTGCATGAAAAAGAATTCCATTTCAGACACTGGTACTGAAATAATATCAGACAGAAGAAACCACTAAGCAGAAGTTAATTACACATATTTTACCCTTCCACCTAAGGCCCCCCATCCCAGCACAAAACCTACATCCTCTGGAATATTTTATCCTGGATAGACAAATTTACTCATTCAGCTCAAGTTTCTAAACTTTCATGATAGCACAGACACTGTTCTGAGCTCAGAGATGTCTTCAAGATCAAAAATAAACAAGACAGTTTATTTTGGGGTGGGAAGAGATAAAATAAGCAATAAGTGAATGGATGAAGGCAACAAATGAAAACAAATAAGCAAGAAAATACCAGGAAGTAATCACTATTATAGTGAAATATGTCTTGATGAAAATGACAAGGTAGTACTTTTAGTCAGAAAATGCCTCTCTGACGAGGTGGTATTTAAGCTGAGACAGGAATGAGAAAGAAAACCAGCTCTATGTCTGGTGGAGGAGCAGTCTAGGCAGAGGGAAGAGGTGGTGGAAAGGCCCCCAACTCAAGAGCAGTTTGATGTGCTTGAGGAAGTAAAAGCTGACTAGAGGGCTGGAATGCAGGGACAGAGAGGGAGAAGGTAAGAGATGAAGGCAAAGGTGAAGATTTATGGAAGTGACTAGTCAGCCTACAAAGTTGGAAGCCACTGGAAGGTTTTAAAAAGGGATGTTGTAGTAGTCCATTCTCACACTGCTATAAAGAAATACCTGAAATGCTTCAATCTATAAAGAAAATAAGTTTGATTGACTCATGCTTCCACAGGCTGTACAGGAAGCATGGCTGAGGAGATCTCAGGAAACTTACAATCATGGTGGAAGGCACAGAGGAAGAAGGGATGTCTGAGGAGGCCTTAGGAAACTGACAATCAGCGCAGAAGGTGAAGAGGAAGAAGGGATGTCTTACATGGCCGGAGCAGGAGAAGAGAGCAAAGTGGGAGGTGCTACACACTTTTAAACAGCTAGATCTCGTGAGAACTCACTCACTATCACAAGAACAGCAAAGGGGAAATCTGCCTCCATGATCCAATCACCTCCCAGGAGGTCCTTACAACTGGATGAGAGATTAGGCCAGGGACACAGATCCAAACCGTATCAGCTGTGATTTGATATGATAGACTGGGATGAGAATGAATTATGGGGGTGAAAGCGTGGAAACTGAAGGTAAGAGGCTATGGGAGTTTTCCAGGTGCAGAGAAATGGAAGAATTTGGAATATGTCTTGAAGACACTTGAAGTGAACAGATGGGGAACAAAGGAAGGAGAAAGAGCACTATGAATCTGTGGCATATGCACCTGAGTGGAAGAGCCACTTACTGAAACAGGGTATGTTAGGGTAGAGGTTAATTTCTGATGGATTCACATTTCCAAATTGAGGGGCCTCCACTAAAGCAGCTCTCTTTCCTCTTTCAGCCCCAGCACTTCTTTCTGCAGGTGTGTTTTGACTCACCTGATTGTTAAATCTAGGCAAAGCTAGGCCTGAGGAATCAGTCCCTTCCTTTCAGCTTTTCTTGCCTGCTTGGCTTCAACAGGCTTACACTCTCAGCTCCTCTGGCCTGTGTTTGATGGAGGTAGGGAGGTGAGGAGCGTTCTCGGCTCAGTCTGAGAACAGCGCAGTCATAAGAATCTCACTGTGATGCCACAACAAAGTCATGTCCTCCAATCTGACTCTGATCAGTAATAAACCTGGCATCTGTGACTCTAATGATCTGGCTCCAGCATGTCTCCATCAATTGATTTAGATCTCAGGATCATCTGGGGAAATACTGGGAAAGCAGCATATTTGGGAAAACGAAGAAGAATTCTGCTTTGGACATACTAGATTTGAAAGACAGTTTTCTGGGTATTCAAGTAGTCTCATACAGATTAGCTTTGCATTCAGGGATTAGGTAGAAATGTAGACTTTAGAATCATTGTTTATGTATTATTAAAATGCATACATAATTTTACTGGCAAGTCATTGTTATGTAAGTGCATATATTTTATGGGCATTTAACCCACGAACCAAAATGAATTATAACATCAGTCATCAATATCACTGTACTTATAACACAGAAGAGACCAGACTCCCCAGACTAGTTTGGGAGTCACTATACAAACTGAAGATCTGAAGAGCAGATCATCTCTACTGAGTCATGCTACCCCAAAAGGCCTTCCAAGTTTCCTTCTTACAGATCAATCATCAGCTATTTAAGCTTGGCTTGCTCAATATATATAAATGATTTGACGCAAATAAAATTCAATTAAAAATCCCACACACCTTACCTATGACTCATCCAAGGTGCACACTGCCATGGTAATTGAAGACATCTGTCCTACGAAACAATACAGGAACAGGCTTATGCAGCTGAATCTCCCACACTGTCTCAATTGCCAGCTCAGGTAGAGCTGAGCTGGGGAGGAAGGCTGGGGACAGAGGTGCATCTATGTATGAGGAGATGTTCTTAAGTACATTGTCAATGTGCCTGGCTCTCATTACTATTCTTGATTAAAATATAATCTCTGTCAGCTCGCCACCAGAAAATATTAACTTGCACTTTTGAAGTCACTTCACCCAGATACACAATTCTATTATGGTGCATGAAGGGACAATGTTAAACAATATAACTGGCATGCTCATTTCTAATGGAGTGAACTATAATTTATCTTAATTACACAGTAGTTCTTTACATTATGGTCAGTATTTCACCTGTCAAGTTCTTAGCGAATATGTCTTAATATACAGTGACACGTAGCTAACACGACAGTGTTTATTTAAAATATCCACACTTGCGTTCTTCTATAAACATAGGCCTTTTCTCACATAGTCATTCCATCAACATGAAGATGTCAGGATTTACATCATTTTTGGTAAAATTTAGACATTCAGTTAAAAGTGATTATTTTAGTGAATTAGGGAACGAATCTACATTTTTAAAATGCTTGGTCTCTTGGAAATCAAATCACATCCTGAAAATTTTGCGAAAAGCAACATTTATGTACAGAAACTTTAGGCAGTGTTTTATCCCAGAAAATCCATCTGAGATAAAATGCTTTGGATATAAATGAAAGAATTAACAAAATACCCCAACAAGGGAAACTATTTTATTTCTAAAATTATCCACATCAAAAATGGTATTAAACCAAAATACTGCCGCACCTGCAAATCTGATAGATTTAGAACTGGTATCAATTCTATGTATCATAGAATAAAGACAAAAGAACTGCAATTTAGGTTTTGCTGCAACTTAACTTGATTATATCTGACTAAGATGGTGAATTCAGACCTCATGGTACTCTCTACAACTGGAAAAAATATTGCTTTGTATCTTCTGAATGTGTGACAGATTTGTAGCTATGTGTGAAAGGACCTGTTCAGACTTGTGTTCTAGGGCCTCGCTCACGTGGCTATTACACAGCACACAGATCAGAATCTGTTGGCTTATCTGAGGTTGTACACCCCTCTGACTTCCAATTTATAACTCAAAAAGGGAATTAACGAGGCTTACTTTGGCACAACTGGCTAGAAATTGAGATCTCTCGACCAGTCCACTGAAAACCTGTATGGGGTTAAGGGAAGAATGAAACTAACAGTTACAGAGAACACTACTCACCCTACCTGTGATGTGATGTGTTAATCCCCATACAGTTTCTCACCACAGGACGCACACTTCTCCATGGACTTCCACTGATTAGGATTTATCCTGAGGCCCTTCTTTCACTGCTGAGGCCTAGGCTTTCTAGCCAAATGGCCTATATTTGCTATTGTCATTGTTGCTGGAACTTAAAAATTAGCATTGATGTCTCTGACCTTCTAGATACACCTTGACTACTTCCTGGAATGCCCTTGCTAATTCTTAGAATTACTGAAACATTCTGTCTCTTTTTGACCCCGTTCACACCATAACTTTTCTAAGAAACATCCCAATGACCCCATTTTATGGAAATAACATAAAATAGAAACATAACCTTGTGCGTAAATTACCTTTCATATTTTGCCCTCTGTAATAACACCATAAACTGGTCCTTAGGGCATTGTACATGCAGTCATAATGAGACAGGCTCAGAACTGTTAAGGTGACCTGATCAAGGTAACAACAATAATTCCGAACTCTACTATCTGTCTTTACATGAATTTCATGTAAATGAATTACTAGAATTTGTTTATTTATACATTCATTTTGTTCCAAAACACATGTAATAAAAAATTCAATAAGGTAGGTGAATATTTTAATCAGATAACTCTGCTGCTTTAAGAAGAAAATGTTGAGAAACTGAAATCCGATTTTTCTAAAATGAAATTATTTATTGATTTATTTATTTATTTTGAGATGGAGTCTCCCTCTGTTATCAAGCTGGAGTGTAGTGGCAGGATCGCAGCTCACTGCAACCTCCGCCTCCCGAGTTCAAGTGATTCTCCTACCTCAGCCTCCCGAGTAGCTGGGACTACAGGCATGTACCACCACACCCAGCTAATTTTTGTATTTTTAGTAGAAATGGAGTTTCACCATGTTTGCCAGAATGGTATCGATCTCCTGACCTCGTGATCCACCTGCCTCAGCCTCACAAAGTGCTGGGATCACAGGCGTGAGACACCGCGCCCAGCCTAAATGATTTCTTAAATAGAACAACAGATAACTCATCTCGATGATACAGGGTCAGTATGCTAATAATGCAGTTCTATAGAGCCAAAACATGGCAATGGTAATAACTATTGTAACTTTCATATTCAATGCAGCTATTTTACCGATTAAAAAGTAATTTTATACGTTATATTACTTGACATTAAAATAGTCTTGTGCAAGACTTACTATTTTCCACATTTCATAGATAAAGACGCTAAGGTCTATAAAGTTTAAGGAATGTATGCTTCACAGCCAGCATGTGGCAGAACCTCACATTCCAACAGTAAGCCTTGGACTCAACAGGTGGATGGGATTTGTCAGCCCTATACTAAATGGCCTTAAACTACTGTGGGCATTTTCTTCATCCTTTTGTCTGATTAGTCAGTCAGCTATCAACTCCTCTTGTTGCCAGAGAACAGTAACAGTTATTTCTTCCTGCTGCCAGCTGTCATCATCTGTTTCTACTCTATGAGCTGGAAAATCAGATAATCAAGCTTGCTGAAAATTGAACATGAAACAGATTCAACAGCATCTGAGAGAGGGCTTCTTCTGTGAAGTCAATTAAGTTCATGACTTTGGTGCACAAGTTTAAGACTGACTATCATGGTGGCTCATGAGCTTTCCCCAGCAGCCTGTTGGTTTGTGACCAGGTTTGCGAAGGGAGTGTCTACTGTTAAACCTGGTTCCCAAGCAGGTGAAGTGTGATGCTATTTACATTTTGCCATCAAGTAGAAGACAACAAGATGCAAAGAGTTGCGCCTTGTCTCCCACACACATTCCTTTTTGTTCTATTTTTCTGAGATGGACCATTAATGGACACATTAATTCCTCGTATGTGTGTGGCTGTTCATGCTACTCAAAGTATGGGCCTCAGTCCACTACGAGTGTCTGAAATGTTTGCCACCAGTCAACAAAATATGTACAGAAATTGAGTATTCAGAAAGCTTTATAGAAATTTGATACTGCTGCAACATTTTTTATTACAGTTTTAAAATATTGGTATGCAAGAGACTGGAAATTATTTTAAAAGTTGTCCCATGCCATAGAGAATTTCAGAAGAATAATCTTTGGTATGTTCACAATAGCATACTAAATAGTGGACAGCAGATAAAAAAGGTTATCTGAGAGAGTGTTCCATTCGGCCTGTGAATCCGCCAGCATATAAAACACTAACTGATCTACCATTTTTCAAAATTAACCAGACTCACTTCCTTCTATTTATTCTGGGTACTTCTCTGGGATTAAAAAAGTTTCTCAGTCGGCTTTAATGAAGTCATTTGCTATAGTTAAATAGAAGACTATGGAGTACAGAATACAGGGACCAGGATAAATGATATTTAAGCCATTACATATTAATATTAGAAAAAGATCATTACAAAAATTAACTTGACTATCACAGTCACGTTTCTCGAGCATTATAAGACCAAAGCAATTGGTATGCTATTCATAGTGGGGTTTTTGTTTGTATTCTTAGTATATTTTGGAAATTTGAGACAATGGTTTCAACTATGGACTTTGCAGATAACCAGGTACCATAAACAAATACACGTTTATAGTAAAGTTTTAATGGTGCTTTTGATGTTGCTAAATATGATGATCATGAAATATTCATGAATTTATACAAAATCAAGACTTTCTTCAGTTTATATCCACTGGAAAAAAAAAATCTCAATTTGTTTATAGAAGCATAAATTTGAGGAGACACTTCTAACATGTGAATTTTTATTCTACAAATATTTAGTGAGAATTGTACCTGGCATTTATTTTTTAGCTCCTTGGAATAAATCACTGAATAAGACTAATAAAATCCACTGGTTCTGTAGAGTTATACTCTCGAAATTGAAGAAGTAGAGACAATAAACAAGAGACATATAAAATATACGATTTATATGGAATGTTAGAAGGTGATCAATGTTGCACATAAAAGAAAAAGTAGAGCAGTGTAACCAGGCCCAGGTTACCCAGGTTAGCAGAAGCATTAGTGATAAATAATACAGTGGTTGAAAGATGAGTTTCAAGCAAAGTCCTGAGCAAAGATTTGAGCAAAAGGTTAGAACTTGACAGTAACTTATAATACTCTCCAGGTTTAATACTCACATAAAAGAGACTCATTTTGATGACTACATTTAACATAATATTTATGGATCTAATTTGTTGGAATGAAATGAAATTCACAGTCTATTCTGAGTTTAGAAACCGAGAACAGTATAAGCATTTGAACAAATGATGTGAGCTTCCTGCACACACACAACGGTGAGGTTCAATCATTCCTGCTACAAATCTCTCTCCATCTTTTGAGAGAGAAGTGCTGTATGTTTTTTCTAATTGAGACAAGGGAGACACATGAGTTTCAGGCTGTCATCTCGAGGACTCATAATTGGATTTCTTCCTCTTTTTTTTTTAAAAAAATAAATTTCTGCTAGTTTTAAAGGGCAGGAAAAACTGAAAAATAAAACCTTTCTGCCTCAGGCAGATTTTTCTTTGGCTCGCTGAGAGGTAGAGAGGCTGTAAAGGTGATAAAAGAGAGGGCCAAAAAAAACCCCACAGGTTGAGAAAGAAAATATACAATGGTCAAAGGCTTCTTAGTTTGAAATCCCATTCCCCTGAAGTGTCACCAGTGATTTGATGACAACCAACACCTGAAATTCTAGAACTGCTAACATGCCACGTAGGACTTACATCCAAGAAAGGACTGAGCTTTTGGTCTTAAAAATACATTATCATGTGATATGGAGACAGAAAATTAGTCTTAGGGCAATTTCTGATATATGAGATTGGAAATTAGTGAGAAAAGTACCAGATTATACACAGACATTTATTTAAATCTTGTTCCATTTGCATGAACTCTACATGTAAAATAATCCTAAACAGTAATTTTTATATAGATAAGATTATGTATGATTGTTTAATACATGCTTTCATCTGCTAGCCCTACATTCCTGTAGCATATATAAACTTTACCGGTGCTTCGAAACACACAAAAAATATTACATATATCATAGAGTCTGATACATCTAGTTTTAAAATTTATCTCTTCAGAAGTAATTCTAAAAACTTAAATATACAAAATTAACAAAAGTCATACTCTATGCGTTTTCTTTTTAGACAATTTACTTTGACTTCCATAGTATTCCAATAGGGTTTGTTTAAAACAATAAAAAAGGACTCTTGATGTTTATATCAAATCTAATTTGAATGAATAAAACATTTCTTTAGGTTGTCCAAAGATGAAGAAAATTCTCAGACTGGTTAATTTTTCTTTTCAACATTTCAAAAGTGTGTTCAATCTACTTCCTGAAAGAAAAAACCTAAGATCATAGAAGGAACATAATTTCTGAATGTCCTACAAAGTTCTATTTGTTTTCAAACACTGACATTTTCTGGAACAGAAAAGAGTCCTAAATTTTTAATCATCAAGAGGTTTTGTCATGCCGGTGTAGTGTTGCTTCCAAAAGGAAAAAGAAAACAAATCACAGATTAAATTACAGACAAAAAGTTTGCTCTTATGCATCAAAATAAGGCATAAAGAAGTTCAAACAAAAATGCATTGATTCCCATTTTTATGCATTGTCAACGCTGTAATCCCAGCTGTGCTCAGATACCACTAGAGGTTGGTACACAGCTGTGACATTATAAAAGGGACTCAATTGCCAATCAGAGCTTGGCTTGAGAGATTCATTGTCCAAGCCATTCCCTAATAAAGCTTCTGGAACTCTGTGTGTGCTTCAGTTATTGTCTCCATGAACAACCCAGAATTGTGCAAATAAAGACATTGCAGAATTTCTCCATTATACTTAATTATATATTGTGAGAGGTTCTAGCTTTTAAAGAAAGCCCAACAGTACATTTTTCTTATCGTTCTACAATTCTCTTTTTGAGGAGACACATAAGGTAGAATATTGAAGCACTGCAGCGTAACTCCCTTCTGTTTACTCAGCAATCACCAGTTGTGTTGATAGTTAATATGTTTATCCCCTTTTCAAAGAAAAACACTTCCAAAAGACAATGGTTCCACCAATGACAGAATCACAAATGAGGGTAATTGTCAATATTATTGTTTCGTACCTGAAATGAAGTCTCAATTGCCTAACACATACTGGGTATGTGTCACAAATATGGCAGCTTTCTCAGACCACAGTATCTCGGAAACCCAGAAGGTATTGCCTCTCAACAAGCATCTTTGGTAAAATGTGCTTTTGATCCTCCTCTTATAGAGTCAGAATATGTACTGACATTTTTGAAATTCCAGGAAGTTCTAGAATAAACAAACATATTCACTTCTATTCTAGAAAACAATATTTTTGTTACTGAATCCTTCTCTATATAGTATTAATCAACAACCCAGTGCTATATTTAATACAGAGGGGAAAGTTATTTCAGGGGTTAATTTAAAAAGAAATGTGTTGGCTCAAAAGAGAAATAACTTGTGAGAATATGCCATATCCATACTATTCTATGAGAAGATTTCACTTTCCATAATACAGGTTACATTGAGCTGAATGCACATTCTGAGTAAAATTCTGCCTTTCCAGAATATTTACAGTTAAGTGGCTTATCTTCTAATTTTATGTAATTATTATATTTAAAGATGTGGAGAAGTTACACAATAGAAAGTAGATTTCCGTTCATCTGAAGATATTGCAAGATACAAAGTTGTGGCTTCAGATATGAACATCAGATAGCATCTTCAAAGTTCCAAAATATATTAACTACTTTGTCCTTTAACTAATCAGCATTCCTCATTTTATATACTAGTTTCAATTTGTGACCACAATTCTTAAAGAAAGAGAAGGGAGAGGGATCAAAAGGGATTCATAATTTTTTATTTAAAATGTAAGATATATTTAGAGAGTTTATTTATTTATTTATTTATTATTTTTCTTCTTATTATTTTTTTGAGATGGAGTCTCACCTGTTGTCCAGGCTGGAGGGCAGCCCAGGCTAGAGGCGCGATCTCCGCTCACTGCAAGCTCCGCCTCCCGGGTTCAGGCCATTCTCCTGCTTTAGCCTCCCCAGTAGCTGGGACTACAGGTGCCTGCCACCACGCCTGGTTAATTTTTTTGTATTTTTAGTAGAGACGGGTTTTCACCATGTTAGCCAGGATGGTCTCAATCTCCTGACCTCGTGATCCACCCTCCCTGGCCTCCCACAGTGCTGGTATTACAGGCGTGAGCCACCACGCCCGGCCTATAGTGTGTATTTATTTAGCTCTTCCTCTGTGTCTGAGACTGTCCTAAGCATGTAATATCTATTAACATATTTATTCCTCATTAAAAAAATCCTATGAGGTTTGAATCTTTTCACCTTTATGTTAAGGTAAAACGAACAAAAGTACAGATAATATCTTTCCTAAAGACACACAACTAGTAAGTAAAAGGTAGAGGCAGATTTGAACTCAGTTACCACTGACTTCCATACTCACACTCTCCTCAATGCTACCTAACAACTTTTCTCCCCAATGAAATCCTTAAGACATCAATACAACTGTCCTTTGACTTGTCAGACAATAAAGATTTGAATAATAATTATAAGAAAGTTTTCATTTCATGAGAATTTAGAATGAGGTTGCATTAAGGAAAGTGCTCTCATCTTTCAGACTATAGCAATTCTGTAGCTTTCGTGAAGGCTAAAACGTCATGAGCTTTCCTTGTTTTCTTCTGAAGTCTTTATACGTTGAAGTCAGTTTCACAAGGAACACTATCCAAATAAACTTCCTGGTTGTTTCACAGGCTCCCTCAGTCATATTGATTCAAGTGCATAAAATGTGAATCCTGAAAATGATGATAGAAATGCTAAGTACATCGATCTCACAGATGACTCTTACAAATAGCTTTAATCATTCCTTTTCTGGATGCGAGAGATAGGTTCTTTTATTTATGAGGTTAAGGTCTTCATATCTAACTCAAAGACTCCATAGTTCTTCCTTATACATGACTAAAATGAAATCATGTACTTTCATGGTGTTTACATGTCTGTAAATCCTCCAAATTATATTCATTTAGAATATATTCAAGATAATTTCAAGACCAGGTTTCAAATATATTCATAATCAAGTTTTCTGAATGAATATAAATGTGCAAACAGAGAAAAACATTTTCCTGCATATTGATGAACTAAAAGTCACCCTCCTACGAAATAACTACCTGTCACAACACCAATGCTAACTGATGATTGGGAGACACAAAGATTAGCATTCCAAACTAGTTATTTTATGGAACAAATCCTGATTTGTAGATAGATATGCTGTATATAAAATGTATACCCTAATGAAACCAGACAGCAAGCAATATATCGTAAGAACAGAAAATTTAATGTGCTTTGGTACCGTACTTTAATAATTTTGAAGATTCTGACAACCTTGACTTGGAAAATTGAAGTTGTAAGCACTTAGAATTAGCAGTAGATTTTATATATAGAATAAGACAATATGCTTCTATGTGCATGTATTTAGAATGATATCGCATTTAGGCCATATACCAAATATATGTTACGGCATTTTTCTGTGGACTTTCTACTGGATATTGTGTGTGTGCATGTCCATGCATGTGTGTAAAAAAGCCTAAAGATAAATTAGCTTGGGCCCTTAAAATCAGATCAAAGAATGTTAGTATGTTAACTACAATTTTGAAACAATTTCCCAGTGAATAGTTAAGACGAATGTATGTCTTTTGTTCCCTTTCCTCATAAGGGGGAAATGTTACTTGAGGATTTACAGACCAATCCAGAAATCCCTTGTCCATTGTAGAATAAGAAAAAATGCTGAATCCCATTTTTGTTTCTCTACAAGCTTATCAATATTTGATTATACTTTCCCTGTTTTGAGTAGCAAAGTTTCAAGCCAAAAACTTCATAATCTATTTCAACACAGCAAAGCTATTATCATGCCTTCTGAAAATAATGGCTTCCATGAGATGATTATAATAGATCATCTTGAATTAGAAATCCTTTGTGTAGTCTCTTTCAAAGCAAGCAAGTGATCTGAAATGGAATGTGTGCCTTTTTGTTCCATTCACTGTGCCATACACTTAATTCAACAAAAGTCCCAAGTACCTATTCTGTGCCAAGCACTGTTCTCAGTGCAAGGGACAAAAAAGATGAAAGCTGTTGTCACAAAGCTAGCACTCTTGTTAATTAACGAGATGGACATGAAAAATAATTACAGTATATAGTGGTTCTCGCAATAACAGCGTTGTGTACAAGATGTGAAAGCAGCACAGAAATTGGAAGGATTCTCTTGAAGGGCACTGAAAATAAAAGATTCATAAGATGTTATCTAAAATGGGTTGTGAAGGATGAATAAGAGTTTTCAAAATGCCAAGATCTCATTCATCCTTAACTATGATTTAATTTCCATCTTCAGATAATAGCACAGTGAAAATCTTTCTATTCTAATATTGAAAGAGTAATAAAATTTAATTTCATTGTTTTACTATCCTTAGAGCGGTAAAAAAAAAAAAAGATTTTTACTAATTATGTAATAACGTTAACCTCATGGTAAATATTTCATATTTTCAGGGTAATGACTAAAAAAAGTTTTAGGGGAAACTTCGTGTCTAAAGCAGTAGTTATCAGCTGTTCAAAGGACTTAGAGGATCTGGAAGAAACCATGAGAAGAGCTGCAAATGCAGAAAAAAAAACCATGCTCGATATAATCTGACTTAGGTAAAGACATTCTTTAAGTGGAACATTTGTTGAGTATCTATTGTGCACAAGGGATAATTCCAGGCTCCTGTAATACAAATACAAAGCAACTTCCTTTCATTAGAGAGTTTACAGTGTGGTTAGGGAAATAACTTACTAACTCATGATTTCCTGGTTAAGAACTACGACGGAGGTAACCCACAAAACCAGATGGAGGGACACTAACAAAGAAATGAACGGTAAAGCAAGGTTTCCCAGAGGAAGGGCTATTTGAGGTAAAGCTAAAGAGAGTTACAGTTAGCCACTTAAAAGAAACTAGGAAGCACAGTTTGGGTAAAGGAAATAGAACTTACACCATGATGCAGGAGGTCATACCAATTGGTATTTTGGAGATTATATATGTAGACATATTTCCTGGAGGATTATCCAGGAAATAAATCTGAAATTTATTTTAGATTGTTTCAATTTTAGATTCTCAAATCATATTTCGTGCGTGTGTGCATGAGTGTGTGCAGTTTCTCACTTAAAACAAAGTATTAGAACAGGGTTTTATAAAACAAAACTGCACTGGGGTAGCTTTATTTCAAACAGGATGCTATGGCTCTTTTATTCTTAGTGCACAACATTATTAATTTAAAAAAATTTATTTCCCAGGATAGCAAAATAAGTTTATTCCTACAAGCCAAACACAATTTCTTCTTAGTTATGGGTTGAAGCATTTGGATGTAAGGATCCTCATGCCTCGCCGAGGCCTCGAGGTAAAGAGTGGTATATTTGATTAGTAGTGTCTGCCACTCATCCGGGAGTAGAGAATGTTGAATCTGAACTTAATCCCTTAAGAAGCTTTTTGTTTTACATTAGGCTAAGATCCAGGGAAACAAAATCCATACTATCAATGATGGCTAACATTTATTAAGCACTTACAACATGCTCGCCACCACTGAAGGACTTTACACGTATCAATTCATTTAATCCTCACAACAAGCCTGTGAGGTGGAAACTAATGCCCAAGAAAGTCAAGGAATATGTGCAAGGTTGGCAGCTAGTGAGGCTTCCCACACTGGCAGTCAACTCCAGGGGAAGTGCTCTTACCAGCTGTACAACAGAGTCTCGCTGTCAACTATCCATGCTAAATTATTCATAGGACAATGTCAGCTATATCAGTAATGCCCTAAAGAGTAGTAGTAATACATATTTAAATGCTAGTCAAATAAACGGTGAACAGGATACAAGAGGACATAGCAGCTTCTCTTTAGCATCTCTACATTGCAGTCAGCCAGAGCTGTTTTCAATAACTCTAACTCTATACTCTCTATGTTCTATACTCTCTATATTCCTTCCTCTTTCTCTCTCTGTCTGTCCATACTCTATATACTCCATATCCTAACCCAGTTTCATTTTTGCATACACCAAATGTCGAGATAGAAAAAAAGTATGGTTTAGGAGTTTCACATACTCAAATCCCCTTGTCTATGATTTTGCACAAACAACTTCTCTGATCTTCAGCGTCCTCATTCTAAAATCGGAATATGTACAATAGCATATATTTGGTATTGTCTTCAGACAGGTGAGGTGGTGGAATAGGACATTGAAGTGCTCACACCCCACAGATACATCAACTTAAATAACTATCCATACATAAAAATGTATTTGGGAAAGCTAAGGAAACCAAGTGAGAGATCACAGCACCTGGGTGTAGCAAAGAAATAAAAAAAGACACATTGAAGAGGTTAACAAAGGACAGTTTTACATGACCCACATCAGCAAGACCTCAACCCTAGGTACCATGGTGTTATGTAAGATATCATCCACAAGGGGGAGGGAGAGTGAAGAGAGCACCACACTTTGCCTTGGACCCAACACCAGGCCCGCTCTAGTAAAATGCAGTGCTACCCAGGCCCCAGATGCCAAGCTGGGACTTATGGACTGAGCCCCCAGGTCCACCCTGGTTGCAAGCTGTTCCCAAAGACCCGGGATGCAGGCCTGCTCAGCAGACTCAGTCTCTGGGACACCCCAGCAGGCTGACCCCAGAAACTCCAGGCTCTACACTGCCCACAGGGGCCCTGGTCCTAGGACCTACTTCATTGCCAGGTCAGCCCCCAGAGACTCAGATGCATGGCCAGCCCCTGAACTACCCTCGGCACTACTTTGGCCCCCACAGTCCCAGGCTTCAGGCCTGCCCCAATACCAGGCCAGCTTCCACAGCCCTAGTCATCAGGCTAGCACCCACAAACTCAACTTCTAGGCCAGACTCTGTGGATACAGGCTCAAAGACTACTCAGTTCCAAGCTGACCCCTGTGGCCCCAGACTGCAGGCCCAACCCAGATTACAGATCAGCCCAAAGCCCGCTCAGCCCACATAACCCCAGGACTGTAGTATACCCCAACTCTAAATCAGCACCTCTACTCCAAGGCAACAGGCCAGAACCTGTGGACACAAGCTCCAGGCCTGTCCAGTGCCATGCCAGCCCTACCTACTAGGCCTACTCCTACGACCACAAGCTCTAGTAGGCTCAGGTCCAGGCCTGCTTTAAGAGTCCCAGGGTCCAGGCCCATCCCAGTAGACTCCAACCCTGAATGAACCATTTGGACCAAGGTTTCAGGCAGGCCCCTATGGCCCTAGGAATCAGGCCAGCCCTCATAGACTTAGCCCCCAGGCCAACACCCACACACCCAAACACCAGGTCAGCCCGAGAATAACCAGGATCCTAGCCAGTTCTCACAGCCTCAGACTCCAGGAAAGCATCCATGGCTCCAGGAACCAGGCTGACACACACAATCCCAGGCTCCAGACTAGCCCCTACAGTCCCAGGCTCTATCCCCATTCCAGAACCAGTTGGGCCCCACAGTCCATGCAGGCTCCAGAAGACCTAGGGTCTAATATCACCTTAGTACCTGTGTGACCCCCTTGGACTGAGGCTCCAGGAGCACCACTAGAGACCGAAATCACAGACAAGCTCCTGTACACCAAGACTCTGGGACTAGTCCTGTGGACTCAAGCTCCAAGCCCACCACAGCATCAGAACAGTTCCCATGGGCCAACCCCAGTCCCAGGTCAGCCCTTGTGGACTGGTTTACAAGGTTTACCAAGAAGAGAGAAGTGTATATTGAAAATTATAAAACACTCATGAAAGAAATTAGAAACACAAACATATAAAAAGATACATGTTCATAGACTGAAAGAATATTGTTAAAATGTCCATACTAACTGAAGTAATCAACAGATTCAATGCAATCCCTTTCAAAATTTCAATGACATTTTTAAATAGAAATATAAAAAAATTCCAAAATTTATATGGAATCACAAATGACATGGAATAACACAAACAATCTTGAGCAAAAAGAATAAATCTGAAGGTATTGCAATGACTGACTTCAAAATATACTACAAAGTTATAATAATCAAAACAGCATGGTAGTGGCATAGAAACAGTCTCAGACCAATGGAGTGAAAGAGAGAGCCCAGAAATAAATCTGCCCATTTATGGTCAATTGATTTGTGACAAAGTTTGCAAGAACACAAAATGAGGAAAGGACGGTCTCTTCAATAAATGATGTTGTGACGACTGAAAATTCACATGCAGAAGAATGAAACTAGACTCCTATTTCAGGTCATATACAAATATAACATCAAAATTGATTAAAGAGTTTAATATAAGACCTCGAACTATAAAACTACCAGAAAAAAAACAAGGGAAAATTTCTATAACATTGGTCTGGGCAATGATTTTTAAATGTAACCCCAAAAGCACAGGTAACAAAAGTGAAAATAGGCAAATGGAATTGCATCAAATTAGAGATTCTGCACAGCCAAGTGGATAATGAATACAGTGATAAGACAACCCAGAGAATAGCAAGAAAAAATTGTAAATTATCACATCTGATAAGGAGTTAATATCCGAAATAAGGAGTTAATATCCGAAATACATAAGAAACTCAAGCAATGCTTAAGCAAGAAAATAAACTGATTAGAGAATGGGCAAAGGACCTGAACTGACATTTCTAAAAAGAAAGAAAGAAAGAAAGAA
>NW_012114488.1:3974781-3981189 GCF_000951035.1 Colobus angolensis palliatus | reverse complement strand
ACCTGAACTGACATTTCTAAAAAGAAAGAAAGAAAGAAAGAAGGAAGGAAAGAGAGAGAGAGAGAGAGAGAGAGAGAGAGAGAGAAAGAAAGAAAGAAAGAAAGAAAGAAAGAGAGAGAGAGAGAGAGAGAGAAAGAAAGAAAGAAAGAAAGAAAGAAAGAAAGAAAGAAAGAAAGAAAGAAAGAAAACAGGCCAAAAGATCTGTGAAAAACTGCTTAACATCACTAATCATCAGATAAATGCAAATTAAAACTATAGTGAGCTATTACCTCACACCTGCTAAGATGGCTATTATTAAAAAGGCAAAAGATAAATGTTGGCGAGAATGTGGAGAAAAAGAAATATTTGTACACTGTTGGTGGGAATGTAAATTTGCATGGCCACTATGGAAAACAGTGTGGAAGTCCCTCAGAAAGGTAAAAATAGAACTGCCATATGACCCAGCAGCTCACTACTGGTATATAGCCAAAGGAAATTAAATCAGTATGTTAAAGAGTTACCTGCACTCCTTTGTTCATTCCAGCATCATTCACAATAGCCAAGGTATGGGATCAGCCTAAAGTGTCAACTGATGGATGGATGAATAAAGAAAATGTAGTATTCAATGGAATACTATCTACTCTTTAAGAAAAGAAGGAAATCTTGTCTTTTGCAACAACATGGATGAACCTGGATGACATTATGTTAAGTGAAATAAGCCAGGCACAGAGAGACAAATACCACATGATATGACTTATATGTGCCATCTAAAACATCCAACTCATAGAAGTAGAGAATAGAATGAGGGTTACCAAAGTTTGGAGGATCAGTGGGGTTGGGAAGATAAAGGATGCAAAATGTCAGTTACAGAGGAAGAATAAGTTCAAGAAATCTATTGGACAATATGATGAGTATAGCTAATAACAATATACTACAGTCAGTCAATATTTGTAACTTTGTTGAGAATATTTCCATATCTTATCACACTGCTTCCAAAAAGAGTAACAAGTATATTTCACCAGCATTACAAGAGAATCCATTTCACTCATTGACTATATTTTTTAAAATTTCCCAACCGTATGGTGAAAATAGTGTTTTATTATTGTTTGTACGTTTTCATTTCCTTGAGAATCAGGAATACAAATATCAATTATATGCTTACTTCCATTTTACATACACATGTGTATTGCATGTTATACGGTATTTGGATTTTATTTTTAAACTGCAGCTTTTCATTTACACTACCAAGTTCCAATACCATTTTATTCTGTTTGGCACATTATTGACTCAAAGTAGGAGGGAATTCATTATAACTTATGCTTCATATATTTGACACACTTAATTTGCAAAAAAAGTAAATAACCAGCAAGTGGTTGACTATTCTGAAAATGCAAACTTAGTGTCATACAGATAAAAGGATTTCTCTGTTTCAGCTCATACAGCATCTATTACACAAGACCATGAGATAGAAAATTTGTTATTTAAACAGCTACATGGATAGATCTAAGAGTAACTCAACAAATATTTAAATACTAATGGTTCTAAAATAAACAGAAGTTTAGCTTTTTATTACGCTATCTTTCCTTACTCCCTTCTCCATGTTAATGAATATAGTAGGAATATATCATACATGACTGATAAATTAGTCTTAAATGTCCTAGATCTTTTTAAAAAGTGATTTCGTTGGCAGCGTGCATTGGCTCACGCCTGAAATCCCAGCACTTTGAAAGGTCGAGGCAGATGTATCACCTGAGGTAGGAATTCAAGAGCATCCTGGCCAAAATGGTGAAACCCTGTCTCTACTGAAAATACAAAAAAATTAGCCAGGTGTGGTGGCAGGCACCTGTAATCACAGCTACATGGGAGGCTAAGGCAGGAGAATCGCTTGTATCCGGGAGGCAGAGGTTGCAGTGAACAGAGACTGCACCATTGAACTCCAGCCTGGGCAACAAGAGCAAAACTCCATCTCGAAAACAAGTGATTTCATTTCCAAGTAAAATGAATATGATTATATTTAGTTGATCATAGTGCTTTTATTTTAAATACTGTGCATTATTATATGTTTTTCAACAAAAAGGGCTAAATATCTATCCAATACTGGAAAAAGTCACATCACTAGGGTGAGCTGCAGTTTTTTAAGCATATCAAAAGATAATTTTTTGTTTTCTGTTTCCATACCTATCAAAGTCAGGATGCACTGATAAAATTGTGGGCTGATAAACTTTGTTAGAAACTTCATTGAAAAGCTATGTAACTTAAAGTATATTATTAGAGAAAAGGTAAAAAATGTGTCAAATTTAATACATGTATCTACAGAATTGAAGTAAATGAAATGATACAAACATATCAGTAGGTAAAAATTTATTTATTTATTTATTTATTTTTTGAGACGGAGTCTGGCTCTGTCACCCAGGCTGGAGTGCAGTGGCCGGATCTCGGCTCACTGCAAGCTCCGCCTCCCGGGTTTACCATTCTCCTGCCTCAGCCTCCGGAGTAGCTGGGACTACAGGCGCCCGCCACCTCGCCCGGCTAGTTTTTTGTATTTTTTTTTTGTAGAGACGGGGTTTCACCGTGTTAGCCAGGATGGTCTCGATCTCCTGACCTAGTAATCCGCCCATCTCAGCCTCCCAAAGTGCTGGGATTACAGGCTTGAGCCACCGCGCCCGGCTGGTAAAAATTTATTTTTAAATAAACAGTAAAATATAAATTATTGTTGTAATGTAATATTTTATTATAATACTAAACCATATCAGACTATTTTTTAGAGTAATGAGGTAGCTTCGATAATTTAAATCTTATAAATAATAGTCATTCATATTTTTTGATAAAAATTTAGTTAAATTAGATCATATTAATATTTCCTCATGATCTGGTGCCATGAGAAAAAATGTCTTAAATGAAATGTTTTAAACTTTTTAGATAAAATCAGTATGTTTACAAATATTTGGAAATCCTTGGTTACATATTTCAAATATAACCTAGATAAGTATATAATTCTTAGTAATTATTAAAATTGTCATAATATAGAATACATTTTAAAGTACACATAAATAGTCCTTTTGGTACCATATAAAAATGTCTCTGTTTTTCAATAAAGATGAATATTCTTTCATAGTAATTACATGATTTATATAATTTTATATGCTTATTTTCTTTTTATGGTTTTGGTTAAATATGTATTTCTTTATACGGCTACATACACATAGACACTGGGTTAATCAAAATCATGAGAAGTATTTCCTAGTCAAATTCAGAGTATTTGTTGCAGAGAAATGCATATACTGATTTTAACATATTTTGTAGCTTTCCTTAATAGAAAATAAGAACAAATCATTTTTATTACATAATCTAAGTATGAATACACACATATACATGCACAAACACACATATAACTTTCAGATTGGGAAAGAGTTTTGAATCCTTACATGGAGAACAAAAGGATGTCAACAATTTCACTGCAATGAAATATGTAAGCCAGAAAATATAACATATTAACTTACTATCTCCAAAGACAAAACCATTAGTCAATCCATAATATATTCTGTTAATATTTTAGGTCTGGTCCTGAGTGCTTCTACTACCTTTTCAATGATGAAACTAATTCTGCCATACAACGCAATGCTGTACATAAGATGAAAAAGGCTAAAGGAAGAAAATGAAAATATTCAGTATGTTTATTCTTTGAGTTTACTTTTAGCTGCATTTTATTCTCTTGTTTTGCAGGAAATGCTCATTTTGTGAGAAAAGTCATTTGTGTTTTACACAATAAGATGATAAAGACGCTGTCTTTAGCAGCACTTTCTGGCTCTGAGTTAGGATGATGAGAAATCTTCTACAAACAAGCCTAAAGTTACCTACAGAAAACTCAACCATACGTAGACCAACCTTCATCTCTCTGAGCAGCCCCACCAATGGATAAGAAGAAAGCTAAAGCCTAGTTGACAGCAGTTCCCTTTTGTGCTGATGCCTCTCTACTGGGCTCCACAGCCTCTGTGTCAGCTCCCCGTCTCTCTCCACCTTGGCTTCACATTTCTGATAGAGTAAGCAAGGTTTTAAATCAGGCCACAATTTGGGGAGCTGCCAAGTCAGCTGCTGCACTACAGGGCAATAGACCTCACTGTGCCACAAAGTAATTCATTTCTGAATAGCTCATTATATTTCCTCTAAATTAGCAAGATTCAAAGGTGACCTAAAACAAACCAACAAATATATCCTTCATAAATAATATCCCAAATCTACAACCAGATTATTACTTGATATGGGTTAACATAAGTTGCCACTTCTGAACGGTTTTCTTCCTTATTGAAAGACTATATACATTCTGCCATCTAATAAACTGGGTATTTGGTGTGAAACCCTTTACGCACATGTCTAAATATAAATTTATATTTAAGATGCTTTTCAGAAATACTACGTATGACATCACAAAATTCTGTTTAGTATTACAGCGCTTCCTGTCTTTTCACATCAAACAAGAACAGTTTTTGCTGGGTCAAACCCAGGCTTCCCATGTGCAGAAAAAGATGGGAATGTGGCTTTATCACAGGGGCATATATTGTTTGCTTTATTATTTAATAGTAGTTTCAACTGCAATCTCCTCTACTCCCATAATGCTGTCATAAACAGTTTCTCAAAAGACATAGAACTTCCTGGTTAGATATTTTGTTATTTCTGCTAACTTCCCTCACCACCTAACCTTTAACCCCTGGAGTACCACTGTCATGGTGACACTCTCCATCCAGAACAAGGGCATATAACGTTTCACAATACCATCTTCAACCACTGCTGGGGAGTCCTCAGGGGTCCCTCTATTAAGGAAGACAAGGATCTTGTTTGATTTCATTTCTTTAATCAGTTAGTAAAATAATCATTTATTCGTTTTTAATCTCTTAAAGCAGTACAGTGTGGAAACTTAACAAATATGTCTCCAGAAGATTAGAAAATTCAGTGACAATGTTGGTTTGACATTGATAAACTTTCTCAGATGTTTTGACTCTTATATAAATTTTCAGTGAGTCTCATTCTTAGTTAAATTTATGTCCATAATGGTATAAATCTATGCTGGTCCATTTTAGATGGCCCATCAAATAGATAATTCACATCAAACATAATAGAGTAGGTTGTTTTTGGATATATATTTAAGTAAATCACATTTTTCTGGTATTGCTACTCCGAGTGAAATTAGATAGTGCATGTTACTTTCCAAAAAAGGATAAAGGCAACATCATTTTTGTTATTTTAAAAACTTATGAAAATAGTATAAAATAACATTAAAATATAATTTTAAAGTATATAACAATCTTTTCTGTATTAAAAAATGGTTAATAGGTAATTTCTTAAGCTTTTCATATACAAACATGAGGAAATTGTTTAGAATTCTTTAGAATAATCACAAGATTATATTTTATAATAAAATAAAATTTGTGAGTCAAAAATGTTTAGAATCATTTTCTCAACATTTTCCTAAGCTTCAACCAACTGTGGCTCTCAGTGTTTTAGTGTTATAGTGAAACAGAATGCTTTCTTCAAGTGAAAACCAAACATACTATTATACAGGATTTGGCTTGGGTTTAAGTTGACATGCTAGCCTGCTCCCGTTAAGGTTCTCTCTGGAAAAGAGTTTGAAAATCATTGGTGATCTTCCTCCCCTTCAATGCAGAGAACTCCAAACAACTCTGCCTATATTGTCAAGCTTTCCTGCAAAATGAAGCTTGATTGCTATCCCTGTATTTGTTTACTATTTAGATGCTACTTTATTTACAAATAAAGCTTTGATTCCAAATGAATGTATCCCCTTATTTATACTTTATATATGTGCCTATGCTATATTGAATAAATGTATCATAGGCTACAAAATCTAACACTGCACGACAAATTTGCTTGCCACAAGTCCATTTGACAAAGGGGCACTGTTAACTTTGCTTCTCCATCAGTTCAACCCTTCTTTTTCTGCCCACTTTATCAAGGCAATTAGAAAAATTCACTTTACATTTGGGTTCATTAGCTTATCAACCGCCCCACCGAGAAAGCAGAAACTCTTTGGCAGACATTCTGTATGCAGTTTTCTGTGATAGAGTCTGCCTTTGCCTTTTGATGAAAATATTTCACTTAGGAACAGATGAAAAGAATTACTTTCCCCCAAAATACATACACAATCAGGAGTGATTATTTTAAAACATAGTAATACTTCTAAGATTTCTGAAAATCTACCTTTGATAGGAGACTTTTATCAGGATTGTTTAAGATGCAGTAACACTCACAATTGTGTTGAATTAGGAAAATGTTCACTGAGGATAGGTTATACGAAAATGATTCAGGTAGATGCTATGAGAATAGCAAAAACTGATAAGATGAAGAGTTAATTAGGAGTTAACGATGATTAGGAGTTAATTAGTTCCCCTGTGGTCTGCTGAAGGGAGGGGAGGGTTA
>NW_012114488.1:3935348-3969961 GCF_000951035.1 Colobus angolensis palliatus | reverse complement strand
AAAAAAAAAAAAAGTAAAGCTCATTAAAATCATTTTGGTTCATGACTGCAGGATGTATACAGGACATTGAATGTATATTTTGGATATCAGATATATAAGCCAGGTACACAGGAAATCTCGATCTTTTTATATTTATTTATTTACATGGTTAATAAATACTACAGTTGGGTTATTTGGCATGGTAAAATACCCAGTCAGAGGAAGAAATACACAGAGAAAGACTGTCATTCAAGATAGAACATGTAGTAAACAATATTTTAGATGGATAAACAAGAGACATGGTAAATTCAGATAGATTGCGGGATCAGAGACCTTTCACAGAGTTGATGAAAATTGAGCTGGGCCCTAAATGGTAAACAGATTCAGGATGAATGAAAATGACTTTCCCTTATCCAGTGGTAAAGAAATTAAAATAATATTTTATAGACAGGTGCAAAGGCAAACGGATATGACTCCACAAATTCCATATTTTTAGACCTGAGTTAAAACATGTTTGTATACATGTTTCAATCAGTAATAACCAAGTTGCTTTCCTTGGGCCTGAGCCACAGGAATCTGGGTTTAAGATTGAGATTAGTTTAGTAGATCAGTGATAAAGTAGTTCCAAGATTTCATGTTTCAGTTTCTCTCTTATTATCATTTACACTGGCAAAGCACATTTGTTCATGTTTGTGTTCTTCTCTTGAAAATATAGAACAAGTATGACTGCACTGATCTGCATCCCGGTGTTCCGCTATACTGACAAAACAGATTCTCTGATCAGAGTTGAAGACCCTATCCATCAGCCAAACTGACTGCAAGTGACATTTGACAAAGTGGCTAATCAGAGCAGTAGTCAGTTCCCCTCAGTGCAGACGCCATCCAATCAAACAGACTCTCACTGGCTAAGGGGAAACAAAATTAGAAGAAAAGGACCAAGAATACTCTCCAGCACTCTTTAATGAGATAAACTAATATCCAGATACTGGGTAATACATTTTTTCCCATTTAAATATATTAATATACCCTAACATGAATGCAGAAGACTGTCATTGTCTTTAACATCCTTTCACACATTAATATCATATAGATTGCATTCTATTACATTATATTGTTAGTACACTTACATACATTGAAGAATTTCTATTTTGGCTACTTCCCTTCAGACTGATTTCCATTCTACAGTGAACAGCATTTTTAATACAATATAGAGCACATGTTTTTTAAACTAAAGCAATGGAAATTTTACTTTCCAATTAAAGACTAACATCTCCATGCTTAATACTTTTCACACATACCATGGATCATTGAAGAATGGGTAAGTGCTAGATAAACAAGTATTTGAGTTATTTATAAAAGAAATGTATTAGCTAAAAATAAACATCAAAATTATGATTGTTCAAGTTAATTCCCCCAAATCATTTTTCATTTATTTATTTATTCACTTATATCAATATAACCTTTGGATTTTTACTTTTCTTTGAGTTATAATCTATTATTAGTGTTATTTATCTTGATGCTAAAATTATTCCAGATTTGGCCAGTGAAGCGTCTGTCAGTTTGCAGGGTTCTTTTTCTACGTTCCCGTCATTCCTTGAACACTTTCTTCCCTTCTAGTGGAGTAAGATATTCTAGACTTATCTTGTTTCCCAGATGCCCCAGTCCCCAAGAGTCATGAACTCTTTGCCTACAGACTGATGTCTAGAAACTAAGATCAGGATGCTAGATGTGCTCATTGTTACTGACCTAGCATTGCTTCTAGGCCCTTTCAGCAGACACGGCTAAGATACAGATGCTACAGATGTGGATATAGTTACAGATATACAAATATGTGATGCTAATACTGTCAAAACCAATCTGACATTATACCAAACATACTAACCTTTCCCTTTACATATTTGTAACTCTCTTCTTTAACAGTGAGAAAATATGTCTTCTCCTATTCTCTATATAACTAATTTGCTCCAGCTTAGAATGTGCAGGAAAAACTTCCAAAATTGTTCATTTATATTACTGAAAATAAAACATTGAAAAACTACAGTTTAATATTTGTTAATAGCTCGTTTAATATAAGATTTGCATAAATTAACATAAATGTACTCTGTCCTTTGACAGTTTGTAAGGCTTTGATGGATATATACAAATATATCATGCCTGCCCCTCCTACATCCTTACCTTCGGTGTGTGTAATGTTTCTTTTTTTCCTGTATATTTCCACACATAGCAATGGACTAAAAATACTAAGTGAAATACTATGTATATTATTGTTCAAAACAAACTGTCTGTTTCACTTAAAGTGCATTGGATAAAGTTTGACAAAAGGATATACTCACGTAATTCACACTTCTATCAAGATTTTGAATGTTTTCATTTCCCAGAAATTCTCCTTGTCCCTCTTCCAAGTCAAATCCTGTCCTTGAGGGAAATCACTTTTCTGAATTTTTCTCCATTAATTTTTCTGTACAACTTCATATAAATGCAGTCATATAGTATTTGCCTAAAGATGATTTTTGGCAGTATATTTAACTCTGATTTAAAATGTTAGTTATGAATTCAAAGAGAGTATGTGGACCTTCAAAGTCTTCTGCCATAACCTAATACAAAATTCACTAGGAGTTTGAATTTCCTTCAACTAGAGAGAGAGTACAGGGATCTTAGGAGTGTTTATGCCATGCAGGGATCTCATAATCTGTGCTAGTCTGTTTGGATACTATAAAAATAAGTCTGAAATTCTGAGAACATTCTATTATTAATGTCACTGCCCATAATCTGCTGCATTAATGAGCTTTTATAAATTCACTTATACAATTATATAATTTTTATCATCATATTACAGTTAAAATGACTATTATCAAAAAGACAAGAAATAACAGATACTCATGAAGATGTGGAGAAAGTGTACTCTAGTACACTGTTGGTGAAAATGTAAACTAGTACAGCCTCCGCAGAAAACAGTATGGAGGTTTCTCAGACAATTAAAAATAGAACTACCATATGATCCAGCAATCCCATTACTGGATATATATCCAATAAAAGTGCAATCAGTATGCCAAAGAGATTTCTGTATTTCCATAATCACTGCAGCATTCTTCACAATAGCCAAGATATGGAATCAATCTAGCATTCACAGGCAGAATGAAGAAAATGTGGCATATATAAACAATGAAATAACTTCAGCCATAAAAGAATGAAATCCTGTCATTTGCAGCAACATTGATAGAACTGGAAGTCATTATGTTAAGTGAAACAAGCCAGGTACAGAAAGAAAAATATCACATGTTCTCACTCATATGTGGGAGCTGGATAAGTGGATCTCATGAAAGAACAAAGTAGATGATGGTTACCAGAGTCTGGAAAACATAGGAGGAAGAATAAAATGAAGGATGTTGGTTAATGGGCACAAAAATACAGTTAAAGAGAAGGAATAAGTTCTAGTGTTCAATAGCTCAGTAGGGTGACTATAGTTAGTAATAATTTATTGTGTGCTTCGAAGTAGCTAGACTAGAAGATATGGGACATTGCTAACACAAAGAAATGATATGTGTTTGAGGAAATGGAAATTCTAATTATCCTGACTTGATCATTACACATTGTGTACATGTATCCAAATATCACATGCACCCCATAGATATGTACAATTAGTATGCATCAATTAAAAAATCGAGAAAAAGTCAGATATTCTCCAACTGGGATCAAAATTTAAACTGGATTCGCTTTTGACCACAGATCTAAAAATAATGATAAAAATGTCTGTTTATAATCTACTTCCAAAATGTCAAATAATTCATATGCATTATATATATATATAGACATATTTATCATTTATGAGATGTGTAAAGTTTTTTTTTAATGTAAGAAAAGAGACTCTTCAAAAACTCCCACTGAATGGACAAGTAAAATAATTTACACCCTGAGAATCTTCAAAACAAAAAGTTGTTCTCCTCAAAAAACTTAGAATAATTTTTGCTATCCAAAATAAAACTGACCAAGACAAACGTACTTTACCAAAATTTAGAGTCATACTTTTCTAACAGTTTTCCTCAAAAGATGTTGTATCAGTGTCCTGAGAAATCATTTATTCAATTAAGAGATACCTAACAAGTCTCTGCCACATGCGATGCACAGTGCTAGACAACGGAGCCACAATTGTGAATATAAATGATATGGAGATCTTAAAAAGAAATAAAATTATGTGACGGACAATAACTGGAAGGAGAACAGGTCAGTGTTGGGATAAGCTCTGGCCTTTGGGCTAAGCAGGTAACAGTTAAGCAAACTGCATAGGGATGGGCATACAAGGCAAGAAATTCAATATATATGAAGGCCTTTCTTTAAGGAGGAGTTTGGTCTATTCAATAATCCAAAAGATTGCCAGCATGGCTAGAAGAGAGGGAAGAGCAAGAGCAGGAAAAGATGAGTGTGAAGAGGTAGTAACAGCAACTAGGAAGTCTGTAGACAATGGAAAGGGATTTTGAATTCATTCTCAGGGCAAATGGAAGCTATAGGGGAGTTTAGGCAAAGAATTAACATGATTTATATTTTTAAAAGATTGCTTTGACTCTCCAGTATGGCATGATTTAGAGAAGGCCAGGAGTGGAAGCATGGAGACTAGTTAGGCAGAGATATGTACAGCCACCATGCACAGCTGGGTAAGTTACTCAGTGCACGTATGCTTTAGATATGACAGCAGGTTATGAGAGATGGTGATCTAGTTTGGCTGTGTCCCCACCCAAATCTCGCCTTGAATTGTAATAATCCCCACGTGTCAAGGGCAGGGCAAGGTGGAGCTAACTGAATCATGTAGACAGTTCCCCTGTACTGTTCTCCTGGTAGTGAATAAGTCTCGTGAGATCTGATGGTTTTATAAATGGAAGTTCTCCTGCACAAGCTCGCTTGCCTGCCGCCATGTAAGAGGTGACTTTGCTCCTCCTTCGCTTTCTGCCATGATTGTGAGTCCTCCCCAGCCATCTGAAACTGTGAGTCCATTAAACCTCTTTTACTTTATAAATTACCCAGTCTCAGGCATATCTTTATTAGCAGTATGAGGACCAACTAATAGTCAATAATTGGGACTTTGGTGATGGTTGTGTAAAGGGGGACAATGTAGGCGCACACACACACACACATGCACACATATGATGAAATGAATAAATTAACACATAGAGTCTATGTGTGGGTAACAGTTTATGCGTGGGTAAAAGACCACGATAAACAATAGTGCCTATTTTTCTGGCTTAGACTCCTGAGGAATTGATGGTACCATAGGTAGGCATGAGAAATCATGCCTAACTTTGAACATATCAAAGTTGAGATTTTTATACCCAGCTATGAGATGATATCAAGGATATATGAACTTGTAGTTCAGAGGAGAGGTTTATATGGCCCTCTCTGTGAAATTGGGAAGAGCTAACCTATTTATGGCACTTATGACCTTGGAAGAAAAGGGACTGCCTGGAGAGTGAACACTGAAACTGAAAAGTATTGGGCTTAGGCATAAGATCTATTGGTACATGTACATTCTGGAGTTGATTAAAGAAAGAAGAGTAAGCTAAGAAGACAACATGTGACCTATGATGTAAGAAGAGAACCATGAGTATGAACAATGGAAGCCAAGAGAAGTGAGTGTTACAAGTAAGAGAAAATTAACTGTGCGGAGGGGTGACATTGAGAGTTTTCAACATGGAGGTCAACCTTTGAACAGAAAACTTCAGGGGAGCATTGGAAATGGAAGCCAAAATCAGAGTGAATTAATAGTGAATTGAAGCTGATGAGTGGAGAAGGGGAACTGGAGAAAGCATGTAAATATGACACAGAAGTTAGGCTCTGAAGGGAAGGATAAAAATGAAGACGATAACCAGAAGTACATAAAGGGAATGTTACATTTTTAGGTGAGAGATATCAGCATATGCTTGAATGCTGACCGGAATTCTACACCAAAATACTTTCTTTTTTCATTTCCTCATTATATGGGAAATACTTGTCTCCTTCTGGGACTGAGCACCATTTTTAATGTGTTGAAAGTCAAGAAACATCACACATGTGTAGAATAGTAACTCACTGAAATTCAGTTAAGAGGTTCTCAGTCTTGGTAGTTTAATAGGTTTGATAGTCATAGAGATGATTTATTCTGAAATCAAACTGCTGACAGCTTCTTTCTTCTTCAATCCTTCTTCACCTGCAGAAATTCAAAGACCTCTTCAGATGCATCCAAATGAAAAGGGAATGATTCACCATCTAAGTTGAAAGCATAAAGAAAGAGGCACGAAGGGGTAAAAATGGGGAAAGGACATGGGTAGGAGGCTAAAGAGAAAAAGAATATTTATTCTTCATGCATCTGGCTTCTTTCACTCCACATAAAGTCTTGAAATTTATCCTTGTTGTTTATCTGCAGTTTGTTTCCTTAAATTGTTGTATAGAATGAATACCACAATTTTTATTTAGCTATTCTCCTCTTGACATGTAGTTTATTTCAATTTGAGGCCTGTTATAAATAATAATGCTATGAGCTTCTCTCATATATCTCTTGGTGGACATATGCATATATTCTCCTTGAGTACATACCTAGGATTGGAATTGTTAAGTGGTAGGGTAGGTGTATGTTAAGCCTTAGGAGATACCGACAGTGTATTCCAAAGTAATTGTTCCAATTCTGACAATATGTAGAGTTTCGTTTCTCCACAGTCTTGCCCACCGTTGCTGTTACCATTTTTTTAAAAAAATTTAGCTACCACCCTGACTGTGAGTGATATCTCACTGTGGTTTTAACTTTTATTTGTATTGAAACTCATGTTTATTTAAAAACTCCCTAGGTAATTATGTTTCTGGGTTTGAAACCATTATTTTAACCATTGCATCAAGAAGTTGAACTGCACGACTGGATTAAGAAAATGTGGCACATATACACCATGGAATACTATGCAGCCATAAAAAATGATGAGTTTGTGTCCTTTGTAGGGACATGGATGCAGCTGGAAACCATCATTCTCAGCAAACTATCGCAAGAACAGAAAACCAAACACCGCATGTTCTCACTCATAGGTGGGAACTGAACAATGAGATCACTTGGACTCGGGAACGGGAACATCACACACTGGGGCCTATTACGGGGAGGGGGGAGGGGGGAAGGATTGCATTGGGAGTGATACCTGATGTAAAGGACGAGTTGATGGGTGCTGATGAGTTGATGGGTGCAGCACACCAACATGGCACAAGTATACATATGTAACAAACCTGCACGTTATGCGCATGTACCCTAGAACTTAAAGTATAATAATAAAAAAAAATAAAAAAGTAGAGGTGTGTTTAAGCATTTGAGCTGGAAGGATAGGAAGTGTAAGCAACTAGAAGGAGGTAGCACAGTTTGGGCGCGCCAAAAGAGTGGAAGGTTGCAGTGGAAAAGAGGAAGAACTAATGACAGACAAACTTGAGGCCAAGATCAATGAGAATGTTGAAGACACAATGTTAATGTCAAAGCATGGATGGTGAAGGGAAGAATCAATCTGAGCCATAATTTAGACTGTTCAACATTTAGAAAAGAAAGGTTTGAGTTGGGCTGTGTATTCCCAGGAATCTATCAAGATTTCATCAGAGGAGGAGAGAAAGATCAAAAGCAAGAGATTTTTAATAAAAGCAAGCAGAAATAATTTGGAGCTGAGACAGTTACCCTAAGCTTAGGTATGCAAGGAGTTAAAGGAAAATCCTCCAACTGTGAAGGTTTCATGGAGAGTGAGTTTCCAAGTACACACCCATCTTTCAGTGTAATTAAGAAGGCAAAAAGGAGATAAGGGCATTTACTGAAAGTGGGTTAGAAATCCAAAAGGCAGTGGGAAGCGAGTGAGGGAGGGTGGTGGGTGAACTGAGTCATGCCAAGGTTAGGACAGATAACATGCTTCCGGATGTCCTGGCTATGGGGGAGTAGAGGGCGATCTGTGCATCTGACAGTGTCCCAGTCAGTGGAAGGCATTGCATTGTGGGCTTGGTTCTAACGGTCCTTCCTTGAGAGTGGCTTTCTAGTCTCAGTACTGTATTCTCTGAGGCTTTCCTCGTCATGTGGAGCTGTTCCCTAAAGCTTGTTTGTGACATATGACAGAGACGGTGGCATGATTTCCTTGGAAGAAAAAAAAAAAATTAAGACTTTACAGACAAGTGAATTTTGGAAATGCTAAACACCTAGTAAATTTCACCCTTAAACATTCTTTGGAAAGTTGTGTGGTTAAAAATTATATCCAATTTTAGTTTTGCTTGACCCCAAATTTTCCAAGATATTTGATTTCAGAACATGTTAAAGGATAATGGCTTCCACTGAACTCCGTATGGAAAACATTGACCTAATATATTTATTCTTGATCTTAAATTATCTACTTGGCACTCTTCTCCACATCACTCCAATCCATATAGCTTGATTCCTTTGACCCCACTCAAGGCGTAGTTCCTACAATTCCAACAGTGAAAACCTAAGGAGAACAACTTCAAAATCCAGCATTCCTCTGTAATAACTCTAATTCTATATTCTAACCAAAGTTCAGTAACCAGGCTCCTACCTTGACCTTGTGATTGTGTCTAGTTTGCAAAATTCCAAGTGTCCTCTCTTTCCTATTCGAAGCTTTGATCTGACAGCAGATCTTTTATGCCAGCCCATCCAAACACTAATACCACACCATGTTCATGTCAGTTCTTCTGGATGGCAAATTTGTTTTTCTTCTTCCTTCCCTCGTAATTGTGAATTTTCCTAGTTTTTCTTTTATTTCTTTTCCTGATATAGTAATCACTATATCTTGCTAGATAAATAATCTGCACTCTTTTCATACATCCTTTCTGCCTGGCTGAGTTTTCTCTCAACTTCCGTAGTTGATTTCACATGAGTACTTGCTTGCATGGTGCACAGGTCTGTTCTATGTTGCCTCCTGAACTAACCTGCAGTCCTGGTCCTGTGCATCCAATGTGAATGGTAGCTGGCTGCCTGTTTTAAAATTTAGAACCACAATTAACTAAGAGCAGACTAATAAAAGCAATTGGGGAAAAAATGATTTATTCCATTCTGAGTTTCATGAGATTAACCATAAAAATGAAAGTCGGAGGGGGATGTTGGTTTTACTTTTTTCATTTTGCTTTATTGGGGGGGGGCTCAGTGAAAATATGAGGTAACATATCTTAACAGAGGCTGTACTGACACATAGGTTTCTCTTTTCAATGATATTTACCAGGATTACCTTCATTCAATTTGGATATTTCTTAACAAAAAATTCTGAAGAAAGCACTTTCTACCATTTATACATATGCTTATGAGTTTGACATAAACTGGCATGTCATGCTGCTCTGTGAGTGTCACAATTCTGACACCAAAACCCAAAATTTCCCATTCTTAAATCATGACTGCCTTATGATCCTTGACAAAAGTGAAAGCAAGAAACAAATTTTGGATCTAAGGCATGAAACTAACGTGACATATTTGACCTTTGCAAAGCGGATGTGATGTGCAGACAGTAAAGGGATGTAGCAAAGCTTTAGAGTCTAGAACTTTGACAATAACTAGGCAAAATGACATTGCCCATACATTCTCCAGACATTGATAAGAATCTGTGTATAAGTGACTATTTAGTTCTTGCTCATAATGAAATATGTTAATATCAAATAATGACAATTGCTTATTTTCAAAATCATCTCAACATTAATGTAAATATTTTTAAAATAGTCACCCACATTGATTTATCTTACTTCCCTTCTGATGTTAATTCATATGGGTCAGTTCAGCTCAATACAGCTTCACCCATGTGGTCCTCAAATTCCACCTAAATGTTGCTCAGGCAGAATGTAGCTTGGAGGCTACTAATAGTTTATATGCCAGTGCAGATCGTAGTGTCACCCCCACACCACACAGGTAAGTACCCAGAATGACTAACCCCTGGAGTGCTGCAATGAGAAACAACAGCTTTCTCCTCCTTGGGAACACAACCCACCTATTTGACCCTTTATTCCATGTCTTGGGTGAAAAGAAGCCATAGGATATAATAGTTTAACATGTCGGCCTTATTATGTTAAAACATTATTACATTAATTATAATGTAATAATATTACAATATTAATGTTAACATTAATACTTGAATGTGTTAGCTCTACCATTCACTAGGTGTATAACTTTTGAAAAAATTATTTATCTTCTGGAAGACTCGATTTTGCAATGGCTGCCATCCTAGTTTGTATATGAACATGTCACTTCTCTTATACCTCCTAAGTAGCTCCCCATTACCTGAAGGATAAGTCCCATCCTTGTTGTAGGGCACACAGAACTCTTCATAACATGGTTCCGGCCTTTCCAATCCACACTTAGACTCCAGCCAGGCCCAACCTCTACCCATGACTTGCTGTGCAAACTTGAATACATTTCTGGCCTCTCTGAACTCCAGTTTCCACATCCATGAAAGAGATATTTTAATACTGTATAGTTACCATAGATATTGTGGTCAAAATAAAGCCTGGTTCACATCAATTCTCAGAAAATATTAATTATGATTATCATTAGTACACAATTATTATTTTTTGTTATCCTTTCACAGTTATAGTAGACCTTGTCCAAACATGACTGTGGAAGAACACAGATGGAAAATCTCTAGGTCCTAATAATGCAGAAACAGGTAATGCATGACTCTGTAAGAATTTCAGGAAAATAACCATGAAAACTAGGCCCAAGAATGTGGCTTGATAAAGAGTAGTATTACTGGTTTACACAGAAGCATGAACCATTTCCAGGCAACGGTATGGTTTTTACAGAACTGAGAAGACCAGAGAATGGGACCCCCTTTGCCAAAGGCTCCCAGAACCATGCGCATGTCTCACTTGTCAAGTGCTGCTGGCTGCCACTGTCAACCAATGAGAATTACCAGGGAGACCTTGAGAAGCAATGCTTGAGCAGCTCTCTAAGCTCTATCACATCCTAGAGATGCCTAGTGAAGCTTGTGAGCAGAATCCATCCCTGTCCTTGAGTTGCATTTTCATCCACGAACCCAGCCTGATACCTTGGATGTGCGTCTCCATGCCTTTGCTGCTCCACCTGCCTGAAAGTCCAGTTCCCCTTTGACCTGTTTTTCATCTAAAACCCTGCCATCTTTTATTTTTCCAACAACTAAACTTAATAGCAAACTTCAGTGAAATCTATCGATTGTAAAGCTGGGTAAAGCAGTGATGTGGTAAGATGTCCTCCTGCTGTTCATTTTTAAATCTGTTTAGAAAACGTATTTAAGTAGTTTGTTGTCCCTGAAAAAAATAATTCCTCTCTAAAAGGCTTAGTTCTAACTGCATTTGTGAGACAGCTCTCCCAGTCCCTTACTCTCAGGCTCAGATCAAGAATTGCTGTTTAAACACTAATCACAAGGACTCCTTCCTTCCAGACCCTTGGACCCGAGTATCCTTTGGAGCTTTCAGCTGTAAGCATAGACTTCTTCCCAGTCTTCTGTTTGCTGACATAAGATAATATGAACTGATCTGAGAGGAACACGTTATTGTTTTCTGTTCTATTGTGAATGTTAATTAGAAAAAATAACAATATCTTTTTTCTTGGGCTTCTCATTATATTTTCTGCAATATGGAAACAGGAACTCTTACTCCAGCATTCAAACAGTGCCAGGCCCATTGTAAGATGAACAAAAAACTCACTATTAATGAATAAATGGATGAATGCACGAATGACGTTGTTTTTCTGTCTTCTTTGCCTTAATGTAGGTGACCAAAAAAAAAATAGAAATGATAGTGCCTAAATGCAGATATGAGGTGCCTACATTTCTTTCTTTGTAACTGTATTTTAATCTACGTGTTTTTTCCACTCCTAAATAAAGTTTTCTGCTATATTCAGAGCTGGCTAAAGGAGATTTTGCACAACTGGTTGTATATGCAGGTTTAACGTGAGCTAAGATGTCAATATTCATACAGCTCCACCTCATTAAATCCACCTTCCTAGTGACCTGGACGGCATAAGATTTATTTTTTAGGGGTCTCCAAATTGTGCCAGTGTCAGCAATCCAGCACCTGTTAGTCATCATGGGCCCAGTCCACCTCTCTGAGCTATTGCTCAGCGTTCTGACAGGCAAGGTTTCTGACAGGCAAGCTGAAGGTGACAAGGATGGATGTTTTGAGAGCGGAATGCAGCGGGGCACTCACCTCTGCCAGATTGCATGTGTGAGGCTCTGAGGATGTGAGGTCACGCTGCCAACAGTCATGATGGACATGTGGGCCGCAGTGCCCTTAATTGGGTCCACATGCTCTGGCATCGCTGTGCCCTGATTAGCACTGTGTGGGACGATCAGCATAGGCTGGAGCACAGCACTTTCAGGGGAAGAACATATGGGAAGTGCAGATGTTCAAAGGGTGGCTGCACCCCATGTAGAGCCAGCAACCCTCCTTCAAGAATTACCATATCCAATCTTGTGCAAGAATATGCAGGAAGGTTCCAAATAAAAGTGCCATCTGAGGAAGAATCTGATCATTTTCTTTTCAGGGACTCCCTACTTGGTGTTCCTATTAGACACCCTGACCTTAAAAGATGTTGTCATTGAAACACACAAACACGGTCTTTCTGTGATGAAAAGAAAATATTTCAATACTGCTGTATACCAGAGATAACAATCAAAGGTTCCCCCACAGCAAGTAGAATTGAAGCAGTCCACATGTTACCAGGTCATATAATTTATCAATATATATTATTATATTATTCATTACTTATTCATGTATTAATTAAATAAGCTTATAAAGCATTTACAATAGACCAAAAATATTACAGGGATAATAGACGTAGGGACACAGTAAAATGAAGACTAAAGGAAGAAATTCATTTACTTACAAAGGACACAATGTGCCATAGTGAAATGTAAATTAGATGACAGCTAAGTAATTAGTCCCAATTCTTCCAATAATTAGCTGTGCTCCCTGGGCCTCAGTTGTCTCACTCAGAGCTAATCACATTCAACTAAATGATTACAAATGTCCTTTCCAGCCCTAAAATGTTATGAATTTATATCCTTTATCTTTTTTATCATGTAGTCAATGTACTCATCCACTTGTGAATTTCGTGAATCTCATCACCTAATCTGTGCCAGGAACAGTTCTAGGTGGTGAAGCTACTCTGGTCATAAGACACTTGAGCTTACATTCTGGTGCAGCAAGCTGGATTTTCATATCAAGGAGTCATCAAGACAGTGAATAAAAGTAAATCAAGGAAACTGAATAGAGAGAAATTGTTAATTAATTTCATGAGGGTGGTCACATAGTTGGATCTATCACATTTCAGTAGGATGGTACCAACCATACACATGTACACTAATAAATTAACAAGATAACTTATTATAATGATAATGTCCCAACATGTGCTTTTTTTTTTAAAGGGTAAGGCTTTGTTGGATATGTTGGTCATGTTGGTCATGAGTTATGTCAGGTCATGTTAGATATGACTTACCTTCAAGTGTGCTCCATGTATGTTTTCTATACTGTGGACTATGTTGAAAGAGAAAGTCCAATTTGGAACATGTCACTCATGGGGTGAAAAAATGGAAAGTTAAGCTGAATTACATTCTTACATTCAAAGTTTCTGCTTTGATGGGATGTGTGTCACCACGTTTCATTGGTCAAACTAAGCCGAATATAGTACTCTTCCCTTCAGAAGGAGGACACGAAGTGTATATTTGTCTGCAATAATAAATTCTATAACAAACCTTAAAAATCTTAATTTTCCATGCACCTTAAGCTAATTTTACTAACATATGAACAGACTTGTCAAACACCTTTTGACCATGCTTAATAGACACATTTATCAGATTATCTGTTAATCTCTTTGGCTTTCCCCTGGAGCTCTTCTTCCCAGATGTTTTCATTTGACTATGTCAACACAAATAGCTGTTGACAACTAGGATATCCTGTCAACATTTTTTGTGTTTGCTTATGATCCTTGGATCCCATGTCTCCTGTTGAGAAAATCTGTGTCAAAAGTTTATCATACAGGTTATAGGATATGTTACATTTTATTTTTACTACTGCAGTTGGAAAACATTTGAACTATCCTTAGTATATCCAAATGTATATTATACACACAGATACGATATTATATTTAGAAGTGGAAAAGGAAATTACAGATAATTAAAACCAGGTGTTTTTAAAAGAAATTTATTAAGTTGAAACTTCTTTTTTACATATAGCTTATGTAAAATGTCTCTCTGGGTCGCATTTTTTATGTTTTCTGTATCTAATTATTCCACCAAAATATTAGTTTATTGCTATGCTGGAAGTATTATCAGCTAGATTAAAATGTCTAAAGTTGGTATGATACATTTCCTGTTTGACAGCATAATAAAATATTTTTCCATGAAAAAATATCTATAATTATGCTCTTTCAGTATATTCTTGATTAAAATTTACAAAATAAATATTTTTATTGCCTTCCTTAATTGATTATAATTATGCTAAGCTAACAAAAATATTAACTGTCAGTTTCTTAAATAGCTTGCATAAGTAATCAGCAAAGTCCATACACTACATCTTACCTCCTAAAGAGCACATGAACTCAAGTTGACACTTGCTAAAAGAGCTGACATGTTATTAAAATCAGTTTACTTTTTAGCGAATAAACTTTCTAAGAATGACAATTACCAGATTATTTACACCAATTATTACGTAATGGTTTCTTTTAGATCCTCCACAAAAGGGAAGCAATTAAAAATTGCTTTAGAACTCAGCAGTTGGCCTGGCACAGTGGCTCACGCCTTTAATCCCAGCACTTTGGGAGGTCAAGGCAGGTGGATCATGAGGTCAGGAGATCAAGACCATCCTGGCTAACATGGTGAAATCCTGTCTCCACTAAAAACACAAAAAATTAGCCGGGCATGGTGGCAGGCGCCAGCAGTCCCAGCTACCTGGGAGGCTGAGGCAGGAGAATGGCGTGAACCCAGGAGGCGGAGCTTGCAGTGAGCTGAGATGACGCCACTGCACTCCAGTCTGGGCGACAGAGCGAAACTCTGCCACAAAAAAAAAAAAAAAAAAAGAACTCAGCAGTAGATTACATTTACAAAATAATCACCAACTAGTTTAATATTGCAAAGTTATAAGAATGCAAGAAATCATGCCAATTGAAAACTACATAGTTAGGTTTCAAATATTTGAAATACCGTCCTCCTAAATTAATGGCACTTTAACTTATATATTTGTTTCTTTGCTTATATTGAATTTCTGAACATAATCACTCGCAAAAGTATGGGATTAGGAAAATATTACCCGGTAAACCAGTTACCATGTTTTGAATAGTTAAGAGAATTGTCCTCTCCCTCATACAGCCCAAGAACTCTCGGTTAATGCCTTCAGTTCTTTCCAAGGTCTTTTCATTCTTTGTCTCAGTAACTTTTCCTTTCTTACCGCTGACCAGTTTAAAATAGGGGAATAGAACAATGGGTGTGGAGCGAGGCAATGTGTTCTGGCTCTGAGAGTCCCTGAACAAGAGTTCTTACAGGAAATGACAAGCATTCAAGCCCTCACATCTCTATACTAGGGCCGTTCTCAGGGCTTTGCTTGCAGCAAGCAACCTTAAGGGATGAGAAAATGTCTCCCTTTGGGAAAAAAAGCAAGCTTTTATTCCTGACTTTGGGACCTGTATGTAGTCAACATTCTGTGTTCTTACATTCTTCCAAAGAGGGTTTTTTTGTTTTTGTTGCTGTTTTAGCAGGCATTTATTAATAATATGCCTAAATTCAAACAGAAAAATCTGTCTCCTGGGCAAAGGCTGGAGCTCAAATTTCAGTTTTTAGTCTTAGTTGGAATGCTTCAATACTCCACCATACTAGAAGGTGCAGGGATCAGCCAGAAGTTTGGGTGGAGTTTATACACAGAATATGGGTTTCCTCCCTTGCCTTCTGGATCTTCCCTTCCTGGAATTTCTTCCATACATTTCTACTACCTATGATTGACCCAATCTTTGTTCCCTAGTTCTTCAAGTCACCAAAATGAGAAATGTTATCAAATATTAGCCAACTACTATAACCTGAATGTATCCCCCTAAACTCATGTGTTGAAATTAAATAGTGTGATAGTATTAAGACGGGGGAACCTTTCAGAGGTGATTAAGTCATGAAGGTGGAACTCTTATGTCCAGAATTGGTTCCTTCTGGTAGGTTCTTGGTCTCACTGACTTCAAGAATGAAGCTGTGGACCCTCGCGGTGAGTGTTACAGTTCTTAAAGATGGTGTGTCCGGAGTTTGTTCCTTCAGATGTTCAGATGTGTACAGAGTTTCTTCCTTCTGGTGGGTTCATGGTCTTGCTGACTTCAGGAGTGAAGCCGCAGACCTTCTCAGTGAGTGTTATAGCTCTCAAAGGTGGCGTGTCTGGAGTTGTTTGTTCCTCCCTGTGGGTTTGTGGTCTCACTGGCCTCAGGAGTGAAGCTGCAGACCTTCACGGTGAATGTTAGAGCTCATAAAGGCAGTGCGCACCCAAAGAGTGAGCAGCAGCAAGACTTAATTGTGAAGAGTGAAAGAACAAAGCTACCACAGCACAGAAAGGGAGGCGAACGGGTTGCCACCACTGTCTCACATGGCCGGCTTTTATGCCCTTATTTGGCCCCATCCACGTCCTGCTGATTGGTCCATTTTACAGAGCGCTGATTGGTCCATTTTACAGAGTGCTGACTGGTCCATTTCTACAGACTGCTGATTGGTGTGTTTACAAACCTTTAGCTAGACACAGAGCACTGATTGGTGCATTTTTACAGAGTATTGATTGGTGCATTTACAAACCTTTAGCTAGACACAGAGTGCCGATTGGTGCATTTTTACACAGTGCTGATTGGTGCGTTTACAAACCTTTAGCTATACACAGAGCACTGATTAGTGTGTTTTTACAGAGTGCTGATTGGTGTGTTTACAAACCTTTAGCTAGACACAGAGCACTGATTGGTGTGTTTACAATCCTTTAGCTAGACAGAAAAGTTCTCCAAGGCTGCACCCGACCCAGAAGCCCAGCCAGCTTCACCTCTCACTCTCATGGATAGGATCAGAGTCCTTACAAAAGAGCTTAAGACAAACTAACACAGGAACAGAAAACCAAACATCGCATGTTCTGACTCATAAGTGGAAGTATAACAATAAGAACACATGGACACAGGGAGAGGAAGAGAGCATACCAGGGCCTGTCAGGGGGTGTGGGGCTAAGGAAGGGATAGCATTAGGAGAAATACCTAATACAGATGAGGAGTTGATGGGTCTCGCAAACCACCATGGCACGTGTATACCTATGTAACAAACCTGCACGTTCTACACGTGTATCCCAGAACGTACAGTATAAAAAAAGATAAAATAAATAAAACAGAAAAAAATTAAAAATAAATAAATAAAAGGGCTTGAGAGACTGGATTCATTCTGTCCTGCTCTTCCGTTATTTGAAAACTCAGTGCTCTTTCTTTTTTTGCCCTTTTACGTCTTGCCATGTGAGGATACCATTTCACCCCTTCTGCCATGTGAGGGCAGAGCAAGAAGACCCTCGTAAGACACCAAATGCCAGTGCCTTGCTCAAGGACTTCCCAGTCTCCAAAACTGAGAGAGATAAATTTCAATCCTTTATAAACTACCCAGTCTCAAGTATTTTGGTATAATAGCACAATCAGACTAAGACGCCACCCTACAAGGTGTTCAAGATAAAGCTGTAACAATGGAAATTTCACACAAAGCTATTTTCATCCTCCACATTTGACTCCTGCCCAGTATCTGGCTGCTTTCTGTGGCTTTCCAAAGCTTTAGATAATTGTTTTTCATATTTTCCAGAGTTTATTATCTATGAAAGAATTAGACCAGTAGTAGATACTCTGCTGTATCAGAATTGGAATATCTACCCTTCAATTTGAGTTAAAAGAGTAAAACTTTTAAACATTCTTGCTGTAACCTCTCCCAAAACATCCTACAGACTTTTAACATGTGATCATTTCACCCCTTTATAAGAACTACTCTCACTTTAAAAGCATTAAGTTTTTATTATAGTTAATGAAAAGGTTAGCTTCTTACAGCAATAAAAACTAGAATGATCTTCTCAACCAAGTAATGATGCCACCAGTATGCAACTGAAGCTTATAAATAAAAACTGAAGATAGTCTCTTCTGTTAAAATATCATATACTTTTTAAAATTAAAATTTAAGACTTGTAACCAAGCTACGAACTAAAGTAGGTTTTCACCTGTCCGTACATTTGTAGAGAAAGAGGTCCACCACTTCCATTTCACCATTCCTATGCAATGATAACAATATTTAGGACTTGAAACTACTACGAATAGAAGTGGTCCAGTAGTCATGTGAACATATCTGTATCTGTTACACACACACACACACACAGCTATTTACTTACTTTGGAAAAATCAGCCCATCTAAATAATAAACTTAGCTTGAAAAATAACACTTTGATTTAAAGATATAACATTTGTAACCGAACGCTTTCATATGATTTTAAAAGAGGAGCATCAGATAAAGCAGTTGTTTTGAGAATAAATTGAAAAATACATACTTGGTTTTATAAACTAATACTATGAGCTGCATCATAAAGAAGGATTTGTTAAATCCTTTTTACAGTCTTACATATAGTAAAATATCGCTATATATGATTAATCGATTTGGTTCCTTTTAGTAAAGATATAGAACTATGAAATGTATTCAAAGATAAGCAGTTTTAACTTTTTTAAGAATAGTTAAATAGACCTAAGCTAACAAAGAGCTGCCTAGTGGGAGTTCTCAGAAAGATACTAAAAAGAATGTCAATTGTGTTTAAAATGATACCCACAGTGTACTTGAGGATGATTTGAAGCCATTTAATATCTTTCCCATATTTCACATACATCTTGGGTTTGCCTAGAAAAATCCTGCCTTTAGAGAATAAATCAAAAGTAAACTTTTTTCTGGCTCAGTATTAATGAAGTGCATGGTGCTATGTATGATTTCCCACTAGTTTAACAGACTTCATTTTCTTTGGAACTTTCTAAGAGAAAAACAGACTCCAGAGAAATTGACTATAGTACATTAACAATCAAAATTGTGATATGCCAATGAACATAATCACATTTAATACGCATCACTGGTCCCCATCCAGGAATGCGATTGGCTAATGATTACTTATATTGTTTTTCTATTGGGATGATTTTTGCATAGCTTTTATACAGGTGGTCTACATGATCATTTCTTACATGGAGAAAAAGTTATATTACAAAGAAAACAACAATATTAAAGTGAGACAAAATAATTCAGAAACTCGACTAACAAATCATTTGGCAATAATTTAAGTTTTATTACAGTGAAAGGATAGCCCAATTTACTCCTTTATGACCACCAATGATTTTTAAAAATCTCTTTCAAAGTGCAGATCTCTTTAACGCACTTCAACTTTTGCCACAGCGATACTGTCTTCATTATTCTGAAATGACTTTGAATATTGCTTTTCCAAAGATTTAAATTATTTTTACACCCATAGTGCTTCACAGAAGACCAGTGAACCAGAATGCATGACTGGTTATTACTGTCATAATTTGAAAGACATCCGGAACAAGACTTAAGTGAAGTCATGGGATAGTTCTACTTGAAATTGAGTCCGTCATTAGTACTTTTAAAATTTAACTTACTATAGTTTCTTCATAAGAAGAATTTTCACTGCTCCATTTTTCTTATGTCATTTCATGCCTAAAGCTTAGAGTTGAGTGTCACCGTGAGTCAAGGTTTGCATTTCTCTATACATCACACACAAAAATGAATATCATATTTTTCATTATTCCAATATTTTATTCCAGTATTATATAATAAGCTAGGCCTTCAACTATGACTTAAATTTTCTATATTTCAGGATATTTCTTTTCGGTTTCTTTTAGTGCTAGTGTTCCACAAATGTTTCTCACTTTAGAAGTTCTTGTGTCTTTCTTCATTTTATTCCTGGGTGATTTTACCTGTGGCCATGACATGACCCATACTGTACTTCTGTGCTCCAAACTCTTGCATTCGAATGCTTCCAGAACATAACTATCTATATTTCTCATAAGCACAAAGCCACAAACATGTGGAGCAGAATTCACCACTTCCCACCTTAGGCCTTTAGCATGCCTATCACTATGGATGACACCATCATTTTTTGTCACTCAACCCTACAATTTATCTATTCTAGCGTTTTCCCTCTCCTATCCCCACACACATTTTATACAATGGAAATCGATCCAACAGTCCCATAGGTAGTTTTCTAGATAAACACAGAAATTGGCCCTTCTAGTCTTAGAGTTTCAACCATGTATTTATTTTATCTGAGTTCCTTCCTCAGGAACAAACCTCCAGGCCTCTCAAAAAAAAGTTTGAGTTTCAGTCAAAGAACTGAAGTTTCAGTCAAAGAACCGAAACTCACCAGATCACCACGTTCAGACAATCAAGATGCTGGACCCCTCATTCCTCGTAATTGCTTCTTTGTCTTTCCCTAGTTCCTGTTCTTACACATTGTAACATTTCTTCCCTGCTATATAAACCCCTAGTTTGGGTGGATCAGGGAGATGGATTTGAGAATGAGCTCCCATCTCCTGCAGCACCAAATTCAACTCTTCTTCCTTGGCAATACTCATAATCTCAGTCACTGGCTTTCTGTGTAGGGAGAACAGGATCTAGACCAAACCCTGGTGTTTCAGTAACATAACAATGTCCTGCTGGTTCTTTTGTGTTAATTTTCATTACTATGTCTACTTGACATCAGTTGCAGTTTACGCCATCTTCATTCTTTCCTGTGCCATTTTCAGCACCTCTACCCCAAGTCTGCAGGCTTCATTTTGCTAAATTAATTCAATATAACACCAGCAAAGGTGACTTCCCAATGCAAAAATCTGATCATGTTAGTCCTGCCAAATCTGGATCATTTCCCCTTGGTCTCACTTCCTGCCTTCCTGTAACCATGTATCCTCAACAAGACAGAACTGCTAACTCCAAGTGAGACCCACTCCTCTGTGCCTTGTTACTTGCTCTAGACTCCATTTCCAATTCCATTTTCTCATCCCTTCCCCGGCACACATGTGTTTCCTAAGATTCAGGTTGGTATTCCTTCCTCATTGTCAAGGCAGAATTCAAAGATCCGTTCCATGTTAAAATTCCTTCCTCTTCCCCCGACCCAGGAGGCCTAGTTAGCACCCTATGCTTACTGCTATTGTATGTATGGCATCACTTATCCATGGTATTGTAATTACTATTATTATTATTATTATTATTTTGAGTCAAGGTCTGGCTCTATTGCCTAGGCTGGAGTGCAGTGTCAGGATCTTGGCTCACTGCAAACTCCACCTCCCAGGCTCAAGCCAACCTCCTACCTCAGCCTCTTGAGTAGATGGAAGTACAGGGTTGCACCCAGCTAACGTTTTTGTGTTTTTGTTTTTTTTTTTTTGAGACAGGGTTTTGCCATTTTGCCCAGGCTGGTCTCAAACTCATGAGCTCAAGCAATCTACCTGCCTCAGTCTCCCAAAGTCCTGGGATCACAGCTGTAAGCCCAGCTGGTATTGTAATTCTTGAGTCACTTCTCCAATTCTCTGAATAAGACATAGATGCATGGAAGTCACAGTATCTATTTTTATAAACCCATGACTTGAGAGCACTTAGCACATGGTAGGGCCTTAATTTGAAGTGCAGTAATATATTTATGAATGATTGAAATTTTGTTTCACATATTATAGTGAAATATGTGAAATTTCACATCTTCCTTTTTAAATCTTAATTACAAACTGTTAGTGACTTTATTGTAGTATTCATAATAATGGCCTTAGAAGTCTACCTTACTTTTCACTCTTCTGTTACTTCTGAGTTATTTTTAAGGCTCTCATCTCCCTTCTGTGGTATAATAACTGTTCTAATGGTCTAATTCTAATGTTTTATTTTTAAATTTGTAAAGATAAAGCACTTCGAACAGCTTTATATTAAAATTTTTATTTTTGGGTTTATTTATCTTTCACTTTCTATTTTTTAAGATTTTCATAGTCAACTTTTGTGATTCTTTCTGCTCTATTTGTATCTCCTGAGGTATTAATATTCTCTTCAGCTCAAAATATCCTACCATTGTATTCAATTACCTCCACTTCTTCCATTTTAAAATATTCTTTTTACATTGAATATATCGTTTTTCCGAATGTGCATCACTAGGCTTTTAGACCAGCTGATTTCCATCTCAAATTCTGCCACCTTGTCTCTCACTAAGATTTTTATTCACAGAAAAGTTGACATCAAGCCTAATACATTATCATAGAGAAGCATTATAGTTGGAAAGCAAGAGGATTTCACTGTATCTAAAATATGGCCTGAACTGACAAGCAAATACAATCTCTCTCAAAAGTAATACCTTTATACATACCGTTTGTATTCACTGAGATTTTCATAAGATAGCAATAGTTAATACCTAGGGCAATAAAACCTTCTTATGATATTGAAATAAACATGAACTATATATGAATATGTGGTCATACACATCACAATTAAACTTTTAAAATACATATGTAGATCATTGTGTGTAAGTGTTTATAATTTTTAACTGAAATGATTATATCTGTTTAAAATTTCCAATTTTGTATAATCTCCAGCCATTTATTTCCATATAGGATCCTCTTTCACCACAACACCCATATCCTCCTGCTTGCCTGCACACTCCATCCCCCCTGCACACACTGTACTAACCCCCCCCGCACACACTGTACTAATCCCCCCTGCACACACTGTACTAACCCACCCTGCACACACTGTACTAACCCATCCACCCTGCACACACTGTACTAACCCACACACTGTACTAACCCATCCACCCTGCACACACTGTACTAACCCACCCTGCACACACTGTACTAACCCACCCTGCACACACTGTACCAACAATGGTTCCTTGTTAAATAGGCATACTGAATTTTTTATATCTAAGTCTTCAATTTCACAATTGGTCTAAAAATCCATGTTTTAGAGCTAGAAGAAATTATTTTATTCAACCTTCTGTTTTCAGGTACATAAACCTTATTATCCCTACTGTGTTGACAAAACTACTACAGATAAGGAAGTTAAGGGACTTTACAGAGGTCATCCAGTATGTATTAGGACCAGGTGTCCCAGGAGTAAGGGCTCTTAATCCTATTTCCTAGCGCCCTTGGTAATGCTTATGTAAGTATCCATTATTGCTATGCATTGATTTTGCCAAATCATCTTTTAAAACATTTTATATTTGTACCACATCTTAGTGTTGTGAACTTGATAAAATAATTCCACAATATCTTCTTTAATTACACTTATATTAACCTCTACCTCAAAACTCATTCATTTTTTTCTTTCATCTATAAATACCTATTAGCTGCCTCTTCTACGCCATGCACTGTGCAAGATACAGAAATTAAATTTGAGCCATCATCACAGAGCTCACAGTCTCATGAAAGATAAAAACAATTGAGCAATGCAATTTGAAAAGCATGCCCATTCCTTCTGTGCCAATATATAGCAACATATTAGATAGGTAATAGGAAGGAAAAAAATGACCAAAATAAGATGAAAAGGATGATTTAGAAAAGCCTTATTAATTATGAAAATCATGTTCTAGGCCCAGAGTACCATGCAAGAGGATATGGTGCATCTTTTTGACTAAAAGTAGTTTAGCATGGCTGGGGTATGGGATGTAGCAGCAGTACCATAAAAGATGCCACTAGAAGTCTGAACAGAAATCAAATCTTCATGAACTTTGAAATACTTATAAGGAAAGTTGGATTTTATTCTAAAGAAAATAAGGAGTAGAGGATTAACCTCTCATTCTTATGTACCATTATATGGTAAGTCAACCTTCCAACATCATTGTGATACTCATCCTTGGTTTCTGATTTCCATTCTAAAGAGACTTGTTTTTATGATCATCACCATGCTTATCAGTTTTCTAATTCAATATCTCTTTTCAGTGATGTCCATACTGTAACCCACTGGTAACCATTTAGAATTTAGAGTTAAAATACGTAATCATTATCACATTTATTGAGCACTTAACCATGTCAGGGATTGGGCTAAATTCATTTGTCATCCTGACTTGTAACTACAAAAACCTGTGATATAATCCTCTTTATCTCCAAATTGCAGATGAGAACTTTGATGTTAACAGAAGTTACATAATTTGCCAAAAAATCAAACAGCTAGTAAATTTCAACATCAGGCTTCTATACTCAAAGTTTCTTTACACACAACACATCCTTGCAAAGAATACTGGAAATCCAATATGTGACACTTGAAAACAATAAGCATATGTTTTAAAGAAGAAAGTATCTATTTGCAAAAATCTTCAAAGACACATTAAGGCCATTTAAGATATTTCCCTAATAAACTATCTCATTTAAAAAATGTCCTCAGCAATATACACAGTCAACCCAATTAAACCCCGCAAACCACAGAGTCTAAATATTTGTTGATGTGTTTGAGGCCAACTTTTCTCTATAGTTTTAAGTTTATGGGGTCTGTGCTTCTACTACTAATGTTGGCACTTTCATTTTTCTGTTTTACATTTATCCTTTAAAAACAGCAAGAATAGAATACAACAAAAGCTGATCATAAAAAAAAATGCTCTACTGGACAAAAACAGGCTACTGCTGAAGTTAAAATATTGGCTGACAGATGGCACCATTACCAATATTCCAGAATATTCTTTCTTCATTTAATAATCAAAGTCTTTATTTTTTGTCCCTAAATCCAATGGATAGATTTTACTCCATAATTTACGACAATACAGAGGCTTTTTGGGTTTTATTGTTTCTTGTTTGTTTTGTTTTTTGGTAGAGACAGGGTCTTGCTATCATGCCCAGGCTTGTCTCAAACTCTTGGCCTCAAGTGATCCTCCTGCCTCAGCCCCCTAAAGTGCTAGGATTATAGGCATGAGCCACCAGGTCTATCCACAATGCAAAGTTTTGGAAGTGTATTGGTCAAAGTCTAGAATTGCTAATTATTTACGAGATTATTGTGAATATTGTAAAAAAAAAAAAATGCATGTAAGCGTTGTATTTTCCAAGTGTGTGTACCTCAAGATTTTCAAGATTTTATAGCAATGGAATTTGGTTGCATTTTTTTTCTGATTTTCTTTCAGGTTAAGGCCACCCAGCAGTATACTGGCCCAATGTTTGGGAATAGCAACCTCCAGGTCCTATTTCTGAATCCCCCACTTTTAATTCACTCTGGCAGTTCTGATCATGGTAGCCTAAATGCACTATCTTACTTTTGCTTACCATACATTACTTTATTCCAAACTTACAGTCTTCTCCATTAATTGTGATCATCTTGGCATATAATTAACATAAAGTACTTAATATCGCAGAGAATGCATTTCTCACACCCTATTCTAGATTACATATCCAAATACTTAAAAATGCAATACATCTTTGACTTTCCACTTTTCTTATTTCTTAGCTGCTTTAATAACTGTGCTCTTTCCTTTATAAGCCATAGAAGTGTGTGTGTGCATATGTGCTTCAATTTATATATTTGTTAGGCACACACACGAACACACACACACACACACACCTGCAAGAAAAAAAGAAAGATTTAGTAATTTAGGCAAATAAGAATGTTAATTTTAGTGTTAAGATTCCCTGTCTGATCAAAATTATCAGCATTCAGTAAAAATTCTTCCAGTGTGAAATATTTTCCTTCTTGTGCTACATGTCATTCCTACACTAACTAGCCAAACGAAAGATACTTCAAATTCTGATGATTATATTAGTTATTCTCAGCAAGCTTCAAAGTACTTCTCTGATCACCTTAATTACAATTTTAGGAGCACTGCAATACATAAATAATTGTATTCAGAAAATTATAAACACTAAATTTGGTTTCATTTTACCATGAGAGCTCATTTTTAAGGTTCATCTTCTCTGAAGGCTTTCCTACATATAAAAGCAATTGGAAAATCTATATATACATGTTTGTTTCACTGTTCTGCAACTGATAATATGCAACTGACACTTTTGGTAGGTACAGCATTTTTTTTGTAACAGCAAAGCATTTATCCACATAAAATGAAAATGAATATATAATAATTGACTGAGACTTGATTTTAAGGTAATAGACTAAGTCCCTCTAACAATGAATATTTTAGCACTCAGAAGAAAGAATGTAACAAGTAAAAATTGCATAGGGCCCATGGGCCTTCCAGAAAGACTTTGAAATCCTCTAGCTTGCATATGAAAATTTATTGCAAATGGATTTTTACAGCACAGGGATGTTACTTAAAGAGCAATTCAAGGCTCAGTGTAATATTTAGACTTAATATTTTACAAGCTTTACAGTTAACTTCTTTTAACTCCTTGGAAATACAAACAGGATATAGTCTTCTAGTTGAATAAGTTGTATAAGCCTTCCTATTATTTATGGGTTTAGAGAACAACTTTGTAGCATAGTAGAAAAAGCACAGGATTTGCTGTCAAAACACTGAGGTTTTCATCTCGGATCTGCCATGTAGCCATAAGCCCTCAGACGTGTTATTAGAGTGCTAAATTAAAAGGAGAAATAATCTCTTAGTAGGGGTGGGATAATGTGAACATTAGTAAGTAGGTACTCAATAATGTTAGGCAACTTCCCAAACTAGTAATACCTAAGAAGAAATCTGACTTCTCATGAATGCTGTTTCACTTTTCAAGGGAAAGGAAAAATTTTTTTTTAAGAAAAACTTGATCTGTTAAGTAATAATAACTTAAAGTCCCCTATTTAATTTATAGTCTTTAGTAATGTGGTTTAGGTTTTATAATGTTTAAGTAGAACAACTTGATGAAATCAGCTATCACAAAATATGAAAAGAGCATAATATTCCTGTTAGATTTACAGGAAAAGACTGTGTGTTTGTTGTTTAATCTGAACAATTAGCATATACTTCCTTGAATTTTTCAAAGAATTAGCTAGATTTCTTTGATAAATCCTTAATAATAAATCAAAACTTATGAAAGGAGCAAGACTGGACTTTGGAAACCTATGTTCTACTCACAGTCTTCTATTTATTGTCCATGTGATATTAGACAAATACATAAAGTTTTCCATGTAATTTGATTAAAATACTTGTCCTGTCTACTTCACAGGGCTATGCTAGTAAGGATCAAATAAAACAATAGAAATATTCTTTATCCCAGTCTGAAAGGACTATGCAACCATTCTCATCTTACCCATTCATGACATTTCTCTGAATTCAGAAAAATCAACATTCTAAAATTCACAATATTTATAACTTCTGAAATGTAATCGTGTAATTTTTGTTTGCGTACCAACCTCAAAATTAAAATGAAGACCAGCTTTTGTAACCTTCTGAGAGTAGCATAATCAGATGAGTAGTCGGGTATGACCTGAGTGACTCTTGCCACAAAAAAAAGCTTAGGAAGATGGATGAAGAGGGTAATATAAAGAAGGAGAAGTGAAGGAAACAGAGGTGAGTTCGCTGAAGACTCCATCTCATCTGGGTCTCCCACAGGACAAACAGTGGTGAACTATAATTGTCAGAGGCAAACAACTTCTGTTCGGATAGCTGTCCAGGACAGCCTCATGACTGGGGACCGACTTGCACCCAGCTCCATGGATCTCCACTGCCTTGAATAGGCCCCGGTGTCTAAAGTCTGCTTGTATCTTCTCAGTTTTCATTACCCATTCAAAGTCTGTTCTTCATTCCTCAGCAACTGAACTAGCTGCAGGTGAAATACTCTCCATCTACCTGGTCTTTATTTTCTAGGCAACCTCTCAATGCTGCACATGTCCTGTCCCCAGTAAAGGAAGGGAATTCAGATTATATTTATAGATTGGCCACCCAGGAAGTGTGCCTTTAGGTACAAAACTCATTCATGCAGAGCTCATATCTTGTCAAGGTGGAGATAAGTCTTTAAAAAAAACCCTCAAATTTACAGTTGAAATTATTTATATATCCACGGTGTTGTCTGAAGAGTACACAAAATAGCAACAACAACAAAAAATCCCAGCACATCCCATCAGATTTCTTTGGAACTCCAAATTCCTCCCATTAATTTAATCCTAGTAGTTAAAAGCATTTTTTTTCTACAAACACGATAAAAAGCTTTCATACTGCCTTAAATATAAAGCCCATCAACCTAACCTGACCTGTCCTATAACCTATTGCCACATATCAATTTTGTTGCTTTTCTAACTAAGCTGTGCAGAAATTGGATATAGAACATTAAATTTGGGATAGAGGCCAGGAGTTTGTGACACGGTTTTAACCAGGAAGGTCAAGATTAAGTAAGGAGTCGCAGTGGGAGTTTTGAAAAATAGAAAACGTAGGCCTCCAAAGGGAAAAGTGACGAGGCTTTGCAATACATTTCATGCACCTGATAATTTTGCGAAAATAATTTGTGTAATGGAGGCAATTCAAATCTCAGAGCATGAAATGATCGTATTTTAGTCCAAACCCCAAAATGCAAAACTGATTTCTAGACAGCAACATATGACTCTTAGAAGGATGTTCTTTCTAGGGTCCATCTTTGCTTGCAGTGATTGTCCACAGAGATGTGCCTTCTCTGATGTTGCTGGGAGTGATTTTTCTGAAGCATTATAGTGTTAAATGCATTAGGCTAAGAACTGCTGAACAGAAGACTTGTTTTAAGGCCAGAGACATGCTTGGCTTCCTATATACTGATCACAGCTAATGTAAGCATGGGCTTCATGTGGAGATCACAAACACTAAAGGCCAGTGCTGCTAAGCTGACCAGGCAGTGGAGGAAGGGGGCTGCAATCATGCTGTGTCATAGTGGGATCGCTTTTGGTGCTGTTATTTTTCACTCAGAGAAGTGATCTTTTACACTGTTTTAATAATCCTATCTTCACTACTGCTGATAACTAAAAATATTGCTTGGCTATCATTTCATTCCCTAGTGCGATCCTAATTTTATTTTCTGAGTTACTATGAGCAAAGGGGAAAGAGAGAGGATGGGGGAGAGAGAGAATTAATCACATCACTCGCCAATCCTGAGTAATAACTCACAATAAATTAATACATAAGATTAATGAAAACACAAGTCATGATGCTTAAATCTATGTATCAGCCTGCCTATATGGTGCCCAGATGCTTGGTCAAACACCAGCATAGATGTTACTGAGAAGGAATTTTTAGATGTGATTAACATTTTAATCTGTCAATATCCAGGAAAGCAGACTACTCTCCATAATGTGGGTGGGCCTTATTCAACCAGTTGAAGGCTAAGGTAAAGACTGAAGATCAAAGAATTTGACCTCAAGACTGCAACACAGAAACTCTGCCTGAGCTGCCAAATCTTGCTAGCATACCCTTGACTCGCTGTCCTAAAATTTGGACTAGCTGGCCCCCAGAACTGTTTGAGCCAATTCTTTAAAATATACCTGTCTTCTCCCTCTGAGAATGAGAGTTCTATAACTGAAAAAGACGCCTAGCATAACTAACTCCATTTTGCTCTAATTCCCCCACCATGTGGTGAGATCTTTTATGTCAACAGCCTTTGTATGTGCTTAGGCCAACTTAAATATGGGAGGAATTTAGTTTCTAGTTTAACTTTAAAGCAAGGATGATAATAGTCCCTTCCCAAAACTAACTCACAAGAAGACAGGGTATACGCAAAAGTAACACGAGTAACAAGGTTACGTGCAAGATTTATAGGAGCATTATGGCCTGAGGACAAAGAAGTTTCACAACCCCCACCCAACTGTCACTGACACCCAGATGTCTGTGATCATCAGCCACTTCCTGACCTCAATATTTTCCTCTTTCCCTTCTCATAACATGAAAGGAGCCTCAACTTCTACTAACTTAAGATGATTCTTTAGGACATTAGTCTACCATCTTCTCAGTCTGCTGGCTCTCCGAAAAACAGTCACCTTCCTCATCCCAACACCTTGTCTCTCAAATTACTGGCTGTCGTGCAGCTGGCAGTACGAGCTTTGAATTCTGTTAGTTATAACTCATTATCATCTTTCAAATAGACTTTTACAATGGGCTCCTCACTGCTGTCTGCGTCTCTTGCCTCCACCCCACTCATTTATTCTCCTTACTCTTTTAAAGTAATATATTCTAAAACACCCCATTCGTAAATTCTTTCCACGTTCCTGGATGCATACAGGGTACATTCTAAGCTCCATAATACAGCATACAAGCCATTCTTTGTATTCTACCTCCTGGCTTGCTGTCTTCTCTCCTCTCCTGCCGGGGAAATTTACCTGTCATTTATTCTCCAGTCATAGAGAAATGCTCAAATTTCCTCTCAACTCACAATACCATTTCCACATCGGGGCCTTTGCCCATGCTTTGTCATCTATCGACAATGTTCCTTTTGCCCTACTCCTCTTGGAATATACATTCCTGCCTGGAACGCATAGTTTCATCTTTCCTAACAGAATTAAGACATCATCTTATGTAGTCACTCACCCCCAGTACACTGACTCTACTGTCTGGGCCACCCCTGAATCTGTGTATCTGTGTATCTCTGTATTTGACTGTCTGTCCCTTATTGCTATATCTCAGTATCCTCAGCTAGACTGTGAATATTCAAGAGCATGAATTGTATCCTTCCTCTCTGCATCCTCAGCACCTAACCTCATAGCCTGTCACAGAGCATGCCCTAAGCAAGACTGTGTTGAAGAGTCAATCACTTGATTCTTTTGGTTCAGCTACTTTGAAATAAAATTTCATAGTAGCTTATGGAAATAAACATCTTTATATATCTCATCTTCAGAGTTCAAACTATGCAAAAATATCTTGTTATTTGTTTCGGAATATAATTAGTTTACGTAGTATTCAGACAAAAAAAAATGGATTATCATTCCCACTTAGGATTAGGTACTTCTAGACTAAGAAATACACTTCTCAGATTTAGAGTGAATCTAAATAATTTAGACATAGAATATATTTAAATTGCCAAATGGCATTCAGTTTCAAAATGCCCTGGCATTTTATGGGGTCATTTTCTTTTAAAAGCATGCTGAACTTTAAGAAGGAAATGAGCATGATGATCACTTTTGTAAGTATATTTTTTTAAAGTTACATGGTGGCATAGAGCTAAAAGCAGCATTGCGGTTCCAGCCTAGCACCCTCAATTTTTAGCAAATCAAACAGTTGAAGCCTAAGGATTCTGAGTATTGTGACCAAAGGCACAAAACTGGTTAGGTGGAGAGCCTGGACTAGAACTTTGCCCAAGAGGGTTCTATCAGATCAGTTACTTTTTCATTACTCTCCTATCTACCTGTCTATTACTCCAGGCACTAACATAAGCTACTTATATTTTAAAACGTAATTACACAAAACGCCTTTAGTATTACATGCCAAAGAGACAAATCCTTCTAATTTTTCACATATGTTGGTAATTTGAGACATTTTTCTGCTATGAAGTCTAATTCGCTAAAATAATTTTATGCTTGCCTACCAATATTTTTCTAAAGGAATTTAAGCATCACGAAATCACTGTTAAGTACTAGGCAGAAATACAAATCATTTGACATATCCCAGACCAAAAACAAATAACATTTTATGGAATTACCAAGTATTGACTTTTTCATGGAACTAATATACAAATTAAAATTTAAAGACATAACTTTTTGTACTATGAAACTGTAGCTTCTAATAGATACTTAAAATATGAAGCCAGGACATATAATAGGTACCTTTTTTCCTTCCTCACATCTATGAAGATGAAGAAAATTTAAACACGTTACAAAATATCTGGTGATATTTTGAGCCATTTTATACAGCCATTCTTAGAAATTTTTCACGACTTTTATTTTTTGGTCGTTCTCAGAAAATTTTCATGACTTTTTGAAAACAGAGGATTATTATAACAAAGAGAACAGAAAAAAAGAGGAAAGTATATGTGTAGAGGTGATATGGGTAAATACAGAGGCTAGAAGCAATTGAAGAGAGACAGAGGGAGGGGGTAGCAAGAGAAGGATGGGAGAGAGAAAGGGAGAGAAAATTGTGATTGCAGAAAGAGTTCGAGGTTATAAGGAAATGTAAGGAGGAAAAAAGAGGATGAGGAATTGGATGTCTTGGAAGCAGAATTTACTTTTCTTGTGTAATTTCAATTCAGTCTAAACACACCATCCCTTTGTATTCTTTTGTCAATCCTGTCAATGAGATAGGATTTCCGGTCCTTTACCACATCGGACTCTAGGATTTTGGCTGCCTCCTTTGTCTCCTGCTACACCCATCACCACCACCAATCACAAACCAGCCAGAAGGTAGAGACTGCTCTAAGGTTGTATCTTTGAAGTTTTCTGTATCCTGAAAGTACTTGAGTACACTCAAGGAAGTTAAATAAGTCTCTTTCTTTTTTTTTTTTTTTTGCTTCCCCCCTGCCTTTCTCTGCACATCGCTTCCCTCTGGCATTCTCTTTTTCATTACTATTCTCTTCTGTCTGACAGAGAGGAAAAAAAAAGAGATTTCTTTGGAGTGCCACCACTTAATAACAAATATCATTTTGGCAAAAACTTTCATGGAATATGCTTCATATCAATTGATTGGGACTTTAAAAGCTATGAGATTTGACAAGTTGTGCTTGAGACACAAGCGTGTCTCAAGTAGGGTTTTAAGTTATGAAGCCAAAAGGAAAATGATTTGAACAACTTGAAATGTTAGATTACTTGTTTGGAATGTTCTTGTTGGAGACTCACTGCTGTAATGAAGTGGATTCTTTTTTTCATGAATAATAGAAAAACTCAGAAGTTCACTCAGTATTTTGACGATATACTTTACCAAACTCGACTTTATCAGTAATAAGCATTACAAAGGCTTCAGTGTTAAGTACAATTACAAAATCATTTAAAAATATGAATCTGACAAGAAATAAATTAGATAAAGTGAGCTATTAACATTAAATAAACCCGTGCAGTAAAAATAAGTGCATTTCATGTATTTACAGCTGTTATTGCAGTAATTTGGAGTGCTGTGCCTTGCAGATTTTCTATTATAAACTTCGAAAAATAAGAGCTTTCTGCAAGAATTAGATTAGCAAAAGCATTAGACAATCCTTAACTTATTAGCATACGTAAAAATGAGTGTGTGTTCCAACATATGGCAGTCAATCAAAGAAATTCAATTTTTCTAAGTGAAGGAGAAGAATGGGTTTTTTTTTTCCTTCCCATTTATTATTTCCATTATAACATTAACCTCCTTGTATGTTAAACTCTAGGAATAGCCCCAAATTTCATTCTAATGTTTAGCATGTATTTCAGAGATAAAACGTGAACCTTATCTTACTCCCTCTGCTGGGCAAACTTTCAAATTAGTATCTTCCTCCTATACCTGCACACCAAAATTTAGATAAACGTAGACACTAAACATCCAGCAAACCCACATAGACAGCCCCATAGACCCAAGCAACTTAATAGAGGTACAAGATAAAAATGTACCATATCTCTCTTTAAAAATCTTTTGGTAGATGCAGGAGGCAGGCAAATGCCTAGACAGATAAGGAAGTTTCCCCAGATAATCTTTGACTGGTCCCACAAGTGTTTACGCCAGATGTTTTTCTGCAGATAAAGAACCTGCATAGGGTCTTGCCTGGGCATACCCGCACTGGACTGGAGGCCCCCATGCACTGGGGGACTGGGGTAGAGCCACCAGGAATTCATGCCTTATGCAGGGGGAGGAGCCTCTCTGGCTTGTGTGTGGTGGCCTGGTTTTCAGAGTGAGGTAAGAGCCTGTTGGCAGGAACCCCTCTTTCTTTTTATTTAATAAATCCGCCCTCCTAACCTTTCAGTGTGTTCATGTGCCTAATTTTTCCTGGTCATGAGACAAGAACCCAGATTTTAGCAAACTGAGCAGCAAAAAAATCCTGCATCACTTTTCCCCTGATGTGATCTGTCTCAGTCGATGGTGCGCCCATAAGAAACCTAAAAGTCACTCTCCCTCTCTCTCCATACCATACTCAGTAATAACAAATTCTTTAAATTTACTCTGTATCTCAGGTCAGGACTCCATTTCTTTCTTGTGAAAAACTGGTACCTTTTTGACTGGTCTTCTATTTGCCTACTTGCTCTTTCAAATGTAGCCTTCACACAGCCATCAGAAGGATCTGATATCTCTCAGATATGGCACAGGTTAGATTTTACATTGTGAGTCCATTGGTGAGTGCTTTTGTTTAACAGGACGTTTCGTCTGGTTACAATTATCTCCAGTTATTAATTGATGCACAATGTTTGCTCTTAGTTCTATCATAGGTTATATGTTGTCTGATATAAATATATGTATGTGCGTGTGTGTATATATATACACATACATATATTTATATACACATATATATATTTATTGACTATATGGTCTTTGACTTATCGGCATTTCCTCTGAGAATTTAGGTTCATTTTGTTCTCATAGTTACATTTACAACTATAATTTTATAATTTCATATAGCATTCTAATCCTCCTTTCTCTTCAGTTTCTCTACTATAAGCAAGAATTTAAGTAACATTTTCCTTCCCCCTCAACTTTATGGATTATACTATTTTCTTAATGTTTATATTAAGTATCCTAATATATACAGTGCCTGACATATGTGTTTTAAATTATATCTTTTTTTTTTTTTTTTTTTTTTGTGACGCTCGCTCTTTTTTTTTTTTTTTTTTTTTTTATATATTGTTTATTTGAGAACAACTTATCATAGCTATAATCATTATTACCAT
>NW_012114488.1:3879029-3935298 GCF_000951035.1 Colobus angolensis palliatus | reverse complement strand
ACCCGGGCTGGAGTGCTGTGGCCCGATCTCAGCTCACTGCAAGCTCCGCCTCCCGGGTTCACGCCATTCTCCTGCCTCAGCCTCCCGGGTAGCTCCAAATCCTTATAGAGCCTCCCAGCACTGCTCCTCCTTCTTCCTCCCAAGTCTAGCCTCTAAAAGATACATAATTTTTACATTGTGAGGGTTTATGACTTTTATGTTATTTTTTGTAACAATGATTCTCACAGTTGTTTTAGTTTTTCCTCCTATATTTAATTGTATTCACTACTAGTTTTTATTAAATTTATTATAGGCAGGAATTTACCCCAAGATTTAATCAAACACCATGGAAACTATGTTCACTGATTTTTTTTTTTTTCACATGTTCAAAAATAGCCTATCTGTTGTCTTTATATCTGACAACCATTATGCTTGCTATGGCCTAAACTTCAGTCTTACTTTTTTTTTTTTTTTGAGGACTTCATAGAGATTGTTCCATTTTCTTTTGTGTCCTGACTATTGCTATTGCTAACTATAAGATGAAATTATTCTTTCTGGCCTATAGATAACTTGTATTTCACCTGTATGCTTAAGCAAATAACTTTGCCTTGAGAATTAGTAACCTTACTAGGCTATATTTCCCAACCGCAATTATTGTCTGTTAATTTCTCCCAATATATGTTTGGTGCATTCCTTGTAGATTCAAACCTCCTATTTTTCTGGAAAATCATCTGCAAATGTATTGTTCAAAGGTTTTCCCATCCATTAGTTTGATGATTTTATTCAGAGATTCCAATAATGTATATCTTATTCATTTAGAATTCTTTTTAAGATTCAGGGGATCCATGTGCAGGTTGATTAAATAGGTATATTGTGTGACACTGAGGTTTGGGCTTCTAATACTCCTATCGCCCAAGTAGGGAACACAGTACCCGATAGGTAGCTGTTCTCCTCCTCCCTCTCCCCTGTTGGAATCCCCAGTGTCCATTGTTTCCATTTTGGGGCCCAGCAACATGCATTTTTGATTACCTGCTCTTTTCTCTTTAATCCTCTTCAACCCTTCATTTCTGTTCCATTTCTTCTCCATCCGATCCTCTAGTAAAACTTTTTTCTTACACCATTTTTTCATCTTCTGTTTTTCTAATTTGTATTTTCTTTCCACATCTCTGTAAAGACTGTTTTTCAATTATTTATTTGATTCCTGGACCAGATATTTGCAGTGGAGGCACAGAGGGAGTGACTCCTAGCCTTGTTCCAGGCAGACATTCAGTGAAATTTTTTATGACACAAGATTTCCAATATAATTTTTTTTTTTTAGTTTCTCCCTAGCCAACTCCTTAGAAGCTCCAACACTACTCACAACACCTGGCCACTCTCCATCCATCCTGCCTCACAGAAGAGCTGTGTGTGTCAATCTGACCTAACCTACACGCATTCAGTGTCAAAGGAAGTCCACGGAAGTTCCCACCACCAGCCTGAGCATCCTGCCCTTCTCCAAAGAGCTGGTTGGTAGTGTGTGTTAGGGACTGAATTGTGCATCCTCAACACCAGCCTAAAATTGATATATCTTAACTCCCAGTACCCCAAACATGACTGGTTTGGAGATGCAGTCTTTAAAGAGGTAATTAAGTCAAAGGTCATTAGGGTGAGCCCCAATCTAATGCGGTTGGTATCTTTTTATTTTTTGAGATAGAGTCTCGCTCTGTCGCCAGGCTGGAGTGCAGTGGAGCAATATCGGCTCACTGAAACCTTCACCTCCGGGGTTCAAGGATTCTCCTGCCTCAGCCTCCCAAGTAGGTGGGATTATAGGTGCCTGCGACCATGCGCAGCTAATTTTGTTTTGTTTTGTTTTGTTTTTGTATCTTTAGTAGAGATGGGGTTTCACCATGCTGGCCAGGATGGTCTCGATGTCTTGATCTCGTGATCTGCCCACCTTGGCCTCCCAAAGTGCTGGGATTACAGGCGTGAGCCACCACGGCTGGCTCTGGTTGGTGTCTTCAAAGGAAGAGACAATTCAGACAGACATGATGCATAGAGGGAAGACCATGTGAAGACACAGGGAGGAGAAGGCGGCCATCTGCAAGCCAAGCAGAGAGGCCTCAGCAGAAGCAATGCTGCCAACACCTTGATCTTCGGCCCTCAGCCTCCAAAATCATCAGAACATAAACTTCTGATATGGAAGCCAGTCAGTGCATGCTACTTTATTATGGCAACCCTAGCAAACTCATATAGTATGCTTCTCAAAAGGTGTTTCCTACTTCAAGACACTAAATTGGTTGAGGTCCATGGTGGCTAAATCATCCTTCTGTGTCTTCCCACGTCCCAAAATGACCTTCACTGTGTTTCAAAGGTTTTTCTCACATATTATGCCTGGGGATTACAAATCTCTTGTAATTCATCTGAAAATGAAGCTTCTGTCGGATTTTTGTATCTCTGCATTTACAATGTGATTTTCAAATGACAAAAGGAGTAATGTCATTTATTTGCATTTTAAAATCAGAAGTCTGAGATGCATTTTTACTTTTAACTTTTTTTAACTTTTTAAATGTTTTAACTTTTTAAATGTTTTTATCTTAAAGAAACCTAGTTTATGACAGATGGCTACCCCTACTTTTATCAGAGATGACTAGTGGAGATTCACATTTTTGGAATTGGCCAGATCCAGTGGCTTTTTTTTTTAACCCTCAATAAAGCATGAGAAAGATAAAATAAAGAAGCGAAAAAGAAGGTTTGAAAGAACAGAATAAATAGAGGTTTGTAATAAGTATTAAGGAGAGGGGAAGAATAAACAAATTTGACATACACAGTCAGATTTCCAGCACGTGTTGTGTACCTGTTTGTAATTAGTGATAAAGAAGGGAATGTATACAAGCTGCCAAACTTTTGCATTTTTCTTAACAACACCAATTTCTTTAAGAGGAGCTTAGAATGGGATAGAAAAGGCAGGTAACTGGATTTATCCAGGGTTACAGGCGTGCTATGCAAGCTCAACAGAGAGAGATGCAAAAACAGAGAGAGAGATGATTTATTAATGACCTACAGATCATTGCAAGGAATTGATTTCAAAAAAGGAAAAGAAAACCAAAGTTGAATGAGGAAAAAAGTAAATACTAAAGCTGCCTAATGGGTTGAGATACTATAATGTCCTGTATAGTTCTTTAGATTTGTTGCTTTTATTATTCTTGCTTCTTAAATGGAATGTAATTTTCTTAAGAATAAGAACTACAATCAACCTACTACAACCAGCCTGGCCAACATAGTGAAACCCCATCTCTACTAAAAATACAAAAATTAGCTGGTGTGATGGTTGCCACCTGTAATCTCAGCTACTGGGGAGGCTGAGGGAGGAGAATCGCTTGAACCCAGGAGGCAGAGTTTGCAGACAGCCGAGATCACGCCCCTGCACCCCAGCCTGGACAACATAGCGAGACTCTGTCTCAAAAAAATAAATAAATAAATAAAAATAAGAACTGCCTGTTAAATATTTTATATATTTGATAGAGACAAAGTAGTTTAGTTTATTTGGAATCCTTCCCGCAGGCAGCATGGTCTATAGTAGGTACTCAATAAACACATGTTGGTTAATTAGCAAACACACACACACACACACACACACACGTGTGTGTATAAAACTGTTAAGAGAAAGAGATGGGGGAGGGTAGTGGAGGGAATTTCCAAAACACTGAGTTACAGAAATTACAAAATCCAAGCAAAGGTCAGAAAGAGTGGGATCTCTTTTTCATTCTTGTACACTGGGAAACATGGCATAGAATATGAAAACGTCCAGTGCAGAGGCATGGTAGGGTGAACCGGAAGCAGGAATGGCATTTCAATACTTATTTGTCTGTCATTTACATCTATTATCCCTGAGAGGACTTTTGTTACTTGGAGGTTGTTTTCCTTCCTACCTTCTTATTAAGTCAATATGACCTAAAGAACCATTAATGGAGCTATAATTGAATAAAGCAACAGTTCTTTCATTATTGCTCAGTTGACTTCCTGTCATATCTAAAAATGACCTTTGAAAGGCTGACTTCAAAGATCATTTATGTACAAAAGGTTTACTTAGACAGTATTCAATTTTCTAGCATTTTTTTCTAAACTGCAGATCAAAGCACTAGATTTCAGTCTGATTTTACTTTATTTATTCATTGAATTTACTACAGACACATTTCTTTGTGAAAATAGGAATGCTCATATATCTATAGCTTATGAACTAATAGTTGTGTTCAAATGAAATATCTACCAGTAAAAGTAGACAGATCTTAGCACAAACAGAATCATTCTCAGCAAACCATCGCAAGAACAGAAAACTAAACACCGCATGTTCTCAGTCATAGGTGGGAACTGAACAATGAGATCACTTGGACTCGGGAAGGGGAACATCACACACCGGGGCCTATCACGGGGAGGGGGGATGGGGGAGGGATTGCAACGGGAGTTATACCTGATGTAAATAACGAGTTGATGGGTGCTGACGAGTTGATGGGTGCAGCACACCAGCATGGCACAAGTATACATATGTAACAAACCTGCACGTTATGCACATGTACCCTAGAACTTAAAGTATTAAAAAAAAAAAAAAAGAATAACAATACAAAATAGACTCATAGATGCCCAAGGAAATTGGAACTGTAAAATGAAAGCCAGAGAACTACAGATTATAAACATTCATATCAATTTCCCATCTTTCTCTGGTCAATTATGAATCTATTAAATTCCCATGTTTTTAATAAAGCTAAATCAAATTATAAGCCTTTAAATCAACAGAGAAGTAGCATATAAACAGATCATCTCTCCTTAGAATAACAGTATCACTAATTTTGACATGTATAATTAATATACCCTAAACTTTTTCATTAAACAAAATACCTTAGGTAAATTATTTGCCAAATTAAAAATGTCCTTTACTTTCCATTCTCCTAAAATGGCCTCTATAAGCATGGCAATCTAGTTAACATAGCAGTTTACTACCTTATTAAAGTAATAACTTTTTTGCCATTTCTATATATGATAAATTAATTCAATGTTATTATTATTATTAGAGACAGGATCTCATTTTGTCACCTAGGCTGGAGTGCGGTGGTCCATCACAGCTCACCGCAGCCTTGACCCCCCAGGCTCAAGCAATCCTCCCACCTCAGCCTCCTGAGTAGCTGGGGCCAAAGGCATGTGCTTCCATGTCCAGCTAATTGTTTTCGTGTGCGTTGTTTTTTGTTGTTATTGTTTTGTTTTGACATGGGGTCTCCCCATGTTCACCAGCCTGGTCTCTAGCTCTTAGGCTTAAACAGTCTTCCCACCTCATTGCTGGGATTACAGGTATAAGCCACTGCACCTGGCCAAGAACTTGATTGTTTTACAAAGTGAAATTCTTCCCCATGTTTCATGGTCCTTGACTTTTAAGATTGCTGCGTTCTAGTCCTTTATATTAAGTTATCATTTTGCAAAGAATTAATGAACTCATCACAAATTACTCTCATGACCATTAGAACACAGCTGAAAATATATACCATGTCTTTTGAAAAATTTTAGAAACTGATTCTCTGCCTGGCTTAAAATTCTACGTGGTAAATCTGCAAACAAGCAGTTCCGCTTTCAACAAAAATATGGAATTCTGACTGGCATATGTCTATTAATGTTCTTTAGATCAATACGTCCGTGGTCACTGTTCTATGTTCTTTACAGATATCATTGATATCTTCTTCTGATAAGTATTTCTATGATGCACTTGAAGACAATTTTAAAATTCAGTCTATATTGAGACATTAATCATTTTATATCTGGTATGAATTATGACACACAAGAGATTACTGACTACATGTCACTACTTATTTACATGAACAAAATAAATGTGCGAAGACATTAAGTAAGTTATTCAAAGTAATAAAGCTAGCAATATTAGAAGACTTTCGAAAAAATCAGGATCCTGGCCAGGCACGGTGGCTCACGCCTGTAATCCCAGCACTTTGGGAGGCCAAGGCTGGCGGATCACCTGAGGTCAAGAGTTTGAGAGCAGACTGGTCACCATGGTGAAACCCCATCTCCACTAAAAATACACAAATTAGCTGGGCGTAGTGATGCATGTCTGCAGTCCCAGCTACTTGGGAGGCTGAGGCAAGAGAATCACTTGAATCTGGGAGGCGGAGGTTGCAGTGAGCTGAGATCGTGCCACTGCACTCCAGCCTGGGCGATGCAGTGAGACTCCATCTCAAATAAACAAACAAAAAGAAGAAGAAGAAGAAAGAAGAAAGAAGAAGGAGAAGGAGAAGGAGAAGAAGAAGAAGAAGAAGAAGAAGAAAGAAAATAAATCAGGAAGAAAATAAATCAGGATCCTACGTCTAGTGTAAGAACATATTTTTGCCTACTGGACTCTAATGTGAGTTTCACTTAGCAGAACCCCAATATCTGACATTGATAAATTGAAGACTGACTTTATCTTATGAAACCACACCAAATGCCTTCCCTCTTTCTCTTAGCTCCATTAGCAATAGTCAGTATAATTCAGTGGCAATAATTTTGATTATGTGCTCCATCTACTATGTGCCAAGTGACCATGTAATTTGATAGATACACATTATCTAATTTTATCCTCAAAATAATCCCAGGAGATCCATGCAGTCAATTATCCTGGCTTTGATGAAGAAAATGAGGCTTCAGAAAGTTAAAAAACTTTGACAAATGTAGACAGCTAATAGGACATGAAGCTAACATTTGACCCATGTTTATTTAGCAACAAAATCCAAACCCTACTCACGGTTATTTAATTTTAACATCCTTAACTCCTGTGCTCCCATTTGTACTTCCCATTTGAACTTTCTAATAGTCCCCTCAATGCCTAGCACCTTAAATGAGTAAATTACCTTTGTCTTACAGAAAGGGGCAATGATCAGTGAAGGTGATTATGTAGAAGACTCTTAGATACACCTGCTGAAACCTAAGACTGCAATACATGATGGGTTCATTCATCAGGAAAACAAAAACAAAAAGCCTTGCTTCCAGGTTCCAACACTGAAGAAATTAATTCCCTAGGAGTGTCATTGTCAATTTCACTAAAACAGGCAGATGTGGAAGATGACATGTCAATATCTGCTCAGACTAACCCAGAATCTGTAGGTAACCTGACAGCTTGGCCATGGCAAGGAAATAACACCTGATAGATAATCCCTCTGTAAAAAATTAGTTCCAGAACAAGCTGAGTCATAATGTACATTTAATTTTGCTTGATTTCTCATGAATATTCTAGCCACCAACTTTGCTAGTCTTTTTTTCCTCTCTTGCCCACACATCTCTCCTAGTTACGAATCCACCATTCTTCTGACAAGGGACTCCTCTCTACATTTTGCCAAGTCAACATACTTTCAGAGGCAGCCTCTGTCATTCTTGTCGGCACACCCTGCGGGTATCTCTCCCACCATCATTACCTATCCTCCTGCTGGGTACGAAAACCGTGAATGCTACCAAATGTGGATTTCTGATGTTCCCTTTACCTGCTGTTCTGAAATGGAATTATATTCTTCTGCATTTAAGAACATACTTTCCATGTTATTTTTAATTAATAAACATCTGCTTCTAGAGCCTGTTGACTTTGTGAAATGTAATCCAACTCCATGGATGTTGCATAATAAAATATAAACTTAATTAGCATTCTTCAAACAAAGAATACTATTTAACAAGAGTGGTAACTTTAAAAGGGCACATTCTAACAAGCCAAATATTAAAATTCTAGGGTAAACTGAAAGGTGCTCCTTGCAGCAATATCCAAACAATATAACAATCTTTCCTTACGTCTCTGTGTTCAGAAATCAGGAAAATATTCTTGCATACTCTAAAAGCTACAACGTGGTTGCTAAAGACAAATTTAAGCTTGGGTTTCGAAAGACCATTCATGTACCTTATTCCTATCAGCTCCTCTTAGATGTGAATGCAGTTCTGCCCTTGATTCAATACCTATTGAATATGTATCTGAACATATGTGTTGTAGAGTTTAATCGTATTAATCCTTGTTCCATCTTCTCTTCTAGAATCCAATATTTGAAGTGACAGACTGGCTAATTGACCTGACCTGATCATTTCACAATGTATACATACTGAAGTTGCAAATTACACCTCAAAAATATATATAATTTGTCAATTTAAAAATTCTGTAATTGAAAAAATAATTCTGCTATTTTTTACAATTGTATCCTCCCAAATTTTTACTTATTTCGTAACTGCCTTGTCGACCTTGAATATTTTCAAATATAAGGATTCTTTACAACTCACTGAAGAAAATTGTTTTATTCTCTCTGCATTATCTTTCTGGAGTAACCTTGATCCACTTTTCCAGCCAGGTGGAAACTTCAGTAAAGGAAGAGTTCAACAATGTTAATGAATTTCTGAATATCTCACCTTGTACGTTTCACATATAAAGAAAGCATCCTTTTCATTGACTATAGGCAAGCTTTGGTGAAAAGGAAATGATTAATCAGCTCATCTCCTCAGAAGATAACATGACACAGAAAAACACAGGATATGAATTCACACACGAGATGTAGCTCATATTTGTCCTAAGCTTTCTGCCATGGCTGCAGAACTAAGTAAATCACATACCCTCTCTGTACTTTTGTTTCCCTGTCTCTAAAATGAAGATAATAAGACCTACTGTATAGGACGATTATAGAGATTAAAAGTACCCCACACATAACTAGTGCTACCAAGTTGTCAACTCATGCCACTCTGCTGGATATAGTAAAGTTTGACCAAAATATACTGTATGCATTAAGAGGCTCAGGAACATTTCAACCTGAAGTTGGCCAGTATTTCCTGTGTACGTCTCAGAACAGCTCCATGTGCATGCTGGGATATCTATATATGTGATGTTAATGTCAACATCCCCGCTATAAAGACAGAAATATGACAGACTAACAACATCTCAAACACTGGTTTTATTCCCCATGTTGGTTTTGGCAAGTTTTTGAAAATTTGAGTGGCTTAATGCATTTCTGCCAATAGACAAAGCTCAACTGATTTCATAGCATTTTCAGATAAAGTTGTGATCACTGAATTGTCATTGAGAATAAATCTCTAAGACACGGATGTACTAAACAGCTTGCCAGAAAAAAATGACAGTGTTTATTTAATAAGATTGATTTTATTTTCAGATATTGTATTTAACTATTCATTATGTAAGTCTTTTTATGTGAGTTCAGCTAAGCTAATATTAACATATAACTAAGTAGAGCTTCAAAGAATGAAACGAGAGTCAACTCCTTAAGTTTACTCAGAGTATGAAGTCCTTTTCTGCAAATAATCTATCATAATCTAACAACATTCCATTAAGAAAATATAAGGCATAGTATGCATGTATTAAGCTGTCTTACTACTTACCATGTAAATTAACATGAGGTATTATTTTTCTGTATAAACATGCATGTAAAATGCTATTTTTTAGTAACCATCATTACTACACCCCTCATAAGTCATCTCTGACTCTCTCTCACTCCACGTTAACAAAGCAGAAAAGGAATAATATAAGTATGTCTCAAATCACCACTCATACTGAACAGAAAAAGGATCTGAAAGCACAAAATTACCATTTTCTGAATATTCATAGGCAGTGCAATATGCATGACACTTTATACTTTTTGTTGTTTGATATTATTGATCATCTATATTTTACAAAAGGTAACTGAGATTAGTTAGGAATGTGCCTACATTTACACATGCAGTAAGCGTTAAAACTGAGATTCAAGCTCTTTCATCCATGACATAAGCATATGTCATTTAAAGGAAGTTGTCTATTAAATGTCTATGGCATTTAATAAATTGTTTAATTTTCTACTATCCAATTACATTAATTCTGCTTAAAGGTACTGTATTTTAAAATATTAACATATTTTTCTGTAAACACTTCAGAAAAATTTAACCTATGTCTCTACAACAAATGATTTTTGCCACAACTTGTTCAAAAAAGCACAATTGAAATGTATGTACTTTATATGAATGGAGATGTTAATTCTTGAATAAACATCAGAGTGTGGAATTGTTTAAATAACAGATGCTTTCATAAACTAGACATTTGAAACTTAAAGCTACGGGACATACGAGTTCCTCTCTAAAAAAAGAATAGAGCCCAAGGGAGAAAACTGTTGCCCCTTGCTGATAAGACATCCTTTCCCCATGCACTTATATAAGCCTCTATGATTCGTCTACCATGAGGCACAGACATCATTCTTACACACTGGTCAGTCCTGAAGCCATCAGTGTATCATAAAACACAAACTGTGCTCCAGAAAACAATCAGAGAAACAGGCCCAATTCACATGGCCTTTGCACCACAACTGCAAACAAGTAACGGTTTGTTTTAGCTTTCCTTTTAGAAATTATAGACAAGAGCCAGTATTTTAAACGGCTCATTTTCCTTAGAATTCCTTAGAATTGAACAACGTCACATAGTCACAGGTGCTTCTAACTTTCATAAGAGTAAACATCATCCTTTGACTGAACTGATTTGCATAGAAGATATTAATTAGCAACACCTCTTATTGCTATTAACAATGGAAAAAAATGATCTCCAACTTACTGAAAGTCTAACATTAAAATGTTGGTTTATCGCCATAGTTATATATTATAAATGCCTAATATTAGAAACAAGCACATATTAGTAACCTGGATATACTATAGTCTAATGATTTGATATAAAAATTATGAGTGAAACCATCACTAGTTAATATTCATTTCTTTGATTTCTTAATCTCTTTTGTTTCCATTGCCATTATATTAAGTGGAAGAGAAATAAATACATCTTAACATGTTCAAATGAGTGTAATGATAATTTCAAGATTTCCCCTGTGTGGGACATGGACAGCTAAAATACTTCTTAAATTTAAACTAAGGTAAATTTCTTTAAACATCCTCTTTTAAAAATCTGAAAACTGGTGTATGGTAGCTCACCTATATTATTATTTTTTTTTGAGACTTTCCAAAAAATGAAGCTTTACCATACAATGATACTCCTCATGTCAAGAATCTGGATTGAAAATTAACTTTCATCAACTCTATAGTAAAGATTGAGAAATAAAATGCCTATAATCAAGAACTCTAGCTCCAAGCCATTCACAAACTTGGCACTTTTTACCTGCTTGACCTTCAGCAAGTTACTTAATCTCTCTGTGCCACAGTTCATAATCATAAGACTCATCTCATAAGTATATTTTGGTGACTGAGGACATGAACAGAAAGTCCTTACAGCCGTATCATGTACACAGTAAGTGCTCAATACAGCTTAGCTATTGTTGTAGATCATATTGTTTCAATATAGCTGTCAAAATAGAGTAATGTGGTTTTAATTGTTGGATGAACTTATTGCTGAGTGAGTTAATACTGTGTTCAGAGAGGGCTAATGAGAAAAGAACAATGAACTATGTAGGCATTTTTTCACTAAATATAGGTCAAATATATTGTGTGAAACAATATGGTTATCAGATCATCTAAATTCAAAGTCTGTGGCTTAACCAAAGTAGTAAAAACTGTTTGAAACTTTTGATATTACCTGGTATGTAATCAGTCAACATATTATTTTTGCCAACTTTTCAGTTACCAACAAAGTGCCTTAAAAATGGAAATTTGTTTCTCAGAGAAAAATATTGGTTGAATGTTACAGTTCATAGACAAAGGTCATGATATCCACAAGAAGCAAATTCAGTCAGTTACCATTTTCCCATTTACTCACACACCGATCCAAAAGTTTTGAGACATAAACAAAAAACACCATGTACTCTGGCCAAACCATACTGCTTAATCTTTCAAATTAACACTTGAGGTTTGTTTAAATCCTCCTGAATATAGTTTCTGAGCCTAATACCTATGCATTTTTTCCGTATTTCAGCTTCATGCTGATATCTGGCAACATCCCTGGGTGTGGAAGCTCAGAGAATGCTAGAGAACAAAGATCTCTAAGTCATGTCCAATCAGGCTGCCCATGGGGCTGCACCCAGGAGGGCACAAATCCAAACCAAAGGTCCCCATTTCTAGAAACACAATTCAAACACAAGCATATTCCTAAAAGGAAGAAACCTTTGCTCTCATGTTAGTGATTAAGATGAAGATTAAGAGCCAGAGAAACTGATAAATCAAGCCTTCCTTCTGGAAGGTCTTCAGCAGGTGGGAAGCAGGAAGGTAAAGCCAAGCGTTGATAGGAAGCAAAGAGATGGTTAATGGTGTGTGGGTCGATAAAAGGCCTAGTTTGGGACTAATCTCACCATCTTTTCTTATCATTTTTGTTTTCATGCCAAACAGGTATGTGGAAATCGAAAGGGTGAATGGTTGCACAGTTAATTTAAGGGGCTAGAAAATTAAAATTATAATCTTCCAAGGGAAATGCTCGGTAGCCAAAATACAATCTGGGCATCTTTCTTTATTGAGGGTGATAGGTGACCTGGATTTTCCCTTGAACAATTGGGACTGACTACTTTGACTCTGCACATTAATTTTATGGCATCTACTTGACTGACAGTTATACATTTAGAATGAAAATGGAGAAATCTAATTATCTGTTTTCATATTAAATGTTTTGCTTTATTACCAAAGACATACTTGAACTGATAGAGTAATCTCTTTCCTCAAATAGACTTTTCTTAACATTATTTTTTGGCCAGGATAGGTGGTAGATGGGTAGATGGGTACACACTGTAAACACACTTTTATTTATTTTTCTTTTAGACATGGGCCCTCATTATGTTGCCCAGGCTGGCCTGAAACTCTGGGCTCAAGTGGTCCTCCCAACTTAGCCTCCTGAGTAACTGAGACTAAAAGTGTGTGTTACCACACCTGGCTCAACAAACTTTTGATGAATATAATTCAATTAAACCAAGACTTTTCTTCTGAATCATACAAGCAAATTTGTATTTTTCACTACTTTTTACATTCACTTATACCCTTAGAAATCCTCATCATTCTGGAAGACTTCATCATTCAATGCCATATAAGATTTTATTCCGTACGCATGCCTTAGGCTTGAGAGATGCCATAAAATTAATGTGCAGAATCAAAGTATATACCAAAAAATTAGACTCACCAAAGCACCATGTTAAAAGTGGAAATTTAAACTCTATCACAGATCCTTCCACAGATCTGCTGGAGATAGAACTAAAAAAAAATTCCAATTTAAATAAGGACCTGATGTAATCTTTATGTACACCTTTAAAATCTGAGACCCACTGGTATAGACATTACAGTAAAAGTTGAATAAAAGGACTCCTAATTTATTTTTAATTTTTATTTATTTATTTATTTATTATTTTATTTATTTATTTATTTTTGAGACAGGGTCTCACTCTGTCAAGTAGGCTGGAGTGCAGTGTTGTGATCACGGCTCACTGCAGGTTTCACCTCCTGGGTTCAGGTGATCCTCTCACCTGAGCCTCGAAAGTAGCTGGGACTACAAGCTCACACCATTATGCCTATTTAATTTTTTGTGTATTTTGTAGAGATGGGGTTTCACTATGTTGCCCAGGCTGGTCTCGAACTCCTGGGCTCAAGTGATCCATATGACTCGGTCTCCCAAAGTCCTGGAATTATAGGATGAGGCACCGTGTCTGGCCACTCCTAATTTTAAAGCACTGTTGTTTATACACACTATACTAAAAACAGCTATATAAAAAAGAGCATAATATTGTCAGTGAAAACGCAGGTCTTAGAGTCATGGATCATAAATCCTGTGAGACTCAGTGACTCTATAACCTTAGACATGTCTTTTTTTTTTTTTTTTTGAGACGGAGTCTCGCTCTGTCGCCCAGGCTGGAGTGCAGTGACGTGATCTTGGCTCACTGCAAGCTCCGCCTCCCGGGTTCTCGCCATTCTCCTGCCTCAGCCTCTCCAGTAGCTGGGACTACAGGCGCCCGCCACCACGCCCGGCCAATTTTTTGTATTTTTTAGTAGAGACGGGGTTTCACTGTGGTCTCGATCTCCTGACCTCCCTAAGACATGTCTTTTAATTCTCTAACCGTTACTTTAGCTGTCTGCTTCATTGAAGGCTTAAGTCTTGTTTTTTCTGAATCTTAACATGCCAGAATTCTAGAATCAGTGCTATTTTGCTGAATTAGTATAATCAATCCTTAGAACTTTATAACATGAGATACAGCTTACTATATCTTTATAATAGTTATATGTAAATGTGTATTTATCACTACTGCTATTTTAAAATGCTTATGTTGTGTTTACAGTAATTGGGAAGTGGGAAAAATTTTAACAACAGCTACCTAGCCTGAGCATTGTATCAGAAAAGTGATGGGAGAAAAGTTCTTATTTACATATTAAATGAATATCTATTGCTTTGTACAAGGAGAAAGAAAAATTCTTTAAAATCTGCATTGTATATTAACATCTGGATATTTCAGATGTAAGAGAAAACTGCCAATTGTAAAATATCCCTGGTGATCGTCTTAATATGACTTTTAAAATTCTATACTTCAAAAGAACCAAGAAAATCGTATTTTAAATATTTCACAGTCTTATTTTAATCTCTCTCTATTACACATTCATCAAACCCTGTAAAATTCATCCTGATGGAAAATAATTGAGATAATCATCACATGCATTATCTGGGCTTCTCCAGAATGGAAAAGCTTTCAACTATTGAAAGCAGACCCACTTAAAACTATTTGCTAACACTACTAACAGGAAAACAGATGTGTAGACATCCAAATAAAGCTTTGATATGCAGAACGTCTTTTGGAAACTGTTTGCAGATTACTGGCAGCCACATATGACAAATACCCACTTTTAGTATCACATTCCCTAGGGTGTCATTAGAACTTTACTGAAGGTGACTAGTCCATTATCATAGAAACACAAATTCGACCCTGGCCCTCGTCCTTGGTAGTCCATCAGCTGCAGCCATAATAAATCAAAGAAATCATTTCTCTGTGACTTGAAAAAGGTAATACTAGGTTTTCTCTGACCTCAGTCACATGATAAACAACACTTGTATAGATTTTAAGAAGAGTTGCCTCTCACTGAAGGTCACAAATATACACACTTGTAGGCATTAGCCACGGCATCGACTTCTCTGAGTCATTCGTACTTCTCATCAGCAATTGAGGTGGTTATTCCAGCTCAAAACAGTAGTACCTTGACACTCAAATTTAAACTTGTTCTTTTGTATCACCTCCACCATGAGAGTTGTGTATTTCACCTGCAATACTTGTAGTGATAATTTTGTAGTATAATCAGCACAACAGTTGCTTAGAAAAGGGTCTCGGTGTTTTTATTTTTTTCATTTATGTTAGCAGAAATAAGATTTATTCAGGAGAAACAAAGTCATATAGTGTAAGTTGAGGTATCTAATTTTCCTATTTTGTATTTAAGCGGTAGGAATACCTCTTCATTAGGGAATGGCAGAACATCAACAGAACATGCTTCTTGTGCCTCAAAGTAAAAAATTGCACTTCACTGTATTACATTATCCTCAAGGTTAATTGATTTGTGATGATTTGATGAGTTAAGCACAATTTAAGTTGCAAAATTGAGACCAGAAGTTCCAATAATCTGCACAATAATCTGACCATTAAACAATCTATAGACGCTCAATCTTTTTTATATGAGTGTCAACTTATAATAATAAAACAGTATCACTTATTCACAACTCATATTAGAGTAGTTTCTACAGCCGGGTCTTTTTATGGGTCCTTGGGTTACAGCAGTGTGTACAATAAGCAAGAAAGACCTCATCCTCATGAACGATACCTGCTAGTGGAGGAAACAAGAGAAACACTAAAAAGGAACCAAATTAATTAAAATATAAATCTAAATAGAGTTCCTTGCTTAAATAAACTAAGACAGTGGGATGGAAAGTGATAGGGCAGTTGCTTTATTTATTTATGTTATTTATTTATATATATATATTTTTTTTTTGAGACACGGTCTCACTCTGTCACCCAGGATGGAGTGCAGTGGTGTGATCTTGGCTCACTGCAACCTCTACCTCCCAGGTTCAAGCAATTCTTCTGCCTCAGCCTCCTGAGCAGCTAAGATTGCAGTCGTGTACCACCATGCCTAGCTAATTTTTGTATCGTTAGTAGAGATGGCATTTCACCACGTTGGCCAGGCTGATCTCAGACTCCTGACCTCAAGTGATCCACCTGCCTTGGCCTCCCAAAGTGCTGGAATTACAGGCATGAGCTACTTCTCCCAGCCATAGATCCATTGCTTTAGATTGGAAACTGTCTGAAAAGACTTCTGAGCTGGGAATTCAGTGACAGAAAAGAGCTATCCATCTGAGGAGAGCAGAAAGAACAGTAAATTCTATAGTACTAAAGTCTTGAATTAAAGGGAGACCAGGGTGTCCACACTCAGGGAGAAGGAAGTGTATCTGCAGCCCAGTAAGCTAGGATGGCATGAGAAGAGTGATATGGTTTAGTTCTGTGTCCCCATCTTGAATTAGAATAACCCCGGCATGTCAAGGGGGGCAGTTTCCCCCATGCTGTTCTCCTGATAGTGAGTTCTCAGAAGATCTGATGGTTTTATGAGGAGCTTCCCGATTTGCTTTGCACCCATTCTCTCTCCTGCCACCTGTCAAGAGGTATCTTCTCTCGTGTTTGTACATTTCCCAAGGCCTCCCCAGTCCTGCAGAACTGTGAGTCAATTTACCCTCTTTTATTTATAAATTACCCAGTCTTGGGTATTTCTTTATAGCAATGTGAGAACTGACTAGTACAAGGAGCCACAGTGTCACCTTCATTTCACCTAAAACGAACGCACTCTATATTGTGAAGTTAGGAAAAATTTTAATGCTTCTATGTTGAACATATTTTGAGAAAAACATTTTTTATTTTACCTTATTTTGTGTGTGTGTGAGATGGAGATTCACTCTTGTTGCCCAGGCTGGAGTGCAATGGCGTGATCTCAACTCACTGCAACCTCCACCTCCTGGGTTCAAGCGATTCTCCTGCCTCAGCCTCCCAAGTAACTGGGATTACAGGCGTGTGCCACCACCCCTGGTAAATTTTTGTATTTTTAGTAGAGACAGGGTTTCACCATGTTACCCAAGCTGATCTCCAACTCCTGACCTCAGGTGATCCGCCTGCCTTGGCCTTGCGAAATGCTGGGATTACAGGCATCAGCCACTGTGCTCAGCCGAGAAAACATTTTAACTGGATAACATTTGATCTACACATTACAGATGCGCAGTTTCTTTTTCTTAATAGGTTTTCATTTGTATCTTTTCCTTGTAGTGATCATTCAGTCATTTGAATGCATTTGAATTCGCAGTTTTACTTAAATGAAAATAAAATTAAGATTCCTCAAAAATATGAGGGCTTCAGATTTTTTTTTTTTCTGGAAAAGAAATACACCCTCTGAATATTCTTGCAATTGTTTTCTGTTACCTAAGCATCATTCATTCAACCAAAAAGCCCATTGACACTGAGGTCCATCGGGTTTCTTTTACACCCACACCTGAAGGGACTAAGCAGTGTACTAAAGCAGAGTGACCACAGTCATGGCTCATAGTTTCAAAACTTTTTTATTATTATTATTATTATTATTATACTTTAAGTTCTAGGGTACACGTGCATAATGTGCAGGTTTGTTACATATGTATACTTGTGCCATGTTGGTGTGCTGCACCCATCAACTCGTCAGCACCCATCAATTCGTCATTTATATCAGGTGTAACTCCCAATGCAATCCCTCCCCCCTCCCCTCTCCCCATCATAGGCCCCGGTGTGTGATGTTCCCCTTCCCGAGTCCAAGTGATCTCACTGTTCAGTTCCCACCTATGAGTGAGAACATGTGGTGTTTGGTTTCCTGTTCTTGTGACAGTTTGCTAAGAACGATGGTTTCCAGCTGCATCCATGTCCCTACAAAGCATGCAAACTCATCCTTTTTTATGGCTGCATAGTATTCCATGGTGTATATGTGCCACATTTTCTTAATCCAGTCTGTCACAGATGGACATTTGGGTTGATTCCAAGTCTTTGCTATTGTGAATAGTGCTGCAATAAACATACGTGTGCATGTGTCTTTATAGCAGCATGATTTATAATCCTTTGGGTATATACTCAGTAGTGGGATGGCTGGGTCATATGGTACATCTAGTTCTAGATCCTTGAGGAATTGCCATACTGTTTTCCACAATGGTTGAACTAGTTTACAATCCCACCAACAGTGTAAAAGTGTTCCTACTTCTCCACATCCTCTCCAGCACCTGTTGTTTCCTGACTTTTTTATGATGTTCAATGAATTGCCATTGAGAAGTTGCCAAATCACACAAAATGAATCTTTATTCCCATAAATTCAGCAAGTTATGTTCCCAGTAAGACTCAGCAAAAAGTTCCACTTCTTCCTAAATCAGGCTGATTTTCAACAAGGATCAAGCCTTTTCAAGAAGCAGTTTACTTTGTTACCTAAATTTCAAATTGATGAATGCAGTTCACAAAAATGAGCAGTTCTGTGTTTTGAACAACAAAAATGTCTCCAAGATATGCCAGCAAACTGTGCCTTATTTAAACCATACGAGAAGTAGGTTCTTTTTTATTTTTATTTATTTATTTATTTGAGATGGAGTCTCGCCCTGTAGCCCAGGTGGGAGTGCAGTGGCGCAACATTGGCTCACTGCAACCTCCACCTCCGGGTTCAAGCAGTTCTCCTGCCTCAGCCTCCCAAGAAACTAGGATTACAGGCATGCATGACCACACGCAGCTAACTTTTTGTATTTTTGTTTTGTTAGTAGAGATGGGGTTTTTAACCATGTTGGCGAGGCTGGCCTTGAACTCCTGACCTCAAGTGATCCACCTGCCTCGATCTCCCAAAGTGCTGGGATGACAGGTGTGAGCCACTGCGCCTGGCCGAGAAATAGTTTATTTAAATTCATGATTGTCTATGAAAACAGGAACAATATAACTTGTCTTCCAAAGGAGACACTTTTGAGATGAAAAGGAGACTTTATTGACAAATATGTCACGACTATAGGCATAAACCTATCAATTGTCCCTGGCAAACCGGAACATGTGATGCCTCCATCTATGAAGCACAGGCCTGAGAGGCCTTAAAAAATTATATCTTATCTCTTCACAGATAAATACGAATAAAATATTTTACAAATTAATTGTAAATATCTTTTTAATTAAATTAATTAATTTGAGATGAAGTCTCACTCTGTTGCCAGGCTGGAGTGCAGTGGTGAGATTTCGGCTCACTACAGCCTCCACCTCCCAGGTTCAAACAATTCCCCTGCCTCAGCCTCTCAAGTAGCTGGGACTACAGGTGCACACCACCACACTTGGCTAATTTTTTGTATTTTAGTAGAGACGGGGTTTCACCATTTTGGCCAGGATGGTCTCGATCTCCTGACCTCATGATCCACCCGCCTCGGTCTCCCAAAGTGCTGGGAATACAGGCGTGAGCCGCTGTGCCTGGCCTTATTTTATTTCTTGAGATGGAAGGTCTCACTGTGTTGCCTAAGCTTGTCTTTAATTCCTGGCACAAGTGATCCTGCTGCCTCAGCCTCCTGAATAGGTTTGATTATAGACATGCATTGCTGGGATCCATAAATTGTAAACATGTTTGTTGAAGCAACAAACTGGGCCACTGTTATATAAAGCCTGTAAACCTTGTATCCACCTACAGTTTCACCAACTTCATAATGTGTATAAATATTTAATGCACATATTTCTAATGTTTACTCTAATGTATAATGCCTTTATAATCTTATTTACTCTAATGTAAAAAGACAGAGAAAAGCAACAAACTCTTTAGCTTCAGTAGCTTGAGCATAAAAACAGCATTCTAATGGTAAAATACAAAAAGGCTGATGCAACTACAACAATAGTCAGTGTACCTCCACTTAACCCATTTATTGCTCAATGCGAAAAAAATCCCATCGCTGGGATGGGCGTGGTTGCTCAAGCCTATAGCCCCAGCACTTTGGGAGGCCAAGATGAGAAGATGACTTGAGTGCCAGGAGTTTGAGACAGGCTTGCTCAACAAAGTGAGACCCCATCTCTACGTAACAAAAATTTAAAAAAAATCAGTCAAGGGCAATGTTCACTCCTGTGCTAACAGCTACTAAGGCGAGAGGATCTCTTGAGCCCAGGAGTTTGAGGTCACAGTGATTCGTGATTACACCAATGCATTCCAGTCTAGGTGACAGAGTGAGACCTTATCTAAAACAAAAACAGAAACAAAAATCCCATAGCTAGAAGAACACAAACTGGGTATTGCTCTAGAAAAAGTGGCAGGTAAAATCTCCTCTCCTTACCTGGCTAACCTTGGGAATTAAACTGGTATTGTAAGCTTTAACTCATCACTTGGAAACCTGTCTATAGCGTTGAATATGAGCTGCTGATTCTCTATGTAAAATTAACTGCCCCACATTAAAAAGCAGAGCAGGATGGGGAAACGCGGTAAGAAAACAGATATTGTAAAAGGAAATTAAAGGAAAAAGGAGGAAGAAGACAGAAAGGAATTAAAAAGAAAGAAGAGAAACTGAGAAAGTAACAAAGGAAAACTAAAACAAGTTTAAAACTAAAATGTGCATATTCTTCCTTACATTTGTATTACTGTGTTCACCTCTTTCGTAATTATGTTAGATGCAATTAGAACGAGAATCCCACAGAATTAAAAGAAAATAATACAGATCTTCTGAAATATCCCAGACCCAAACAAATTTTGACCTGTCTAGTATCACACAGCTAGAAAAGGTGACAAAGTTAGTTACAAACTCATGTCTCCTAACTCTTTTGCTCCACAATTTACAGAAGAATGCTTTGTATTTACAATATGCTAGTAAGTGTGTCTTATAAAATGTCAAATTGGAGGTTTTCTACTAAATTCTAGTTTCACCTTTATAAATGCTGTACTTCTTTTGAGGTTTCCAAGAGTACCTATTTCTGAAATACCTGTTCTGCCTTTTTTTTCTGGCTTTTAAGTTTAATATTTTCTCTCTCCTACAGAAATAATATAAATTGTGGTACTCAATAAATACTTGATCAAATACATGAATGAATAAAACAGCAATGCCTCAGGTCGGGCACTACTGCTCACACCTGTTATCCCAGCTCTTTGGGAGGCCGAGGCGGGTGGATCACCTGAGGTCAGGAGTTCGAGACCAGCCTGGCCAACATGGAGAAACCCAGTCTCTACTAAAATACAAAAATTTGCCAGGGGTGGTGGTTGGCACCTGCAATACCAGCTAATCATGAGGCTGAGACAGGAGAATTGCTTGAACCTGGGAGGTGGGCGTTGTAATGAGCCGAGATCACACCACTGTACTCCAGCATGAGTGACAGAGTGAGACTCTGTCTCAAAAAACCAAGCAAAGAAATAAACAAAAAAACAGTGGCGCCTCTGCAGGTTTTATCCAACCATGGTTTTTCAAATCGTTACTGTGCAGAGAAAACACAGCATCTCAGCAGCAATAGGTAAAGCCAAATAAGGGAGGAATTAATTGTGTAATCGTTGTGCTTGGCCTTGTGTCTTCAATATTAAGACACTGAACACAAAAATACAGCAACCAAATATATATGTAAAAATACTAAAATGAAAGTTACATTTTTTATTTCTGAATAAAAAAGGGGCTGTCACAACTGATCCCCCACTGTGACCAATTACATGCCCACAAAGTTGATAATTTAGATGAAATGGACCAATTATTGAAAGAAACACTCTACCAAAACTCATACGTGGAGGAAGACAGCCTTTGAACAAAGAACTGAAATCAATAAAAACTTCCCCAAAATGGCCAATGGTTTCAATGGCTCAAGGGCCAGTGGTTTCACTGGTGAATTCTATGGAACATTTAATTAAGAAATGATACCAATTCACTACAGACTCTGCCAAAAATAACTGAAGAGGAAGAAACACTTCCCGTAACTAACTCATTCTATGAGACCAGCATTACCCTAATACGAAAACCTGGAAAGACTTTACAAAAAAGGAAAATTACAGCCAATATCTCTCCAAAAATTCTCAGTAATATATTAGCAAATTGAATCCAACAATGTATAAAAACAGTTGTATACCACAACCAAGTGAAATTTATTTCATATTTGCAAGACTGGTTCAACATTCAAAAATAAATTAATGTAATCTATCACATTAACAGGCTAAAGAAGAAAAATTACATGATCATATCAATAAATGCAGAAAAAGCATTTGAAAAAATTCAACATGCTTTCATGATAAAAACTCTCAGCAAAACTAGGGATAAAAGGGAACTTTCTTGACAACAAAAAGTCTACAAAAATACCTAGAGCCAATATCCTACTTTAATGTTCAAAAAAATGGATAATTTTTCCCAAATCAGTAACAAAACTAGGAAGTCTTTTCTTACCACTTCTATTCATCACTGTACCAAAAGTCATACCTAATGCAACAAGACAGGAAAAGGAAATTAAAGGTATACAGACATGAAAGAAAGAAACAAGACCGGCTTATTTTCAGATGACTTGATTGTCTATGCCGAAAATTGCAAAACCTGAAAACAAAATTTCCTGGAACTGTTAAGTAATTATAGCAAGGTTGCAGGACACAAAGTTACCATACAAAAGTCCATTTATATTCCACATTCCAGCACCAAAAAAAATGTAATCTGAAATTAAAAACATAACACTATTTATATTATTACACACATATCAAAGAAAATATAGGCATAAATGCAATATGTATGAAATAGAAATGAAGACAACTACAAAATACTGATGAAAGAAATCAAATAATATCTAAATAAATGGAGAGTTAATCCATGTTCATGAACAGGAAGACTCAATATTAAGAAGTTAGTTTTTCCCCAACTTTTTTGGTAGATTCAACACAATCCCCATGAAATCCCCAATGGGTTATTTTGTAGATGTTAACAGAACCTAAAATTTATTTAAAAAGGTAAAAGACTCAGAATAGCCAACACAATACTGAAGGAGAATAAAGTTGAAGGACAGACACTACCTAGCTTCAAGACTTCTTATAGTCTAAGTGTGGTGGCTCTCTTCCATAATTCCAGCATTTTAGGAGGCCAAACAGGAAGAATCACTTAACCCCAGGAATTCAAGACCAGCCTGGGCAATAAAGTGACACCGTGTCTCTACAAAAATTAAAAATAAAAAAGTTAGTTGGGCATGGTGGCGCACACCAATGGTCCCAACTACACAGGAGGATTGCTTGAGCCCAGGAGGTTGAGACTGCACTCCAGCCAAGGTGACAGAGTGAGACCCTGTCTCAGAAAAAAATACTCTTCACCCAACTTGTTTACCATTTATAATAAAAAACAAATGGTGCTAGAGCAAGACATCCACAAGCAAAAGTGAATCCAGACATAGGGCTTACACTGTTCACACATATTAAATCATAGATCTAATGTAAAACTCAAGACGATCAGACATCTAAAAGATAATATAGGAAAAGATCTAGGTGACCTTGAGATTGGGGATCACTTTTTTTTGAATATACCAAATGTACAATTCATGAAATTTAAAAAGTTATTGTTATTAAAATGTACAACTTCCGCTTTGTGATAGACACTGGTAAATGAATGAAAAGAAAAGCCAAAGACTGGGAGACAACATTTTAAAACTCCCAGCTGATAAAAGACTTCCATATACACAACTCAATTCAAAATATTAAAAGTAAACAACAAGAAAACAAACAACGAGAGAAACAGGCAAAAGATACGAAAAGATATTTCCAAAGAAGACACAGATGGCAAATAAGCATAGCATAAAATACTCCCTAACAGATGTCATTAGGAAACTGCAAACTAAAACAACATGAGATACCTCTATTAGAATGGCTATAATTGAAAATACTGACACCATCAAATGCTGGTGAAGTGGAGCAATAGAAATTCTCATTCACTGCTAGAGGGAATGGAATGAAAACTGGTAAAAATCAGCCGGGTGCGGTGGCTCATGCATGTAATTCCAGCACTTCCGGAGGCTGAGGCAGGCAGATACTTGAAGTCAGGAATTTGAGACCAGCCTGGCCAACATGGTGGAATCCCATCTCTACTAAAAATACAAAAATTGGCTGGACATGGTGGTGCGCACCTGTAGTCTCAGCTACTCCATGAAGCAGGAGAATTGCTTGAACCCGGGAGGCGGAGGTTGCAGTGAGCTGAGATTGTGCCACTGCACTCCAGCCTGGGCAACAGAGCGAGACCGTCTAAAAAAAAAAAGAATATTGGTAAAATTACTTTGGAAGAGAGTTTGGCAGTTTTCTACAAGCTAAACATAGGTCTACCATCTGATCCAGTAATCACACTCCAAGATATATGCCAAAATTAGATGAAAATTTATGTCCACACAAAAACCTGCACAACAGTATTTATAGCAGCTTTATTTGTAATTACCAAAACTTGCAAACAACCAAGGTGTCCTTCAGTAGGTGTATACAAACTGTGGTATATCCATACAATTAAATATTTTTCAGTGATAACAAATTAGCTTTCAAGCCATGAAAGGTCATGGAGGAAACTTAAATGCAGATTTGCTAAGGGTTTCCAACTACATGGCACTCTGGAAAAGGTAGAAATATGTAGAGAATGAAAAGATAAGTGGGTTTCTGGGGGTTGAGGGGTGGAAGGAGATATAAACAGATAGAAAATATGGGTTTTTAGAACAGTGAAACTAACCTGTATGATACTGTAATGTTGAATATATGACATTATGCATTTGTCAAAACCCATCGAATATAGAACACAAAAAGTGAACTATAGTGTAAACTGTAGACTTTTGTTTGTAATGATGTATCAATATTGGTTTATGAAACATAATAATTGTACCACACTAATGCATGACATTATTATTAGGAGAAACTCGGAAGATGGGGGGAGAGCAGGGTATAGGAGACCTCACTGAACTACTGCACTTTTTCTGCAAATCTAATAATGTTCCAAAATATTCTATTATAAAAAAAGTTCTAAAATGTTTATATTGGTAAAAGGCACTAATTTGTGTATGGAGGTTATTAAAACTTTCATTAAAGTGTACATTATTTATACAGAATCTCTACTTTTTCTCAAGTCTTATATTTCTAATGAATCTTATCATCCAATTTAAACCACTGTTAATAGAGCAACACTTATCAGGAACTCTTTAGTCCAAGACTGTAAGTAGATTCTACTAACATAAAAAAATATAAATCATATTCCTTGCACTAAGGAATTTACTGTTTTTCTGTGCATATTGGACATAAATATAATTATTACATAACAATACAAATAGAACACGTATATATTAAGTAACAAAACAATGTCATGTATGGTGAGTTTCATAAGGAGAGATTAAAGATTCCATAAATAATAGAGAAATTAAAGTCACAGCTCGGTGCAGGGGTTCACGGCTGTAATCCCAGCACTGGGAGGCCAAGGCAGGTGCATCACCTGAGGTCAGGGGTTTGAGACCAACCTGGGCAACATGGTGAAGCCCCATCACTACTAAAAATACAAAAATTAGCAAGCCATGATGGTGCATGCCCATATACCCATCTACTGGGGAGGCTGAGGCACAAGAATCGGTTGAACCTGGGAGGCAGAGGCTACAGTGAGCAGAGATGGCGCCAATACACTCCAGCCTACACAACCAAGTCAGACCCACAGACCCAGTCAAAAAAAAAAAAAAAAAAAGGAAAGGAGAGGAGAGGAGAATAAAAAAAAGCCATAGCAAAACCAGTTTTATGGCAGTAAAATCTCTTGTAAAAAAATTAGACATAAAAATAGAGGGTTATCAGGGACCATAGAGCAAAACACTAGGAAGTCTGGATGCTAATTTTTAGGTAATAAGATTCTAATAAAGGAGTCTAAGCCAAGTCAAACTACAGGAAGATTCATCTGGTTTGAGTATGAAGATAAGGACACAATTAGGGTAATAGAGTTGAAATTAAGGAAGAAGAATCACAGACAGGATCAAAGGTTAAAAGGCATAAAATGTGAAGTTAATATAGAGACGAACAAAGAAAGCTTGATACTATTAAACAGTCAATTCCTAGCATAATGGGTGCGAAAGAAACATGAAGAAAAGGAAAACAGTCCCACACTAAGAAAATACAAAATCTAATTGGGCATGCAAAGCATACAAATATGAAGCAACCAGAAAAAGTGTCAAAGTCACACTAATGAAGTGTTGATTAGTGGAAACTCTTTATGATAGAGCAGTCGAAGCAACAGAAATCCCCTTTTAAGTGATCGTACTTTGGAAAAGGCATAACAGACAATGATGTGGCATCTTCATGATTCTCCCAAATCTAGGCAACCTTATTTCATGCCCAAACGAACCTTTCTCATGTTTCTGTAAAACAGACGAAGTGCTCCACTTCTCAATTAGGAAATTCTCAGGGACCAACATCGGATGTGCCCCAACTTATCAAATCGTTCTGGTTTCCATACCCTATTTTTTGAGGTCATCCTCAAAACAATGCCATGCACAGGATTCCTACCCTCTCCATCTAAGCTACCCAGCAGCTAATTAACTAATACAGTCCTTTATACAAGAGGCAGTTGAGGGTGGAATTTTGTGCCTAAAGCAATGGATGCAAAGTATTAGATGAAAGCTACAAAGATTTCTGAAGTCGTGCATACTCTGCAGCATCAGACAGAGAGAAACCACATAAGGAAAAACATTTCTTTCTATGCATGTGTATCTAATATTTTTATACTTTAAAAAACTAAAGTAGTATTATAATTCAGATATTTCCAAAAGTTTAAAAATTAAAAAGTAAAATTCTCTTTCTTGCCTTGCTGGCATCTCCAGTCATCAGAAATAGCCACGCAAAGTCTCCTGCATGTGTTCTTCCAAAAATGTTTCTACACATAAACCATTCTATAAGTATGTGTATACAAATATATATATATCAATATATTAATTTTTACCTCAATTGTATACCCACATGTAAAACTTGCTTTTTTTAGCACCTTCCTATTTGATCACATATAGCTTCCCATAACAACATATGTAAGTGTACCCACGTTCCATACAGTGACTATGGAACACTCCATATCATGGATGTATCATAAGCTTTTTAACCGTTACCCATTTACATGGTTTCATTTTTGCTGTTACAAATAATACTAAAGAAATAGTCATGAATTCTGTATACACTTGTCTTAAAACTTCTGAATCACAGGGTATGAACAATTTTTGATGTTGTTGTTGTTGTTGTTGCTGAGATAGAGCCAAACTGTCATCAAAGGGTTTGTATAATTCTTTCCTTTATGCCCCAACAATATGGAAGTCTATTTCACCAAACTACTCCTAAATGAATGTTGTCATTTTGAAAAATATTTGCCAACCCAATAAATTAGCTAATTACTACTTTTGCTATGAAATTAAGCATTTTAAGGTTACTGGACATTTGTATTACCTTTATCAAAAAGTCTATTCATGACCTTACACATTTGTCTATTAATTCTATTTTTTATTTGCTGTAAGAGTTCTTTGTATATTAATAGATCAAATATGTTGCCAGTTTCACTTTTGCATTTTTGACTTTGTCCATGATCTTTCTCCCTACAGATGTGTATTAGTCTGTTCTCACACTGCTGTAAAGAACTACATGAGACTGGGTGATATATGAAGAAAAGAGGTTTAATTGACTCAAAGTTCCACAGGCTGTACAAGAAGCATGGCTAGGGGGCCTCAGGAAACTTACAATCATGGCAGAAGCTGAGGGGGAAGGAAGCACCTCTTACCATGGTGGCGCGGGAGAGAGCGAGCGAGCTAAGGCTGAAGTGATGAGAACAGGAAGGCAGAAGTCTCCACCGTGATTCAATCACATCCCCCGAGGCCCTCCTTCAACGAGTGAGGACTACAATTCATCATGAGATTTGGGTGGGGACACAGAGCCAAACCGTATCAAGATGCTTCTAACAATGGTCAAATTCACCAATCTTTTTTTTTTTTTTTTTGAGAGGGAGTCTCGCTCTGTCGCCCGGGCTGGAGTGCAGTGGCCGGATCTCAGCTCACTGCAAGCTCCGCCTCCCGGGTTTACGCCATTCTCCTGCCTCAGCCTCCCGAGTAGCCGGGACTACAGGCGCCCGCCACCTCGCCCGGCTAGTTTTTTGTATTTTTAGTAGAGACGGGGTTTCACCTTGTTAGCCAGGATGGTCTCCATCTCCTGACCTCGTGATCCGCCCGTCTCGGCCTCCCAAAGTGCTGGGATTACAGGCTTGAGCCACCGCGCCCGGCCAAATTCAACAATCTTTAATCACGGTTTATAGGATGATGATGCATGGGAAGGCATAAGCACTCATATATGTAGCGAATTTTACCACAATTGGTTTCTATAATTGAGTGCTGTCATTTTTTTCAAATCCTTTTGAAAGCTTCAGTTTAGTTTGCGGTAGGAGACAAGTAAATACCAACGTTAACTTCTTGCCAAAAGAGCCAATTCTTCCCCCGGCAATTACTGAATATTCCATCTCTTCCCCACTAATTAACCTATGAAACCTGTTATTTATTTGAATTGATATTTGGAATATCTTGACTAGTTCTGATTTTACTTATCTGCTTATACAAATCCCAAATTGTTTAAGTTATCATGACATTACATTATGCTGTACTATCTAGCATTCCTATTCCTTTTATTACCCTTCTTTTAAAAATATTCTTTGGTAAATTTCATGTTTATTTTTCCACATGAATACTAGTAGCAGTTTCTACTATTTAGTAAATTATTTGTTGTACATGGTATTGCTAATTACTATTAGTAACTTATCAGTTGTGATTTTTCACATTAATTCTTGATATTTTCAAAAGCATCACATACATTTATAAGACAGTTTTGAGAACATTTATGTATTAACACTATTGACACTACATACATATTACATATTAACACTCTATTTCTATATATGAACAAATGAGCCTTTTCATTGATTCAAATCTCATTCACAATACTTGAGTTTAATTTTAAATTTTTCTCTTATAAGTTTTCTTTCACATTTATGTCCAGATAGTCTAAACATTTATGCCTAGACAGTCTAAATGTATTTGATATTGTAAATGAAACTTTTCCATCCATTATACTTTACATCCTTTTATTACATACACACTACTAATTTTTATGTTTTACCTTTTATAACCTGTCACTTTATTGAAATCTCTTACTAGTTTCATTTGTAGATCTGTTTCTTGGACTTTACATGTATAGTGGATCATACATAAATAATTCCAACAGTTTCTCTTAATTCTTAGTTTGTAATACTTATTTTTTCTTTCTCTTATCCAATTATGAATTTACAAATACCTAGCAATTTTAAATGTGGTAGTGAGAGTAGTCATCCTTCTTCTTTCCCACTTTACTGGGAAATCTGTTCCACAATTAATCATGACTTTGTTTTAGAGTCTGTATCACAGGAAGAAAATGTTTCTCAACTTCTGTTATGTCACCTTTTTAAAAATTCAGGATTTGGTGCTGAATTTATTAATTATGCATATATTTTAAAAGTGTTTTTCTCCATTTACATATTAATATGGTAGACTGTATTGATAGATTACTACTGCTGATCTCAATCTGCATTCCTCCCATGAGTCCCTCTTCATTCTATAATCAGGGTATATTATTTTTTAATGCACCATTCTTTTCTAATTAAAATTTGTATTATTTTATAGTTATTCATAATTGAGATTAGTTTGCCATTTTATGTCAAGTTTTAAAAGTTTTGTTATCTTGTTCTGCTAATTTTGTAACTATATTTTAGAACTCTTTTGTTCTCACTTTAGCACGCAGTTTGAATAGCATTAAAATTCTGCTGTGGTTTAGATACGGTTTGTATTCACCAGAACTTACGTTGCAATGTATTCCCGAATGTGACAGTATTGGGAAGTAGGGCCTAGCAGGACGTTTTTGGGTCATGGGAACAGATCCCTCATGCATAGATTAATATCCTGCTTCAGGGTGAGTGAATTCTTCCTTCAATCATTTCCCCATGAAAGCTGGTTGTTAAAAATAATCTGACTCTCTTGCTTCCTCTCTGACCAAAAGGTCTCTTTGTCTCTGTACATACCTGATCCCCTTCCACTTTTCACTATGACTAGATTCAGCATGAGGCCCTCACCAGAAGCCAATCAATTGCCAGCACCATGTTTCTTGCACTTCCCAGCCTGTAGAACTGTGAGCTACATAAACTTTTTTTTTTTAAGTTACCCAGCCTCACGTATTCAGTTACAGTAATACAAATCGGATTAAGACATGTTCTCCATACCTCAATATTTTTAGAGAGTTCACTTCTGAAATCACTGGCCTAGTACTCTTTGGAGGTTTGGTCTTTGAAAATATTACCCATTTCTTCCATTGCTATGGATCTCTTCTGAGATCAATTTTGGAGATTTCTATTTTCTTAGAAGTCACCCATTTCATTCAGGTTTTACATTTATTTGAATAGGCTTGAACAAATTATTATAAGTTTATAAGTTATTTAATTCACCATATAGTTGTGGTTATTCTGCTTATCTCATTTTGAAGTTACACAGTCTTTTTCAACTGGATTTACTAATAGTTTTGTTTTCTCCTTCCCCTTCCCCTCAAGGAAATAGGTTTGGATTTATTCATGAATTCTACTACTTTCTGTTTAATAATTCACTATTTTTTATTTTTATCTTGATTAATTTATTCCTTCTGTTTTCCATACATTAATTTGGCTGGTCTTTTAATAGCTTAATTTAAAATTTTAATCAATTTCATTAAATTCTCTTAAAATTAGTAATATGGGTCTTAAACATATGGTTCTCAATTATTTTTTATAGGACAGCACACTCAGAAAGTGATTAAATTTTTATTGAACACAGGGGCAGGTCTGAGGTTGCTCACTACCCAATGCCCTGCTTCTTGCTGAACGTCCTGAGGGCTAAAGGGAATAAATATCTTTGCACACCTGTAATCCATTTGCTGCACAGGAGTTGGAAGCTCTGTTAATGAAATCAAGTGGATTTTGAATGCTATGCTGCATATATTTATATATTCAGTAAACCACCATTGAACAACCATGCTAAGAGCTCAGGACACAAAATGGGTGAGAAAGGGTATTCAATAAATTTGATGTATAAAATAAGAGTTTTTAGAAAGCATATAGGATTGATCAGGAGGTTTAGATTCTAGTCCCAGAGCTACACATACGGTATGTGTGACCCACATCTAAACCTCAGTTTCCACAGTGTTCACTCTATATATTGAAGATATGTGAAAGCTAAAATAATAAATAGAAATCATTATTAATATGTATTGTAAGAAGCTCTGATACTAACATGAATAAGTCTATGCTGTCTGCCATGTGCTCACTAAATAAATACTTGATGGAATACATGTATTACTTTGCTGGAATAAAAAAAAGGCCAACTACCTGTATTAGTTGTTATGCAGTCACAGATACAGGTTGTCCTCAGTTTCAGTGAAAGAAACATAAATGATTACATTGTGAAAACAATTGCAAAAATGGAATGAAATTGGGCTTCGATTTTCTCCATTTCTACATTTTAAGGTTTGATGGTCTTATAGCAATTTTTAACAAGAACCTGCTTAAAATTATTCATAATTGGGAAGGATTTGAAAAACAAATATGCAAAAAATAAAAAAAAAAAAGAAAACCACAATCACAATAGAGACCTAAAACACGTATCTGGTAAAACCTTGATTTTTCTTGATGATGATGGAAATGATTCTGCAGAAACAACAGCAAAGAAGACAATGCCTTCTCCTTTCCCAGCTTACAGATCCCAGGAGCCCATTGTATTTAGAATTTCTTTTTATTTTCTGCTAATGAATCATGAGATATAATCCACAAGCAACTTAGAAATCAACTAAAATTCATGTTTCTAGATGTCATTCGGGCTGAGTTTTAAAATTTGAGAAGGAATGTTGGCCAATTAAGAATGAGTACTTGTTTCAAGGATAGCTGAGCATGCAGGAAAAAATATTTATACTAGAAACGATCACAGAATAATAAGACACAGAAAGGATCACAGAATGGTGAGAGTATAGTTACTTATTTGCAATGAGTCACAGAAGATTTAATTGCAAATTTGAGTAACATTACAGGATGTCTGCATCTGAAGCAGTTCTATTAGATAATCAAATAAGAAATACTGAAGCAGGTCTAAGTTGGTTAAACTTGATTTAGGAAAACAGAAATTATGGGCAAAATCCAACCATTTCTCACCCATTCTATATTTAAATACAGAGTACTGGGTAGTTAAATGAGTTAACATATGTGAGACACTAAGGCTACACAGTATTGTGAACATGTTAGCCACTATTATTATTGTTTCTGTTAAAATTACAGGTGACATTGCAGAAACAGATATGGTTATTCTTATAACATCATTATCATTTATATGCTAAAAAAATAAGGCAATCTCTTTATGGGCAATTTTCTGTTAAAATATAAATAAGGTAATAGGAATATACGTATACAAATATACATTAAACTTTTAATGTTAAAGTCACTTAAATAATTTTAAAGATAAAGGATTGCATGTGGCGTTCTTTCTTTTGAGGTCACAGGAAAGTAATAATTTCATTAATTATTTAGAGACACTTTATCATTTTTAAAAATCTATCATGAGCTTAGAGATCTAGAGTGAATTCACAAAACCAATGGCACATTAGTGAGAATATGAAATGGGGTTAAATTATGGCTTTGAATTTTAGGACGGTACTCCTGTTATGTTTGTCTTTAGGGAGGGAGGCAGGAAGCAGGCCAATCAGATGATCCTTGAGTTACCTCAGAACTCCGCCACTGCATCAAAAACACTCTTACAGTGTCAGTATTATCTGAGGATGATTAAGGAGATACATTAGGCTCTAGAGACTTTAGGAGAAATTGTAAGCTCATAAAATTACGTTCACAATGATCATCTGGTCGTTCCTATATGATCCGTGGATAGGCTGACCCAGCTGTATGCTGCATGAGATTCATTATTTAAATTACATGGTTTCTAGCAAGATAGCCGGAGAGCCTTCAGTTACTTTTCATCACATAATTATGGTCCTCCAGCCCAAAGGGCAAAGGCAATAAGTTTCACCAAAGTGAAATCAAAGCAAAGCAGGCACGCACATTACGCTTCATATGACGCTCAAGTTTGCTGCCTCCTTCCTTCCTAGGGCAGAGTGAGCAGAGCAGTATGGCCCTAGCCAGCACCTTTGTATGAAAGTTTTTCAAGAGGCCGGAAGTGGCGGCTCATGCCTGTAATCTCAGCACTTTGGGAGGCCAAGGCGGGCGGATCACCTGAGGTCAGGAGTTCAAGACCAGCCCGGCCAACACGGAGAAACCTTGTCTCTACTAAAAATACAAAATTAGCTGGGCATAGTAGCAAGCACCTGTAATCCCAGCTACTTGGGAGACTGAGGCAGGAGAATCACTTGAACCTGGGAGGCACAAGTTGCAGTGAGCTGAGATTGTGCCATTGCACCCCAGCCTGGCCAACAAGAGTGAAACCCTATCTCAAAAAGAAAAAAGAAAGAAAAAGTTTGCAAGAATTATTAAAATAAAATAACCAACAATGAGTCCTGTTGAGGCAGGAGAATACGGTCTGGAGGCAGGGAACCTAAGACCAATTCATGCTTATTTCATAAAGCTGGATCAGAAGACAAACACCAGGGAAGGGGCCAGGGAACCCAAGGGGAATTCACGCTAATTTCACAGAGATGACTCAAAGGGAGAACACCTGCTTCCGGGGGCAGGCAACCCAAGGAAAATTCGCACTGATTTCCCAGGGCTGGCTCAAAAGAAAAACCCTATTTCCACGGCTGGGTAACAAAGGATCAGAGGCTACTCTCCCTACAACCCTCCCCCTTCCACTACATTGCAGATGAAGAGGGAAAGTCTAATTCTGGGCCCAGGTCTTAATAAATAGGCAGTTTCACTTCTGGCCACTTGTGATGCTTGTTATTGAAACACAGCCACCATGCCATAAGGAAGTCCAAGTAGCTCACTGGAGAAGAAATAAGGTTCCCAGCCCACATCCTCAAGTGAGCTCCCAGCTAACAGCTAGCACCAACTTACCAGCCACTGGAGAGAGTCACCTTGATAGTAAATACTCCAAGCCAGCTATCCCAGTTGATGCTGTGCGGAGCACCAATGAGCTGTCTCTGGCAAGTTCTGTCCTACTTACAGCTTCATAATCAGATGAACAATTGTGGCTGTATGAAGTCATATGTTGTGTGGGTAGTTTATTAAGCAGTAAAGGCAAGGGAAAAGAAGCCGGGCACAGTGCACTTTCAGAGGCCAAGGCAGGTGGATCGCTTGAGCCCAGGAGTTCAAGATCAGCCTGGGCAATGTGGTGAAAACCTGTCTCCATAAAAAATACAAAAATTAGCCAGGTGTGATGGTGAGCGCCTGTAGTCCCAACTACTCAGGAGACTGAGGTGGGAGGAGACTTTGAGCCCCGGAGTTCAAGGATGCAGTGAGCCATAATCATGGCACTGCACTCTAGCCTGGGCAAGAGAACGAGACCCTGGCTCAAAAAAGCAAAAAGAAAACCAAGAATGCTCAAGAACAATATGGCTCATCATTCCAAAGATAACCGAAATGAGTTCCATAATGAGTTCTATGTGAAAGCCCTAATTTTACTTCAACTCAAAACCCTTACTGACGTTCTCTATTCATCCAATATTCCATTGCATCTTCCCTCAGACAAACCAGATTTTCTCTTACAAGTCCTCAATTCAGCTAATGATAGATACCAACCGCTCTGCCTTCACAATGGGCTTTCAGCATCATTTGTTTCCTCTTTCCCTGCTTCCTCTCAATAACTAACTCATCAGTAACCAAATGCAATACTCTCCTTTTCAAGACATCTGAATTCAGTGCCTGCCTGCCTTCCCATTACTTTTAAAATCATCGGCAGAATATCTCTTTGGCATGAACTAGCATCATGAGGTATAAGTGGGGCCTCCTGTGTTCCTGCTTTCAGTCCCCCTTCCTCATGTAGTCCGCCTAAAAGTCATCTTCCAAAGTCATTGCTTAAAATTATGCAAAGGCTCCCACCAGCTCGGTGATTCAGGTCCATACTTGACCCTTCACAATCTTCATACAATCTTTTTGCTACAATCTCTCCCAGATTTTCTCAGTAAAAGCAATGTCTGCAGTCACAGATGTGTGAGCTATTCTTTCTTCCTTGTAAGTTACCCCATAGGCCCCACATTTTTGTTCCATCATAGAAAACACACTGCTCCATCTGCCAAATGGGCTTTTTCCCCAAGCATTTCTCTAGGCTGCACCTCCTCAGTCATTTTTTGACTGAATGCAAGATGCTACTCATTTTAAAGGAGGATGCATCTTTCTCCCCTTTTGCCTCCTGCCAGATTAGAGAAACAGATTTCATGTTTCCTGATAAATTTGACATTTAATTTGCTTAATTCAATTTAATGTAACCCTCATCTAATCCATCATTCTAATTTGCATCTGAATATATTATTTCTGTCTCTAGGTAATCAAGTTTCTGATCAAAATAAATATACCTGCACTAATCATTTTGTAGGTAAAAGTGGAAAGAACCCTGTCCTGGATGACTTGTATATTTGAGTTCCTGTCGTTTTTTCTTACCAGCTGCATAACCTCAAATCATTTTCCTTCCATGATCTGTAGTTTGCTGTGTTGTAAAGTAAAACTGTTGCATTAGATGGTCTGAGCTTTGTTTTCCCAGCCTGTGATTAGTAATATCAGAATTCAAATTATTATTCAAATTAAAATGTACAAGGCATTCTCTCTTTACAAACGTATTTTGATTTATAAAATGGTTCAAAAAGAAATTATGATAGTCATCTCAAGTCTTGAATCACTATTTGATTAACAAAATTCTTTTGTGATTTTTATTTTTATTTTGCAGAAATCTATCTATAGAGAGCTGTGCTCATTGTTAGAAGTACAAAATAATCTGAACTGGCACTTGGAGGCAGAATAGTTACTGAATCCATACAGATATTCAAATCGGAGCTAGAATTTTATACACAGTGTAGCACTCCTGACTCTCAATCCTGGAATCAAGATACAAGTGTTTTCTTTTTGTTTTTTTCTATGTCTCAACTCTCTAAATTCTCCTGTATGCAAATACTAAAGAAAGTTGCCCAGACAAAAATGTCAGAGTGAACTCGAACACTTCAGTTCTGATTCCAAATCCAGAGAGTGTAGTTCTCAACAAATCTCTGAAAACAGAAAATTTTTCATTCAAAATCATCATTAAAGACAAGCATATGGGCATAAGGAAGTTCAAGCAAGCTTACAAAATAATAGTACATTAGTTATGATAAAACTGGCCATACTGAAAAACTAATACACTCTCAAATCTAAGAGTGTGACAGCTTAGCACCTTGAAACAGAAAAAAAAAAAAACATGTAAGAGTTTATTTCTGGCACACAGAAAGATATGTCACTAGAGTCTTGACTCCATGCAGTGATTCAGAGACCCAGGCAAGCTTCCTCTATCTTGCGGTACTGCCTTCTTTACACAGGGCCGCTGAGCTATCAAAGGCAGGGCAGTTGAAAACACAGAAGAGGCACGTCTGTTTCTAAATGTCTTGGCAGCAAGTGACACCTTAATGACTTCTGGCACATGTAATTTGCTAGACGTAGTAATGAAACCCCACCTAACTACAAAGGAAGTGGAATCTTCCTATGAGGACATGACTGTTGGAAAACTGGATGTACGTAAGCAATAGTAATCACTACTAGAAATGGAAAGATGGTTTGCCTGCTGAGAGTCTACAAACTCAAGACAAGCAAATTGATTTAGGATATCTTTATAAATTGTTAATATGTTACAGATTACATATTAGCTACAAAAAACTTGACTTGAAAACATATGTAAAAGCTTTCCTCAAGGCAAACATGTGTTGTATCATCAGGATTCTTAGAGAGATACATGCAATGGTTATCACTAGGTGACAAGGAATATTAATTTGCGGTAAATAATTCTTAATATGTTCTGGATTCAGATGTTCTATTGTGCAAATGTCTCCTTAGGTCATTGCTATTGAATACTTTGAACAAATGTAAGCTATTTTAAAACACAGGTACAATGTGTAAAAAGGTTTATTCAAAAATAAACAACTTTTCTGCTGTAAAGCAGTCATATTCTCAAAGGGGAAAAATACTGAAAATAATAAAGTAATAAAATGAGTGCAGAAAACAGTACCAGTTAAACTAAAAGCTTAAGCCTCTATAAGAGTTCAGCAAACTTTTCGTTAATAGGCCAGATAGAAAATATTTTAGGTTTCACGAGCCATATGTTCTTTACTGCAACTACTCAGACTTAGCCCTTGTAGATTAAAAACAGCCATAAACAATATATAAGCAAATGAATAGCTTCATTCCAATTAAAAACTTATTCACCAAAACTGGTGTGGTCAGGTTTGATCTGTAGCCATTAGTTTGCCTATCTCTGCTCCACAATCCTGAAATGGTGCTAGATACAACTCTTCATTTTTAAATGTAAGCTCCATTTTTAAAAAAATGAGAATGTAAAACAATCAGAACCAGAATATACGCATTTTTTGTCTTTTAGCAATATTTGGCCATACTGACTCTGACAATTAGTCGAGATCAAATGGGTTATTATGAACTTTTTGCCTTAAATCTTACTGCATGAAATAATCCAATGAAACCTATGGATAATACTTTACTACTCCAAATTCAAACATAGATGTATTCCATACTCAATATATCCCAACAAGAAATGAGTGAAAAGTTTAGCATATCGGATAAAAATGCCTTTGATCAATTTGAAAGGATAGATTTTGTCACAGGTCTTTTAGCTGAGTGACAAGTCCTACTTTATTAAACCTCATACGACTACTGCTTCTCATTGATACTGGCAGGAGAGAAGGCTGACAGAAAGGGGAAAGGGTATATCACAGGAAGTGGAGTATGTATAATAAAGCACACAGGAAAAGAGAAACATAATGGAAAAGTGCTAAGGTTTACACCAAAGACAGTGGAAACAACTTGTTTTCTATGCCACAAAATGTTTTTGCCTGGTATTTCATCATTTCTCTCTTTCCTAACATATCATCAAGTCATTGTGTGGTAGTTTCAAAACTGCAAGTAACTTGGTAATATGTAAGTGCTGTCATGCACTAAGGTTCCAACTCAGTGACCTAGAAATGGTTCAACTACAATCACAGATACATATTATCTATAGGTGTATCATTTTAGGGATATAAATTACAAAACTTTTATTCTAGATTGATAGTTCTAAGATAGACATTTATAAATTTTTATGCCATCAGTCAATCTATTGTCAATAACAGTTACATCTTTGCTAAAGTGCTGTTTCTTCATTTAATAACACTGTAACAATGTATTTCAATTGTTTCACTTACGAATGTATTATGTGCTCTAATATGCTGGGCATCGATTCCTTCTTAAACCATATATTATCTCTAACAAAATGCTATTAATTTACAAATCAATTGTAGCATGATGGGAAAGTTCAGAAGACAGAGGCAGAAGAGATTTCAAGCCTTACGTCTGATCCTTATTAGCTCTATGATATTGAGCAGGTCATAACTTCTGAGCTATTTCATCTGTAAAATATAGGAAAGAATTTGCTCTACCTCTTCTCATGGTTGTTTTGAGGATCTTATAAGACATTTGTGAGCAACTTATATGCTACCAAATGCTACACAAACTTTAAATTATGATTATTTTCCAAATCCCCCTTATGGATAAATAAAAGCCATTTACTAAGTTGATAATTTAACAACTCAGAAAATAAATAACTATTTCATTACATTCATAATCATTAAAATGTAACTGGTAGGCTAAGTAGATCTAAGGCCAAAGATCTCCATGTACTCAAACAAATGCAAAAACTCAATATACACTTATCCATTTATGCCTTAGGCATTAATTGCTATCTTAAACATACTAGACGTGTACTTTCTCCTGGGAGAAATATCTGTTTATACCTAGTGTGCATATAGCTAAAACAGAATGAGTAAATCTCTGCTGAATTATGATGAAAGACAAGAATTTCCTTGTGACTGCAGTTTGTCTTCTTGCTTCAGTAAATTTACATGTATCACTTTGATATTTAGCTGGGGTAAAAAAAAGTCTTCAGATATCATTACCTTGTTAAGTTTTATAAATCACATCTCAGGCTTTATTTACACAATTCAACAACTAAATCAGAAAAGCATTTTAAGATTTAATATTCAATCAAAATCATTATTCTTTCTTGGAGATTTCCTATATTTCTGAGCACAGTAAAGATTTGAGGAAATGTCTTTAAGAGAATAATTTCATTTTGAAAAATTCTAAAAAGTCTTGGAACTTCCAGCTAATCCTTGGCTAACTGGACGCTCTAAGTTCTCTGGGTGTGACTCCCAGACAGCAAAAGAAGGGGGAGGCTTGAAAATGGGATGGGGACACTAGGATCCCCAGAACTACTTACTAAGTTTCCAGTTGGAGGGTCTAAGGTTGAGTACTCCACTTTCCAGTCATTTCTTTTCTCCATCCTTCTAAGGAATGGGTTTATGTAAACCTATCCGTGTACATGTGTATTGAGGAGAAACGTCAAATATAAGCCATTTGAATGTGTAGTTCAAAGGGCCTGTTTTCAATAATGAAGTTAATAGGTCAATCAAAAATAAGGTTGAGACTCTGATCAGGAGTAGCTTAGACTATAATGGGAATCAATTCTCCCTCCTATCCAATTAGTGGTATATTAGGAAAAAAAAAATGCAAAAGGCACCTTGGGAACTTGGGCTTTCCAAATTATGACAGGTTATTTTCCCCATGTGAAAGCCCTGCAGATCAGCTCTAACTAGTTATGCATGCCTTTAAGTAATATGGTGCCGGCTGCTGTGGTATTGGCTTTTTAAAGGAGTATAGATACATTCCAGATGAAATCAGGTATATTATAGAGACAGAATCTCTAAGACCTTACTCTCGACATGGGTTTTCTAAATTACAAAATAAACATTTTCTCCCAAGTCACTGCTATTTGAGTAGAAGGCACCCTTTTGGGAAATTACACTATGCAATAAATTACAATTTGATACTTTTTTCAGAGGTAGATTTTCTTATTTATGCTTTACTTCTTATCCTTTTAAGGGTATAATGAACCATTTGTTATACCCTAAAGAAAATATAATACAACTGATAGAAATAGCAATGAACATCAAAAATATTTTTATGATATCAAACAGCTTAAAATAGCAAATAAATCCTTTAAAAATCCTCTTAGTAGGGTGTGGTGGCTCACTCCTGTAATCCCAGCACTTTGGGAGGCCGGGGTGGGTGAATCACTTGAGCTCAGGAATTTGAGACCATCCTAGACAATATGGTGAAACCTGTCTCTACAGAAAATACAAAAATTAGCTGAGCATGGTGGCCCAGGCTCGTGGTCCCACCTACTCAGGAAGCTGACGTGGGAGGATCCCCTGGGGCCTCGGAGACAGAAGCTGCAGTGAGCCATGGTCATGTCACTGCACTCAGCCTGGGCAACAGAGAAAGACTCTGTCTCAAAAAGAAAAAAAAAAAAACCCTCTTAATTTTCTATTATAACAGGCAGAAGTTGCAGTGAGCCATGGTCATGCCACTGCACTGCGCCTGGGCAAAAGAGAAAGAACCTGTCTCAAAAAGAAGAAGAAGAAAAAGAAAAGCCCTCCTAATTTTCTATTATAACATGTCTATGCATGATAAAATCAGGTCAGAGTATTTTTAAGTTAGAGGACAGCTCAAGTCCCATCCCAAGTAGCTCTGTATTTAGTAATATGATTCCTTTTGTATTTTTGTCAGATAACTTGCTTTCTATCATTATCATTAGCAGAACTTTACCACTTGTTTTAAATCCTTCACTCCCCCATCACTACCACGCTCTTATATTCTCTCCATCTGGCCCTAACACTTCTCAATTCCACTTTTATATTTTTCTTTTTCTAGACAGTCTCGCTCTGCTGCCCAGGCTGGAGTGCAATAGTGCAATCATAACTCACTGCAGCCGCGAACACCTGATCATCCTCTCGCCTTAGCCTCCTGAATAGCTAGAACTATAGCTGCATTCCAACAAGCTCAGTTTATTTTTTTATTATTGTTTGTAGAGATGGAGTCTTGCTATGTTTTCCAGGAGTCCTGCTATGTTTTCCAGGCTAGTCTGAAACTCCCGTACCTCAAGTGATCCTCCCACCTCAACCTTCCAAAGGGTTAGGTTACAGGCATGAGCCACTACATCCTGACCCAATTTTTATATTTTTCTAACAATGTTTCACTGATTGTGCCAATGAATGAATAATAAATAAGATTTCAATTTAAAAACTCCTATGGTTTTGCTTGGGATATTTGTATTTGAAATGTACTTGTATTTGAAAAAGCTATGTTTAAGCCTATTTATAATTGTAAGAAAATTTCATGTAATGATAATTGATCTTTATTTCATAAAACTATTCAGATATTTTCTATCAAAATCCTATACAGGTAGTATTTTCCCCTAACACTATGAAATATGTCTCAGCTTGGGGCTACATTTTCATCACTATTTCAACTAGATTTATTGATTAATTTAAGTAGTTTAATACCTACTATTATCAAAGATGTTTCTTTTAAAGTGGCATTAACTTTCAGACTAAAAAAAGAAAAGCTTATCTTTTATTTTCAATTTACCAGATGTTACAGTCCCTACAGTGATAATGTTAGCAATATGGTATTAAGGTATAGAAATTGTGTTTTGTGATGTAACAGATAGGGTCTTTTATAAAGGCTCCATTATGCCTCCTGAGAAAATGAATTGACATGCTCAGCCCATCGCCCCTGCTTTCGGTCTACCTCACAAAGCTGTTATCTCTTTTATTTCTGCTAGATAATCACAAAATTTTCAAAGGACCGTTTTGTTGATTTTCCCAAATCTCTCAAACTTTTACAATATTAAATCACTGTCGTATTTGCATATGAATACCTTGTAACAAGTTTTTCTTTTTATAGGTACTGTGGTGGTAGCTATCAGCCCTGGGAATTAATCCAAATAACAGCCTCTGAAGATGTCCTTCTTTGGTATCTAATCAAAAGCATCAACACCATGACAGCAGCCCTGCTGGGAATCCTGTCAGATTTCATTTATCTGAACACACTGGATAAGTGAGCCAATAGATAAATGCTTTGAAATAACCACTTCTTCATTTTTTCATTGCATTGCCACCATGATTTTGTAATGAAAATATAAACCAGTTAATAGGTATTTGCACTGAACGTATGATGTAATTCCATCTTACCCTTCTTTGGTTATGGTGAACCATCTTTTCAAAGGCTAATTTGAAGTTATATTTTATAGCTTTAAAAAACCAGCATTGTCCAGAAAAATTTACCCTCATCACACTTACCAATACTATTTGCTATTCCTCCAAGGTCTTTCCGATTTCTTCTAACAAGCCACAGCAAATGTCATTTCTTTTAGGCTTAACTAGTCTGTTGGTTCTAGGTACATGATTCTTAACACATTCTGGAAAACTTCACATTGGAACATCAAAGGCTACAAAATGTGTCATAAGGCAGATGTCCTCCCCAGTACCAAGAAGACTCATTGAGCATCCACTGATCACACACAAGGCAATAGAGCTGGGCAAAAACCCCACCCATAAGATGCTTATAGTAGTCTAGTTGTTGAAGTAAGACATAAGTGCATGAAAGAGCTAACAAATGATTCTATGCGTATATAATAATATGAGAATTTAAGAAACAGAAAACAAATGTATAAAGAGTTAGAGAAGATCTCATGCTGGAATAATCAAGAAATACTTCACTACAGCCACCCTCAAGTGAAGCTTTGAGTCCTGAACCACAGGAGGTTGGCAGGACAAATGAGTGGAAATTATTTCAATCAAGAAGTCATCATAAAGTTCAAAAAGCACAGTTTTGAAACCAGTGCCAATATGAGAGCAGAAGACCAAAGTATGTTCTGGAAAAATATAAACAAAAACAAAACTCATGACCAAATATGGGCTTTCTTTTTGGCAGTTACTGAAAAAAAAAAAAAATTGGATATGCAAACATTTTGGAGAGCCTTTCAAACCAGATAGTCTGGAAAGTGGAAGATACATTGACATGTAGGGATACAACACAAACATAATACAAAAATTTGAGAAATTCTATATAAAAACAGACAATGACTAAATTACTAACTTATTTGGTACTGTATTCTCATCTTTTAAATTTGGAGGTTGGATAAAATAATTCCAGATACCCCCCACCCCTCCAACTCTGTCATATCAGGGACATACTCAGCCCCAAACCCTGCAATATTCAAAGATAATCTGCAAAGGGTATGTAGAAAAAAATCTATTTTTCCAAGTAGTGAAGTCAAGAAGGGCCTAATGGGAATTGTGGTGCGTTGTATAGCATCATAAAGTGTCACAGGAATTTAGACAAGCAAAATGGGAAACAAGGATATTCAAGACGTAGGAACAGTGCAAATTTGATGATTGTTTTTCATTTTCCCTTTATTCTAGAAAATTATCTTCTATCATACACAGTAGAAGATGAATTCGAGTATCTTATTTCCTGTGAGCTGAAATGTTTTGCTTTTTGTAGGTCATCTTTCTGGGTACAAAAGTTTTACATGGGGGCCGGGCGCGGTGGCTCAAGCCTGTAATCCCAGCACTTTGGGAGGCCGAGACGGGCGGATCATGAGGTCAGGAGATCAAGACCATCCTGGCTAACACGGTGAAACCCCGTCTCTACTAAAAAATACAAAAAAAAAAAGCTAGCCTGGCTAGGTGATGGGCGTCTGTAGTCCCAGCTACTCGGGAGGCTGAGGCAGGAGAATGGGGTAAACCGGGGAGGCGGAGCCTGCAGTGAGCTGAGATCCAGCCACTGCACTCCAGCCTGGGCGATAGAGCGAGACTCCGCCTCAAAAAAAAAAAAAAAAAAAAGTTTTACATGGGAAAGGATAAGCACAAATGATTGAGGGTTGAAGATTTATATATTTTAATGGCCCAATGTCTAGACCAAGAAGACAGTGAACAAAAAGAATGGGAAATCGCATTAACTAAACGCCTAGCATGAGCCTCTCTCCATGTTAGATGCCTTATTTATGTTATCTAACTTAACAGTTAAGGCCAATTGTAAATGCTTTCCAAATTTTCTTGTTGACTTCTTATACTACTAAAAAAATCAAAATCTCATAAATAAACTTAGTTATAAATATCAGTAACAGTTCCTGTTGGTTAAATTTCACCTTTTGACATATCACAAGATTCAGTAGGTCTGGAAACAGTAAGTTTTCAGTCCACTGAAAACCAAAGTGCACAGATGTGACAACTGCTCCTAATGTTATGCCATGCAAAAGATTCTTATTATTATTTGGAAACATTGGGCTTTCAGTATGAGTCATATTAACTCAAGGTCCATAGGTATGGTGTAAGTAAACTGACCTAAAAATGTTACCAACAAAACTTACTTGCAGATATTTGTCACCCAATGGTACTCTGGTACTGCTCTGTAACTAGAAAATCCCATTTCGTGAAGCTTTAATGCTTTTCTGCTGTTATAAAGGGTTCATCGTCATGACACTGATATCATTTTTCACACTGCCTTCTCATTTTAAGATATTTTCTAGCTTTATGTAGCATCCTAAGTTTTTTCCAGGAGCATTTCTCAAAACAACACACCAGTGCTACCATTCTTCAGTTCTTTCTCCTTGATAAATAGAAAGGCTAACGTGTTTTATAAAGATTTATGCCTTCTATTTTTGTTTTCCATATTCAGGCCTTCTTTCCCCAACTATATGATCAATTTCTTTCTTTCATATCTCTTGCATTGTACCTTATATGTAATACTTTGTTGGAAAACACAGTGCTCGTAATTTTTTTGGTTTAATCATAGACTAGAATCCTAGACTATTAGACCAGATGAGACACAGAATTTATATAGTTCAAGCACCTTCATTTTACAGTTGAGGAAATGGAGATAAGTTCAGAGAAGTTAAAATAATTTGATCAAGCCTTTTCAGATAGCTGATGACAAGAACCTCGGTGTCTTAATAATCTCATGCTTTTCACATTTTTTATCCCATTAATTTAGTAAGTATTTACTAAGTAACCTCTAAGTGATAAGAATGACATAATGAAAAAAAGATGAATAAAGCACCTACCCTTATACCTTCTCCGTAATGTGTGCAACTAGGGAATAAATAGGAAATATAATGGGATTAGTGTAACATTATGATAAGTACGCTGAAGCAACATCTATCCCAGGTACATACGAGGGTCAAACAAGGCTTTCCGGAAGAAAACGTATTTCAGGTGAGAATGGAAGAATGAAGCAAAGTTAACAAAGTGAATGTTGGAGTGCTGAAGGTAGTCTACAAAAGAGGGAAGGGTGGATTGGACAAGAGGAGGAAAGAGGGAAGATTGGACAGGTAGGAGGGGCAGATTGCAAATGGCCTGGCAGCTTTTCTAGTAAGATTACAATATATGCTTGATAATCCATTATCAGATTTTAAGTATGGAGAAATCTTCATTAAATTTGTATTTTAGAATGACAACTCCAACTGTGATGTGGAGAATGAATGGGGTAGACGGGGCTTGTACCTTTAAGACCAGAAGACCAGTAAGAAGACTACTGTAGTCATCCATGAAGTGCACAGTGATAACTTTGATTTCAATTTGAAAAGTAGTGAGCCTGCTCCAATATTTTAAAAGTAAGTCTTCTTTCTATATTACAAGGACGAAAAGAAAAAAAGAACGTGTTTATCTTTGAGGAGTAAATTAACCTTGGCAAGGAAGAATTTCACATTGTGGGAATTGAGGCCACAAGCCTTAATTATTAAAATGCCTCATTGCAACCCAATGATGGGGCAGAACTCAGTTCTGATTCTGAAGACCAGCAGTCCTAATCAAGATAGATCATGTTTGCAATGCCAGGGCAGCTATTCCAGCCCTTGAACAGTCATGGCTTAATTCTAAATAGAAGAGGATTTTAAAATAAGCCTTCTTGATACTCTAAATACTGCAATAGTCTATTTATTTGAAGATTTCCTCTTCAATTGCAAAAGCAATTGCCAAAATATCATCCAAGCTCCCGATTCTCCTGCCAATTCTTACGAGTTTTATGGTTGCGCAGTTGCTGCCATGCCAACCTAATTTTTAAAAATTATTATGAGGTCTAAATACTGGCAAGAAATGCCAAAGGGGGGAAATAAGATCAAACAATGTGATTGCATTTTTGTGTAAGTTCATCCAACACCTAGGCAAGACAATGCAATTAAGAGCTTTAAAAAATCGGGGAGGAAGGATATGTATTTACATGAAAGATCCAAAACTCTTGCTTCTAAAAGAAATCTGCACAAAATTTTATTTCATATTTATGATGCATTATGGTTATGAATTGTGAAAAAAATGGGTATAATAGTAAAGGAAATCTTTAAATGCCATATATAACAATACTTGCTGTAAGAAATCACAAACTTTTATGCACATTATGAAAAATAATTACAATATTACACTAAGAAGAAGCTGCAGAGATTTATGTTCATTTTATGGATACTGACCCTTTGTTTTACCTTCTTCTTTGTCAAGTACATTTTTTGTAATCCCCTAATTACTTCTCTAAAAACTCTTATCAGTAAAACAAAGGAGATGATTGAATTACAAAATAAAAGTAACATTTTACTTTATACTGAACAAGGAAAGACTCAGAATATAATTGCTATATTTTTGTTACAAGATTCTCAAAGCACTGATTTCTCTCTGCCTTTCTACACTCATCTGCCCTTATGTATGCGGGACTATGTCCTCTCTGACCTGGACGCCACAGTTCCGGGCAGATATAGCAACTTCAGGCCACTTTTCTACAAAAAGTGGTGAATTCCTCCTGGGAAAGTATTAATTACCATCAAAGGCCTAGATTAAAAATACCCTTCTTTGTGCAAACTTCTCTGATCCTTCCAAAGAGAAGTAATTATTCTGTTCTTTATGCTTTTAACTATCTTATTTACTAACTTACTAACTTTCAATTTGCAGGCTCATATATAAATGCAAAATACCCTATTTTAATTTGCTATATTTTTTCATATACCCCAATACACTCTGAAATATATCTCAATGATTAGACTAATTATATAAAAATAATATTGATATATACTTTATAAACTCACATTTTATAATAAATGACTGTTCATTACCATGAAGTACCATGTCTACAGTATGTATACCATAATCTGATAGTTTAAAAATACACAATGGTTACCTTTTTTAATTTCTATAAACTTTTTTTTTTTTGAGACGGAGTCTTGCTCTGTCGCCCAGGCTGGAGTGTGGTGGCCGGATCTCAGCTGACTGCAAGCTCCGCCTCCCGGGTTTATGCCATTCTCCTGCCTCAGCCTCCCGAGTAGCTGGGACTACAGGCGCCCGCCTCGTTGCCCGGCTAGTTTTTAGTATTTTGTAGTAGAGACAGGGTTTCACCGTATTAGCCAGGATGGTCTTGATCTCCTGACCTCGTGATCCGCCCGTCTCCGCCTCCCAAAGTGTTGGGATTACAGGCTTGAGCCACCGTGCCCGGCCTCTATAAACTTTTAAAAGTTTGTTTCATTTGATTAAGCTTCAGCATATGGCAAAGAAAATTTCAGGGTCAGGTGCGGTGGTTCACGTCTGTAACCCCAGCACTTTGGAAAGCCAAGGCAGGTGGATCACCTGAGGTCAGGAGTCTGAGAACAGCCTGACCAATATGGTGAAACCCCGTCTCTACTAAAAATTAAAAAATGAGCCGGGCATGCTAGTGCACGCCTGTAGTCCCAGCTACTGGGGAGTCTGAGGCAGGAAAATCGCTTGAACCCTGGAGGCAGAGGTTGCAGTGAACTGAGATCGTGTCATTGCACTCCAGCCTGGGGAACAGAAGGAGACATCATGTCAAAAAAAAAAAAGCAAAAAAAAAAAAAACAGTGATTGACTGAAGTAGATGAATCAAAATAATGCTAGTATTACAATAATTAATACCATAATATTTTTTAAATGTACATATTTAACTAAAAGTAGCAAATTTATACTATTTATATCTACAGAGATATGATATTTAGGAATAATATCCAAATGCATGGATTTATACTAAACTCGAACTGTTATTCCATAGAAAAAGATTTTTGCAAATAAACTTCTGATTCATTAATTAATTTAGTGAGCACACACTGAAAATCTATCAGCAGGGCATTGTGCAAGCCAGAACATGGGGAATAGAAACTAGAATCAGAATCGATGCCCGTCCTCAAACAGTTCTTGTGTGGTGGAGTAGACAGGAACAGGAACAGGTAAATTCATCATGGAAGAACCGATGTGAAATAGAGGTAAATACAAAGTCTAGTGAGGTTGCCAGTGTGACAACAGCCAACTTTACCAGCGAAAGTCGGAGAAAATGCCCAGTGTTGGGTAGACATTCACCAGGAAAATGAGTTGAGGAACAACAGGAAGAGAGAACAGTGTTTACAGAGGCACCTGGACTTAAAAAGCGTGGCTCATTTGAGCAACTGCCTGTGGCTAAGGATGACTGAAGCACTGGACACACGGGGGAGAAAACTGGGAGATGACAGCCAAGTTGACAGAGGTCAGACCTCTACTCTAGGGAAGCTCTTTGGACTGCATCTTGTGGGAAGGACATGGAGACTGAGACCAGGGGGAAGAGAAGTCAGAGAGTAGATCGTGCTCAGGGTCTAAACAGACAGTCCTTCATTAAGCACATCTTTGACATCCATGCATGTGTCTAGACACATTCTAAGTATTGCATTCTGTGGTTTTAGAAATTGGCTGGAATGCATAAGGATTAAAAAGGATGGCACTTCATTTTAAGATTTATGTTTTAAATTGCCAAATATATATTGAACGCTGATGATGTATGAGACACCATTTTTAAGAACTATAGGGTAGTCAAGTACAGGCTACAACTATTATCCCCTAAGGCTTCTAACCCTGATGTAAAAAGTAGAAACATGTATGGGCACACAGACACACAGATATACATCCATGGCATACCAGGATAAGTGTTATACTACAATTACAACTAAGTGATATGAGATAGCATTCAGCAGATAAATCTTGTGAAATACCATTCTGTGTCCTATATATACATTTCAAATTTAAATAATATAACTCAGGACTTACTAGACCAGATATAGAGAGCAGTTCTGGGGTATTGCAACATTTAAATTCATCTATGGGAACTGTTACAGGGGGTTGGGAAAATAATATGTTTTCCTCCCATGCATAAAATTTTTACAAATATTCTTGTGAATTAACAAAACAAAACAAAATTTTTCTCCTGGACAGCCTTTATATTTATATACCATCAGCACTTCTTGGATTTTTTTCAAAATTTTAAAGTAACTTAAGGAAAGTAAATGGTAAACCACCTGTAATTCATTTATAAAAGTCTCCCTCTTGCATATAGAAATTATACTCCACATTTGGAATAAAAATTATTCAATATTCAACATTAATGTTACCAACACAAAACAAATAGAAAAGAAATTCCAAAGGAGAGAAACCTAAAAGAACCTAACTTTTACATTTCTGATTTTGACATGTAATTTTCCAAACCTTACAATCCTTTAATACAGCTATTTATATTCTATTTCCTTCCTAAATTTAACTATGCTTTCCCCATATGAGGCTCAGGATGCTGATCTATAAAACAAAAAAAAATTTCAAAGAATATAGTATGGAAATAACAGAGGTTCATGATGCACTATGCTGTTATTCAGGCTGAAAATAAATTGGTTTTCTTTAAGAAGAGACACTTTTTTAAAGATACTATGTGCCAACATCTGTCTGTTCTCTTTTTTTTCACATCCTCTCATTCCACAAGAGCTGGACCGCACTGACGATCCAGAGTCTAGGATCAATTTCATCCACTGGTGGGAAGAAGAGTTATTTTCAGTGTTCTCCCACATATCTCCAATGTGTTAATTCAGCTCTTGTTGATGTCTTGGTTACTCTAAATGGAAATGCTGGGTTCCCAAAACCAACACTCACCTTATAAGCTTTGAGATTTGGGGCCCCTTTTATTCTCAGCATTTTGCCTCTGAGGAAAGAAGTCTTGTCTCTGAATTCCAGGCCAGGCCTGAGCTCCCGCTGCTGGGGATAAATATGCCTTATGCAGACGTTTTGCAGGCCTGCCTGCCTGGCTGAGCTCAGCATGCCATCTGTTCTGGGACTCCCCATCACTAAGCTCTGATTGTCCCTCCAGACTCCATTTAGTCCTTGGTGCTCTAACATCAACTGCTATTCTGCACTCTCTCTCATTGCTGGTGACAACGTTGAATTTCACAGGAGCCCTGTGATCCTGGAATACAGTATAAGTTAATAAATCCTCCCACAGTTTGTGTTCTGAGAAATGGCTTACTGCAAAGAAACACATGTCCCCATAAAACTTAGATAAGAAACAGATGCCCTCCTTTACCTATGACAAGGCCAGAACACAGATCCTTCACATTTCCATTCTCGGCCTCAGAAATGACAAATTGATCAATCAGAACAAAATGCAAAATTCTCTCCTTCCCCTAGACCGCTGAACTTTACACACAACCTCTGGAGAATAAGCTGATTTCAGAATAAAACATTCTCTCCTCTGCCAGCCGATCATAGCAACATTCCTCATCCACCTCCCCAAACTTGGTGAATTCTAGCCATGTTTACCTCTCCCTGTAAAAGAAAACTCGTCTTTTGCTTAACTTTTGAGACCTAGCAGATCTTACGGTGGAAGCTATCTCCCTATTATCTTCCTCCACCTATAATCATTCCTTTCATCACTCTTGTAATAATTCTTTCAAATAAAGTATCGTCTTAAGTCCAAATTGCCTTTTTATTTGACACCAGTCAGTGAGCTTTCTGCCCGCATAACTGAAGTGGCTGACTTTTTCCTATTGCCTGGAGTAGTTTTTGTCTCGCACTACCCCAATCATATCTATTAATGTCCCCGCTTTCTTTTGCAATCACACCCAGATACTACTCACTAAACCCTTCCAATCTTTCTTTCAAAGCTTGCCACAGTTAACATTGTGAGTCTTTGCACCACAAGTTATTACTATATTAGCTTTCCCATCCTCAAACTCATTCAATTCATAACATTTTTAGTCAAAAATGTAGAAAGTAACATCCAAACTGTTTAACTAAAATTCTTCCAAGATGCTTCAATCTTATTGCCATCAAATTTCCTCTCATCTCACACATCCAGAATGGAAGGCTTTTAAGAAATTCGTCAGAAACTCACAAGCAAGGAAAGAAAGCATGGGAAAATGTTTCTTATTACTTGAGAAAAGCGCTTGATAACCAGCCATGCATGGGAAGAGCATCGTTTAAATAGAGACTTGTAAGTGCACTCAGGCCACAAGGTTCTGTTCAGGTAAATTCAGAGACGCGCTTGCCAAAAAAAAAAAAAATCACAGTTCTTCTTTCTATTTCCCAGTAAAAACACATAGATTAAGTGTAGCTCTCTTTGCAGGAAGTTGCCATGCTTCAAATGGCGTAGAAAATTAGCTAGGGAGCAGTGAGCACCCCACTGCTCCACGTCCTCTGTGTCCTCAGACAGTCACCACCACGGACAGGCTTGTTTTATGAAGTCGGATAAATATACTCCCACATATGCATATATACATATACATATGCATATATTTAGTAATCTCAGTATTTTAAAAATGACATTGGTGATGCATCCTGTATGACTAAGCAGGCCAAAAAAATATGAGTTGTTCTTTTCTCTCTTCTAATCAGAATGAGGCATCCTATTTTGGTCGATTTTGGTGTTATCTGGAATGATATTTGAGGCCCTTCTCTACTGGGAGGTTTTGGCAATTCTTAAAGGAATGTGTTGGCTCACTCACTACACTGTGTTCTTGCTGCTCCTAAAGGCTCCTGGCGAGCTGCGAAAACTGAGCTGTGCGGCAAGGCTGTGGTGTGATGGCTAAGTGGCCGTGCAATGTTTCATTATCATAAGGGTGCCAATGTAGGGGGAAGCCACTTGACGGGAAGTAATCTGTAGGCTCAGCACTTGGTGCAATGGCCCACGTATCTATCCAGCGTGCTGAAATTCCAGCAAGGGAAATGAATGCACTAAAAAGAAATGCAAATGAGAAAGATTAATAAACACACGATTACCGAGAGAATTCTGTAGCAAATACATACAGGAAATGTTCTACATCCACAGTAAATAAATATTACAGGAAACTAAACTGCACTAAGCTAAACACTTTTTAGAAATGCTCCTCATCTCAGCAGGTTTCCATTCCGTGTTTAAAAGGGATGTGTCACTTCAGTTAAATTATCACTCATTTATTTACTTCAGTCTCTTTCTATGTCTGTTACTTTAAGAATAAATGATATAATGAGGCTGCGTCGATTCTGATGAAAGCATTTTTCACCATCATCAAATATTGTAAATAATTGTAAGCATTACAAGCAGTGATTACATGCCAAAATTATGCATACTACCTAAGATTACATGTCTGTGTTTTCTGAATATTCATCACCTGGGTATGCAGAAGGGATGTGAATGACAGAATCATTACAAAATCTATAAAGTTGAAGATAATGTTTTTTCACCATATTCTTAACACATCCCCATCCATTTTCTACTATTTATTGGGCATTTACTATGTACTGAACATTGTGTTAGATATGGGGCTTACAAAAATGAATGAACTCAGCAGCTTGCAGTTTCACAATGAAGTTACTAGGTTTCTTTTCAAAATGAGATCTATAAGCAAGCTGAGGAAGGGTCAAGATTTATTTCCAAATATTTGAAAAATCATTACTACGAATAGTGACACATTAAGCTATTAACCTTAAATAAGGTGCTTCAGTGATAAAGGTTGGCTGTGTCCCCACCCAAATCTCGTCTTGAATTGTAGCTGCCAGGACTCTCACGTGCTGTGGGAGGGGCCCAGTGGGAAATGATTGAACCACGAGGATGGTTTCTCCCATTCTGTTCTCATGATAGGAAGTCTGACGAGATCCGATGGTTTGATAAGGGGTTTCCCCTTTCACTTGGCTCTCATTCTGTCTTGCCTGCTGCCATGTAAGACGTGCCTTTCACTTTCCATCATGATGATGAGGCCCTGCCAGTCACATGGAACTGTGAGTCCACTAAACCTCTTTTTCTTTATGAATTACCCAGTCTTGGATATGTCTTTATCAGCAGTGTGAAATGGACTAATATACTCAGGAAGTTCCAAATATATCTTATGTGTACAATCAAATGATATTTTATTTGTAAGTCCAAATAAAGTGAAATCATAAGTATTCTGAGTCTTTTTTACATTTTAGCCAAAAGACATCCTGATTTCTGTGAGTACATTAGCATGGCATTTTCTCAATGAAAAGTTTTTTTCCTGTGGAACAGTTACTGAGTTCCCTAATAGCAACCAGCTCTGTTCATCACTTATGTCACCAAAGTCCAAACTCCCTCTTATCCCATGAAACTGGCCGTGAGGCTGACACAGGGAATGGCTAAAAAAACATCTTGACAAGAATAAATATAGTTTTGGTGGGGGTGAAATGTGTTTCTCAGCCTGAAAGGTCTGCTAGCTCTTCATCTCTCCCATTTCATGAAAGGCATTAACAAATACCCTTTTATGAAATGAATGTTTGAATGATAATTACTAAGCAACTCTTTCATTTGTAACAGAGCTAAGCAATTTAACACCTTCCAGCCACTTTCTAGAACAAATGTATAATCATAATTCTTTCAATGTATTGGAGGAAGTACATAAAAGCCCCTGGAAATTGTTCATTTGGCTTACATAAAGCCATTAGTTCAGTTAATTACAAGTCATTGTCTTACTATTATTTTTTTCACAGTTTCTTTCCATGCTGCCATTTATTTAGCAAGAACCACACACACAGTGAAGTTAAAGAGACTTAACAGTAATTGGAAAAGAGCACATTAGAAGTCCCACGTTCCTCAGACCCACAGCATCATATTTTACTTGCCTATAGATACTGTGTATGTAATGCCTGTTTGCCTGAGTCCACAGTCTTCATAGCCCAAGAAGATGTTTATCATCAGACTATGAAGTCTAACACCTCAATCTCCCCTTCTACCAAGTTTTCCTGTTCTTACAACCCCCATCGCATGCCTCATGGAGATGCGATAGGCAAAGCATGAATGAATAGATGCATGCGTGAAAACCAACGGAAGGTTTGTATGACAGGGAAGACATATGAAATCAGATTTTTAAATTATCATTTTAATCCACTTATGCTAATTTTGGCAGTACTGTGGGTTTCCTGACTAATAATTTAACCAGAAAGACTTTCTCTCTGACAGTGACTTTCTCCATAGACTCCAAAAAATTTAATGAGTTGTGAGAGCAGTTGGTAAATATTGAGGAATTTTGAAAGTCAGGTGCTAAATTTTTGGTAGCTTGAAATTAATCATGATTGGCATGTGTTTACACCGTGGCGATCAGCAAATGCTTCCTTCTCTCTCTTTCTCATTCAAGAGCCTGTTTACCAGCATACGGTTGCTAAGACCTTCATAAAGTTCTAGCAAAAGTAAGAGAGGTGGCTGGGCACAGGAGCTCACACCTGTAATCTCAGCACTTTGGGAGTCCAAGGTGGATGGACTGCATGAGCCCAGGAGTTCAAGATCAACCTGGCAACATGATGAAACCCTGTATCTACAAAGAACACAAATAAAATTAGCCAGGCATGGTGGCATGGGCCTGCAGTCCCAGTTACTTGAGAGGCTGAGGTAGGAGGATGGCTTCAGCCCAAGAGGTAGAGGCTGCAGTGAGTCAAGATCACACCACTGCACTCCAGCCTCAGAGACAGAATGATACCCTGTCTCAAAATAAATAAAGAAATAAATAAATAAGAAAGACAAGTATTCTCAACTTACCTAATTTCCCAAGTAACCTGATCATGATGTACCTTTTACATTTTCTATCCATATTCTTTTTGTATGTGTTTTTTATCAACTCTTCTTCTTAGAGTTATAAATGTAATACAAGTATTAGCCACTTCGTAAGTCAGTACTTGTTTTCTGAAGTGCAAAAATGCTCTTCAAACATCAGTGAAGCTGGCAAGCAAGCAATATCCTCCCTATCTATACAGGTCATGATTTCATAGCCCTCAGTGAAAGCCCTTCTTGGCCTAGGTCTTTTCTGGCTGAAAAAGTCTATTTTAGATTCTCCTTATCTTCCCTGCTCTTCCTCACAGCTCTTTTTACTCACTCTTCTCCAGGACTCTTTCAGTCAGTCTTTTCTTAAATACTGTAGCCAGATTCATTTGCAGTATCTCACTTGTAGGGGAAAACAAAATCTGCCACATAACCACAGTAAACTGATGTATTTTACTCTTTTATGCTTACTTATGAATAATGCCCATGTAATTTTAAAACAATAACAACAGTAAGACAGAACCAAAGTCTTCGCAACAAATGAGGATAATAAGATTAGACCGTATCAGAAGAGATTAGTAGTTGAAGTTTATATTAGCTCTGAGCAGAAAATGAGCATAATTAGATTCTTAATTTCAGATTTGTGAAAAAAAAGTGTTAAAACCACTTAACAATTATCCTTTGCTAATTTTCCAGGGAAGTCTATTTTTCTTAGTAAGCCTGGTATTAGGCATCTATTTCAATGTTCTGTTTTTAATATTATCAATGAAAGAAAAATTATTCTTTTTTTTTTTTTGAGACGGAGTCTCGCTCTGTCGCCCAGGCTGGAGTGCAGTGGCCGGATCTCAGCTCACTGCAAGTTCCGCCTCCCGGGTTCACGCCATTCTCCTGCCTCAGCCTCCCGAGTAGCTGGGACTACAGGCGCCCGCCACCTCGCCCGGCTAGTTTTTTTGTATTTCTTTAGTAGAGACGGGGTTTCACCATGTTAGCCAGGATGGTCTCGATATCCTGACCTCGTGATCCGCCCGTCTCGGCCTCCCAAAGTGCTGGGATTACAGGCTTGAGCCACCGCGCCCGGCCAAGAAAAATTATTCTAATAAATTAATATTAACTATTAATATTAATGATTTATCAGCTTTAAGTATGTGCTGATTAAGATACTTAATAAAATACTTGATTAAGGCAGATGACTGTAGCCACTTAATTCTGTATTTTGCCTTTATAACGCTATTTAATAAACATTTATGCATCCTTTTAAAATCAAACTTTATCTTTACACTACCTTTCCGTCTACAGTAAAAACAAACAAAAATCATTCTCATACCAGCTGGAAAAGGTTCACTTTCATAGGTAGTATCATCTCATAAACATACCTGTGGTATTTCAATGTAACTATACAATAGGAACATTAGGTCTTTTTTTTTTTTTTTTTTTTTTTTGAGACACAGTCTTGCTCTGTCCCCCAGGCTGGAGTGCAGTGGCAACTTCCCTCCTTCCTGTATCTCTGCCTTTCGC
>NW_012114488.1:3857352-3878609 GCF_000951035.1 Colobus angolensis palliatus | reverse complement strand
TTTTTTTTTTTTTTTTTTTTTTTTTTACTTCCAATAATTTGATTTTAATCCTTAAAGTGTAAACTAAATTACATGGTCAAAAAATTACCAGAGAATCTAATTTAAGCTATATGTCCAAGGGCACATTCATTGAGCAATTACAACCTCCAAGCAAAAGGCATTCCCTAACTGAGCAATGAGAGATATACTAATATTGAAAAGCAGCGCATTTTTTTCCTTTTGTATAAACAAAATTCTTTCAGTTTTAGGATATGACTTTAAGCGCAGAAACAACTGATCACGAACTCTGAAGAACTCTCAATGTAGCATGTACTCCTTGCATTAAGTGTGCAATATTTAAGCATACCCAGCTGATTCTATCCAATACGAGTCACCAAAAAGCCCAATTCAGAGTTTCTCAAGTTGTTTCCTGCGAAACACTTGTGTTTGACAAAATACCACAGAAAATATTCCAGAAAGGATGCAATAATGATCTAACAAGGTTGAAAAACTATATAACAGAAAGAAAAATATCTCAGAACTTTTAATATATGAGTATTCTTTTTTTAATCATTAGGGAGTCATCATGCATACTTCTGAAACACGTTTGAATGTTACACAGTTTGCTTTGAACATCCTAGTTCTTGAAAGACAATAGTTTGTCAAGGAATGTTGTTTCAAAATGTAGTTACCGTAAGAGTTGGCTACCAATTTGCTAGACTTTTGCTCTTCGGTTGCTAAATTTGAGTGATTTGAGTTCATTTAGGCATCTTCATATCTGAAATGCTGTTCTAAATATGGTTCCCTACAGTCCTAAATATGATTCAGGCTGAGAAAAATTATATGCAACTTTATTTCTTGAGTTTTGACCCTTTCTAAATTATAGATAAATTATGGTTCTGAGGATTCAGCTTACCATTTATTTTTCTGTGCTGTTAAGTAGATCAATATATTCCCCTAAAGGCAAATATTCTATTTCTAACAACATTTTCTACCTAAAATATTGCTGAAAACTTTTGGGTAAATGAACAGCTCAGAAAAAGCAGAGTTGCTGAAATTGGCTCATTTTCACTGATTTTGTATTTTAATCTGGCTTTTCATTTGAAAAGAGAGCTACAGAATGATGTTAAATGAAAAATGACATTCCATAATTCTTCCATTCACATTTTTCTAGCACATGAAGAAAACCAAGTCACCTTGTCAAAAGGACTCGGCATCTTATTAAAATGTGTAGAAATCTCTACATGCTGTTTTCTACATATTTACCAACTCTAATAGATGGAGCCGCATTTTGAGCAAGAACTACGCTTTTCTTTCTTTACAGAATAAGTGGTGGACGCCTACAAATTCTGGAGGCTCTTACAAATTGTGTCTCTGTATTTTGATTAGGGTAAGTAAGCATGTCAAATAATGTTTAGACCATGTATAGTACTGATGCAGGGCAGGCAAAGCCTGGGATGGTTCTTGGCCTATCCCATGAAAGAATTAAAGGGTAAGCTGGTGGGGTTAGACAGCAACTGTTATTGAAGTGGCACTGACCAGCAGCAGCAGAGGGACTGCTCCTTGAGGAGCAGAGCTACCCCATCCATAGGCAGTATGTCCAGAGTAGCAGCTCAGGGGAAGTTGCACAGGCATATTTATACCCACTTTTAATTATATGCAAATTAAGGAGATTACGCAGAACTTTCTTTAAAAACATGGTGGTAACTTTCAGGTTATTGGATTATTGCCATGGAAAGGGGCAACAGCGTCTAGGTGTTGCCAGGACAATGGTAAACTGACCTGGGACACTAGTGGGCATGGTTTATGGAAAGCTGCTTCTGTCCCACCCCTGTTTTAGTTGGTCCTCAGTTTGGTCCAGTGTACAAGACCCACCTCTGAAGTCAAGCCCCACCTCCTGAGTTGAGTCCTGCCTCCTACCTCAGTACGCTGCTCAGGATCATTGAGTATGCACCATGATTATTTAAACATTCTGTGCCTCAACTGGCCCCTTGTAACCGGCAATGAGTTTATTGGATGGTTCATGCTTTAAGCCATGAGAGGGCATTCTAGTGATAGGAGAGCTCCATGTGCCCTGATCTGAATAGCAGGTGTCACTCCAGCATACTTGGTAAGAGGCATTAGCTCACAGATGACTTATCTGAGTTGAGGAAGTAGAAGAGACTGTGGGGAGGTGGGTAATTGTCAGGGAAGGACACTGATATGGTTTAGGCTGCATCCTTACCCAAATCTCATCTTGAATTGTAGATCCCATAATCCTTAGTTGTCATGGGAGGGAACAGCTGGAGGTAACTGAATCATGGGAGTGGTTTCTCCTATGCTATTTGCCTTATAATGAGTGTCTCATAAGATCCAATGCTTTTATTAGTTTCTGGCATTCCCCCTGCTTGCATGCATTCTCCATTTTACCACCCTGTGAGAAGGTGCCAAGATTGTAAGTTTCCTGAGGCCTCCCCAGCCAGGCAGAACTGTGAGTCATTTAAACCTCTTTTCTTTATAAATTACTCAGTCTCAGGTGTTTTTTTCAGAGCAGTGTTAGAATGCAATAATCCAGTAAACTGGTACTGGGTACTGGTAGAGTGAAGTGCTCACATAAGGAGACCCAAAAATGTGCAAGCAACTTTGAAAGTGGGTTCCAAAGGCAGAGGTGGGAACACTTTGGAGGGCTCAGAACAAGATAGGAAAATGTGGGAAAGTTTGGAACTTCTTAGAGACTTGGAGGGCTTAGAAGACAGGAAGATGTGGGAAACTTTTTAACTCCCTAGAGACTTGTTGAATGGCTTTGACCAAAATACTGATAATGATATGTACAATAAAGTCTAGGCTGAAGTGGTCTTAGAAGGAGATGAGGAACTTGTTGGGAAGTGGAGCAAAGGTAACTGTTACTATGTTTTAGCAAAGAGACTGGTGGCATTACACCCCTACCCTGGATATCCACAAACTTTGAACTTGAAAGAGAATTAGGGTATCTGGTGTAAGAAATTTTTAAGTGGAAAAGCATTTAAGAGGAAACAGAGCATAAACATTCGGAAAATTTGCAGCCTGACAATGCAATAAAAAAGAAAACCCCATCTTCTGGGGAGAAATTCAAGCCTGCTACGGAAATTTCTACAAGTAAGAAGAAGCAGAATGTTAAATAACAAGACAATGGAGTAAATATCTCCAAGGCATGACAGGGACCTTCCTGGCAGTCCCTCCCATCAGCCCTAAGGCTGAAAAGGAAAAAATGGTTTCCTGAGCTGGGCCCAGTGTCTCCCTGCTGTGTGCAGCCTAGGGAGTTGGTACCCTGTGTCTCAGCTGCTCCAGACTTGGCTAAAAGGGGACAAGGTACAGTTCAGTCCATGGCTTCAAAGGGTGCAATCCCCAAGCCTTGACATCTTCCATGTGGTGTTGAGCCTGCAGCTACACAGAAGTCAAGAACTGAGGTTTGGAAACCTCCGCCTAGATTTCAGAGGACATACAGAAATGTATGAATGTCCAGGCAGAAGTTTGCTGCAGTGATGGAGCCCTCATGGAGAATCTCTGCTAGGGCAGCGTAGAAGGGAAATGTAGGGTTGGAGCCGCCATACACAGTCCCCACTGGGGCACTGCCTAATACAGTTGTGAGAAGAGGGCCAGCATCCTCCAGACCCCAGAATGGTAGATCCACTGACAGCTTGCACTGTGTGCCTGGAAATGCCACAGACACTCAAAGCCAGCCCATGAAAGCAGTCCCAGAGTGGGACTGTACCCTACAAAGCCACAGGAGCAGAGCTACCCAAGGCCATGGGAGTTCACCTCTTGCATCAGCATGACTCAGATGTGAGACGTGGAGTCAAAGGAGATCATTTTGGAACTTTAAGGTTTAATGATTGCCTTATTGGATTTTGGACTTGCATGGGGCCTGTAGCCCCTTGTTTTGGCTAATTTCTACCATTTGGAACAGGTGTGTCTACCCAATGCCTGTACCTCCATTGTACCTAAGAAGGAACTAACTTGTTTTTTATTTTACAGGCTCATAAGCAAATGGGACTTGTCTTGTCTCAGATGAGACTTTGGAGTTGGACTTTTGAGTTAATGCAGGGATGAGTTGAGACTTTAGGGGGCTGTTGGAAGGGCATGACTGTGATTTGAATTGTGAGGATATGAGATTTGAAAGGGGCCAAGGGCAGAATAATATGGTTTGGCTATACTCCCATTCAAATCTCATCTTGAATCATAGTTCCCATAATCCCCACGGGGCATGAGAGGGACCAGTTGGGAGTAATTGAAGCATGAGGGTGATTTCCTCCATGTTGTTCTCATGATAATGAGTGTTTCACAAGATCTGGTGGTTTTACAAGTGTCTGGCATTTCCCTTGATGGCACTCATGCTCTCTACTGCCACCATGTGAAGAAGTGCCTTCCACCATGATTGTAAGTTTCCTGAAGTCACCCCAGCCACAGTGAATTATAAGTCAATTAAACCTCTTTTCTTTGTAAATTACCCAGTCTTGGGTATTTCTTCACAGTGGTGTGAGAAGAGAGTAATACAGACAGCTAAAGATAAAAATGTTTTAAACCATGTGGCTCAGGAGGGAGAACCAAAAGGAAGACTTGCTGAACTGGAAACATAAAAGATGGAGTTCAAAAGGGAAAAGCAAAATCTATATCATATTGTTAAGAAATGCCAATGAGAAAAATCAAATAATTTTGTATCAGCTCTACTAATCCATCTATTATTAAGTAGATGGATACTTAATGCTGGATTTAAGCATGTCCTAAGTTAAGTACTTTGGTCTTTATATATATTTCCCTAAAATTTTCTTTTCCTCCCCGACAATGGGGCAAATGAATATAGATATAAACAGGCCAAAACATGAACATCTTTGCTGAGGCATTGGCTGTTTTCCAGTTCCTGCTGCTAAATATTATCAGAGAATAAGCATCAAAACCGAATTTCCATAATAAAATTCTTTAAACATAATTCATATCCTTAGTGCTTCTAAAATTCTCTATTCTTCAGAGCTCTCTTTCCTAGAGCTTATAAACAACATTTATCAAACATGGGAGAGGATGGGATATGTCTAAGGAACTATTTTGAATCTATGTTTACACATTAAGCACACTCTTTTCCTAGACTTTAAGTTGGGACTTAATAAACATAGTAAAGTGTCCTAAAGATTTTACTATTCAAACTTTTTAGAAGGTCAAATTACCTATATTAAAAGTATCACTGTTACTGTTATTGCAATTGCATTTTTTGGAAATAAATATTATTGTGTATATTTAAGATGACATGGCATTATGAGAAACCTATAGGTAGTAAAATGGTTACCATAGTAAAGCAAAATAGCATATCTATCATTTCACACTTCTTTTTGTGTGACACAACCAGCTAAAGTCTACTTATTTAACCAAAATTGCAAATACCATAAAATATTTTAACTATAGTCCTCATGTTCTACATTAGATCTCCAGACCTATACATCCTACATATCCACTACTTCATGTCCTCCGACCTACACCTCCCCATTTCTCACTCTCCCCTATAATTACTGTTTTATTGTTATCTATTTTTAATTATTAGTGATAGCCTAGAAATAATGACATGGTAGTTACTGAAGTTCCCCCATGGCATGTGACATCTAAACAGCCACTGTCAATGTCACTATTACTTTATACCTGATTCTAAACTAGAGTAGCTTATATTACAAATTAACTGTACCTCTCCTCTATGCATTAAAGTTGAGGGTGGGGCAGGGGGTGGACATTGGTTATAAAGCCTTTTTTTTTTTCTTTCAAGACAGGGTCTCACTCTGTTGCCCAGGCTGGAGTGCACTGATGTAATCTTGGCTCACTGCAACCATCACTCCCAGGCTCAAGCAAAACTCCTCCTATCTTAGCCTCCTGAGTAGCTGGGACTACAGGTGCGCACCACCATGGTTGGCTAATTTTTCACTTTTTTGTAAACACAGGGCCTCTCTTTATTGCCCAGGCCAGTCTCGAACTTCTGGGCTCAAGTTATCCTCTCACATTGGCCTCCCAAAGTGCTGGGACAACAGGTATGAGCCACTGTGCCCAGTCGTTATAGAGCTTATTTAGAGCTCATAATTAATACAAATACTATAATCATTTAGAAACCACTTAATACCCATCTTGGGCTTGAATTCTATGTTATCTTTGGTTAAATTTCTTTTCACTGACTCAATATCCTGATTTATAGAAAGATCACTTGCTTTTTCACCCTTGAGGATGGAGATAACCCAGATTAAGCACTTGGCCCATACTGGTAATTCAACAAATACCAGCTGCCAACTATTAGTAATAATAACAATGCCAACAAAAACCAAAAATGACCCACATTATTTACTTTTAATACCTCCTTTTTGTTCTACAATAATTTTATAAATATTTACTTTTTTGTGTAAGTAATCACATACTGCAATTCCCCTATCTATAATGTCTGCTTCTATAGGTGATTCACAGAGCTTTCTTTTTAATTCAGAGTGTACTTTATCTATTATCCATCAAGACAGCTCAGTTATCCTGCTCAGTCCATCCTTATTTCAAAATCCATTCATTTCTGTCTTCTCATGAGAATCTCAGTAGAATTGAACACTAAGTGTAAAATGGAAACAAATACATCTTTGCAATTTTTGCAGTGACAAGTTGTGTATATTTGCAGTAATGATGACCACTGTATAATTAATGAGTAACTATTATATGTCAAGGATTTATAGCTTTACTTAAGCAATGGGGAAACTATGATGACATAAACTTTGCATATTAAAATAAACTCTGGCTACATCTTACATTTCTTTTCCTGTATTTCCTTTTGCCCTGATTTATTTAATTTTCACCTTGTTGCATGATCTTATGTCTAAACTCTTTCCCTTATACACATGTTATGACAAATATTGAGGAATTAATTATCAATTAATCAATTTGAAATTCAATTCAGTTGAATAACTTGTCTTTCGCACACAACTCACATAATACCAGGGACTGGTGATAGGGGTTGTGGATTGTAACCCACTGCAGTCTGATGACACACCTTTTTTTTCCTGGTAAGATCTGTTGATTCCATGCTGACTTTACACAGTATTTCAATGAGTCATGTCAACTTAGGTATAAATTCTTAGGGCCTCAGCCATATTACATGTATGTCCTGGAGTTTGGGGGCACAAAATATCTAATTTATGCTTTAAAAAGATGTCCACATCAGTGGCTTAAGTTTCCTAAACTCAGAACAGGGACAGATTTTAGGAAATAATTTTACTCTCAATGATGATAAAAGAAAGCATATGACTTGGGTGCCTAGATTCTGTCCGAGGATCTTCCTTAGAAGGTTCTGCCCAAGAAAACTTTGACTAAAGTGAGAACCTCAGCCATGCGCAGTGGCTCACGCCTGTAATCCCAGCACTTTGGGAGGCCAAGGTGGGCGGATCATGAGGTCAGGAGATCGAGACCATCCTGGCCAACATGGTGAAACCCCATCTCTACCAAAAACACAAAAATCAGCTGAGCATGGTAATGCGTGCCTGTAATCCCAGCTACTCGGGAGGCTGAGGCAGGAGAATGGCTTGAACCCAGCAAGTGGAGACTGCAGTGAGCCAAGATCACGCCACTGCACTCCAGCATGGCGACAGTGTGAGACTCCGGAAAAAAACAAAAAAAAAGTGAGAACCTCAGTGAAAAGATCTGTCAAATGCAGAAAGGAAGGAGCCTGTAGCAGTGGAAGACCCTGGGACAGGCACTAACTGCATCAAGAAAGCTCAATTGGAAAGACCTAGTAATGGAAATTCTCAAGAGTTTATAAAGGTTCCCAATAGATGGGGAAGAGAGGACCTTGATGCTGAAGTTGAAGTTGAGCATCCCACTGACATGGACATGTTTATTACAAACACGAGATCATTCTTTTGAAAAAATGACTAGAGGATTTTTGATTAAGAGGGAGCAGATGGGTTTTAGGGTCTGTTTAAGATGTTATTCTGGGGTAGGGAAATAACCCTAGAGTATGTTTAGGCAGGCACTGAGTAGGAGAAATGTTGCTTCTTATTGCACTCTGAGAAGTTATGTTCTTTCAACATAATGCTTGAGTAATTATATATCAGTTATATTTAGTACCAGATGTGGATATACTGTTATATATTGTATATATTTTGAGGTAGATCCTCTAAAATTGGGAGCAACTAGAGCCTATAGAATGTTTCTTTCAAGTCCTTTAAATCCAGAATGAGGTGAAGTTAAGTAGCAGACTGTGAGTCTAGAAACTGGCCCTCATCCTGCAAGACTCACAGAGCACACTAACCCTGGGCAAGAGACGTCATGTAAATCACCCCCCAATTACCATCCAGTCTTATTCAAGTAACGGTGATGACTTCCCGTACTATGAAATCATCAGGAAAATAAATGCTTCCCGCCTGCCTCTCGCTACAATCTCATCTCACTGCAACCTCTGCCTCCTGGGCTCAAGCCATCCTCCAACCTCAGCCTCCCAAGTAGCTGGGCCTACAGGCACACACCACCATGCCCAGCTACTTTTTGTATTTTTGTAGAGACAGGGTTTTGCCATTTGCCCAGGCTGGTTTCAAACTCCTGGCTCACCCAATCCACCCACCTTAGCCTTCCAAAGTGCTGGAATTACAGGCCTGAGCCACTGTGCCCAGCCAAAAATGCTACTTTAAATGATGCTTTCTATCTGAAATATTTTTATAGCATACCAAAAAATATTATGCTGAGGGTCAATCTATAGTTTTGAGAATGACTTATTGTCCTAGAGTATTTCATGACAATTTCTTTTCCTTTCCAAGGTACATTTGCAGTTGCTAAGGAACCAAATTTCACAGCCATGGCTATCTAGCAGTATCACATGTGGATAATGTCAGAATAATTTTGTATTAGCTACTGTGAAGCCAAAAATCATGGACATTAGAAATAAGAAAAAATTTCATTAGATTGTCTGCTACAACCATCATAAAAAGTCTAGTTCTCCAGTAGAATAAGTGTTCCACCATGAGAGGAACCTTATATATCAGTTTATCATTCTACCTCTAGCCTAGCATAACTCTAGCACGTAGTAGGCATTCATAAATATCTACTGAAAGAATAAAGACGTTTCTTCTCACTAGTACTCAAAAGCAGAATTATTTCTATAAGGCTCAAGCAAAGTAGCTCTCACAGGAAAATAAATGAAATGTCTTTAAGAGGATTTCAAAGAAACATTTTGCATTTATAATATTCTCATTCTCCAGTTTTCCAAAGTGTTTTGAAAACAGCCAAATCATTGGAAATTAGTTAAGTACCGTTTAAAATTTATTTAAGTTATTCCATTCTGAAAACCATGGCTTACAAAAACAGATGGGTTTAATCCATCTATTAACACATCTCCTAGTCTCACTATGTCTGAGACTAGGAGAATTAACCCATCTCATTAGCATTCAGTTTTTGCATCTCTAAAGTAAGGTAGTGTTTCCTTATAATTTAGTTATTGTAATTGCTTATTTATCCATGGTCAATCTATTATTACCTTAACTTAGCAAAATAACTGTTTCATTTCTGCTTTCTGGGTGAGAGAAAACATCAGTTTCTGGCATTCTAAAGTTGGTGTAATAAAAGGTGATATAGAATCAGAAAATCGAATTACACAAATGTTGATGTCACGGTTCTTGGCAAAGGTTCAGACTTAAAATATTTCTTATGCATTTTTAATGTGCTTGACCCTATATATCTTTGTTATATGCTGCACAATTTCAACAAAGCTCTAAAGCTTCTTTGTTATTTTTGTACCTCAGGTTGACCTATTGTTGCATATCCTCAAATATCAACATTTCCTAGTTTAATGAAGGTTTTTAATGCAACAGGCTCCAAAGTAGTTCTATACAGTTTGTTGTCTTAGCGGGTTGACATTCACTGTTTTTTGTTGTCGTTGTTGTTGTTGTCATTGTTTTATGACTAAGTCTCACTCTGTCACTCGGGCTTCAGTGCAGCAGAGCCATCTCAGCTCACTGCAACCTCCACCTCCGAGGTTCAAGCAATTCTCCTGCCTCAGCCTCCTGAGTAGCTGGGATTACAGGCACATGCCGCCACACCCAGCCAATTCCTGTTGGCCATGCTGGTCTCGAATTCCTGACCTCAGGTGATCTGCCCATCTTGGCCTCCCAAAGTACTGGGATTACAGGCATGAGCAACAGCAATGGCACCCAGCCAACATTCACCTTTTAAAATATTTAACCTCTGGGCCGGGCGCGGTGGCTCAAGCCTGTAATCCCAGCACTTTGGGAGGCCGAGACGGGCGGATCACGAGGTCAGGAGATCGAGACCATCCTGGCTAACACGGTGAAACCCCGTCTCTACTAAAAAATACAAAAAAAACTAGCCGGGCGAGGTGGCGGGCGCCTGTAGTCCCAGCTACTCGGGAGGCTGAGGCAGGAGAATGGCGTGAACCCAAAAGGCGGAGCTTGCAGTGAGCTGAGATCCGGCCACTGCACTCCAGTTTGGGCGACAGAGCCAGACTCCGTCTCGAAAGAAAAAAAAAAAAAAAAAATATTTAACCTCTGTTAGTTTGCAGGGAAAGGCAACAGTGCTTAGAGACACACTAATTTTAATTAATTTTTTTCTCTCATTTTCCGGTGTACTGTACCACGTGTTGTGGTGCTGTATGTAACCTGATACATTCCATCTGCTGTTTTCATTCTCTGCAGTCACTATGTGATTTTACAAAACAATAGAAACCAAGTTTATCTGGCATAATAAACTCCTGTGATTTTAGCTTTTTAGCCCTGTAGATTGTTCTCCTACGAGTACTTACAGATTTCTTTTTCTTCATTATTAAACGATTGCACAGGGATGAGAGACATCCTTTGATCAGAGCACATTATCCCCCAAGCCCTGCCCTATCTCCTCAGTCCTTCTGGCTTCTCTGTGAAGGTTATAACTAATTCTTTAAGATTCTGAAATTCAGGCATGTTCATTATATATTCCCTTTTGTGCCTACAGCTGATCAACTGTTAAATTAGGTGGAACAGTAATGAAACTAATCTAAAGCATCACCAGAACTAAAATATTATTTGATAAGAAACTTTTCAAGGAGCTCAAGAATTGTCAATACCCTCACATGAAAGAGACATGACGTTTTGGCAGAGTGAGGAAGGAGTGGGCTTTGTAGGCTACTGACTGCTTTGAAATCCCAGATCCACATCTACTACGTGAATTAAGCCACTTAGTATCTCTGAACTTCTGTCTTCTTTTTTTAGACAGTTTTTCACCTTGTCACCTACACTGAAGTGCAGTGGTGCCTTCATAGCTCACTGCAGCCTGCAACTCGTGGGTTTGAGTAATCCTCCTGCCTCACTCTCCCAAGTAGCTTGGACTACAGGTACACACCACCTGATTTTCTTTTTCTTTCTTTTTTTCACAATTAAAAACAATTGCTTTATTATTTTAAACTGAAATGTGTCATCTATATTTCCATTAAAGATTTTTTATTTATTCTTCAACAAGCATATACTAATGACAATGAACTAGTTATGAGAAATAAATTATATTAAACTATAATAGACAATTTGAGTCCTGCTAGAACCTGATTTTCTTTTTCTTAAGAGATGGCGTCTCACTATGTTTCCCAGCCTGGTTGCTAACTCCTAGGTTCAAGTAATCACCCGACCTCAGGCTCCCAAAGTGCTGTGACTACAGGTGTGAGCACCACACCTGGCCGTCCATCTTCTTAAAGAATAGGGATAGTAACATCAACACGTTAGACTGATGTGAAGACTAGGTAAAACACTAAAAGAAAATGGCACAGAAATTTATGTTTATCAAGGAGGTTAAACACATATATTTATCTCCTCTGCCTCCCCAGAACTTGAATAAAAATGACAGTCAAGGGAATAAAACTGTATGAACTCCACAAAGGCAAAGAGAATGGGCAAAGGGGTAACAGTAGAGGAAAAAGGGAATGAATGCTATGTGCTGTAAGCACCCCTCCCTCTCTCTGCTCTGTTAGTGGTCATGAATAGGAGAGGGGAGGAAGTGAGAGGGGCTAAAAAAGAAATGATTCATAAATCTGAGCAATTTGAAATAAATGAATGAGAACTTAGAAAACTAAGTAAGAAAAAAATTGAAACAAATAATAACTCCAGGAAAAAGAAAAGGTCATATAAAAAATATATATATAAGCAAAGCACAAAATAATTTGATCTTATTAAATGTTTATAAAAATATAATGATGTAAATGCTTACTGTTGATTTTCATCTGAAAGGAATACATAATTATATACAAATGGTGGGAATGTAAGAGAGCTAAATTCTAATCAATTATTTGAGGAAGCCAATTTTTAAACATTTATTTATTATGAGAAATGGGGTCTCTATATTGTCCAAATTGGAGTGCAGTGGCTACTAACAGGCATGATCATACAATACTACAGCCTCAAAGTCCTTGTTGTCTAGTGATCCTCCTACCTCAGTCTCGTGAGTAGATGGGACTACAAGAATGTACCACTGCACCTGGCAGGAGGCCAGTTTTTAAAAGTCAAAAGAATAGTTTAAGTAGTGTATTCTGTTTGTAGCCTTAGTGTTATAATTTTGTTTTCTATATGAAGATAATACTAAAAGAAATCTCACAGTTTAAAGTAACCTCTGTGGGCATGGGGAAGGAATGGTAACATAACTCATTTTCATTATAATACTTGTACTATTTTTGTTTTAAATTATGTATTAATTACTTTGACAGAAATATTTTATAAAAGAGTCTGGCAGCTGCATGGTATTCTCTGAATTATTCTTCAATGTCTTTTTATTAGCATCACAATAAAGATCAGTTGTTTAGGCTATCATTAGGTTAATACAGTATGTTAATACTGTATAGCAACTTAAAAGAAATTCAATTAATCATCCTTTAACAGAAGCCCTAACACAGATGCCCACGAAAGTAAAATGCCAAGTATCTTTCAACGTATAATTTACTATTGAAGGACTGAAAACTGGAAGGCAATTTTCAATAAACTTGGTTTAGGTCATCTTGAAATTGCCTTTCAAAAATTAAATCCAAGATAATATACATCATTGAAAATACTGATTTATTGTTAATTATTGAAGCAGCATATCTATGACATTAACTCTGCTGGTACAACAGTGGAAAACCTGAATCATCTAAAGCTCTTGAGAACCCAAATATACTCCCAACACATTCTATCATCCTCTCTCCCCAACCTACCCCATCCCTCATTAAGCAAAAATTAAAAGGACATCTCTATTTTATTTTGTTTTTTGAGACGGACTTTCACTCTTTTTGCCCAGGCTGGAGTGCAATGGTGCCATTTTGGCTCACCGCAACCTTCGCCTCCCGGGTTCAAACAATTCTGCCTCAGCCTCCTGAGTAACTGGGATTACAGGCATGTACCACCATGCCCGACTAATTTCGAATTTTTTTTTTTTTATACTGTAAGTTCTAGGGTACATGTGCACAACGTGCAGGTTTGTTACATATGTATACTTGTGCCATGTTGGTGTGCTGCACCCATCAACTCGTTAGCATCCATCAACTCATCATTTACATCAGGTAATTTCAAATTTTTAGGTGAGATGGGGTTTCTTCATGTTGGTCAGGCTGGTCTCGAACTCCCGACCTCAGGTGATCCACCTGCCTCAGCCCCGGAAAGTGCTGGGATTATAGGTGTGAACTGCCGTACCCGGCTGATACCTCTGTTTTACTGGGTTAATTTTGCGATTTTCCTCTCAAAGTTGGGCAGGACAAGATCCCTTATGGAGAATGAATGAGGAACACCTTGCAGTGGCAATTGGCTCACAGTGAGACAAGACTGAGAGGAGTGGAGAAGGCCCAGGTAGAATCCCTATTGCAGAAGGGGTGTTGAGAAGGACAGAGTTCATGCTCTTAGAAGGGCACTTTGTTGTCAAAGGGAAGACATGCTGAAGAAGGATGTATAGTAATTTTTTCCATGTAATATGTACTACGAACACCTGTCTCTGAATCCTCTAGACAAACCGTATGAAAGGTATATTTTTGCTTAATTCGTGGTGGAATTGGGCTTGCTTTTCTGAGATTATAGTAAAGTTTTGAGTCTAACCTTCTAAGCAGGTAAACCTGAACTTCCACTTTGGTCCTGTGGTCCAAATTTACATTTGCTCTCTTTTCATTCTCAGACGGGCCCTAAAAGACCTAGTCTCCTATACCAAAAGCAAGAAGCAGGGATGAGGCAGCTAGTAAAAGACTACATGATAAAATTATTTTCTACTTAGCTAATTTCTTTAGAATAAGAACATATCTAAAATCAAATATACACATTGATGCCTTTTTAATTAAGTGAAGAAAACAATTCACTCTCTCTTGGATGATATGAGTCAATATTGGGGCAATAGCAGTTGGGATAAGCTGAGGATTTGATGGGCATTAAGTTGCTATCGGACATCAGGTTCAGTAGTTCACCGATGGTTAATGAACTTCATTTTGGAAAAAAGATGCCTCGATGTCAGTTTGATTTTTGCTCATTTGCTGCCTTGACATAAAAGTGAGTTAAGTGTGCAGCTGCGTGACCTCCTGGGTATTATAGCATGACTGCACTACTCCATAGTTAATTAGCAAATCGAAGGTTGAAGCTGCCTTTTCCGGAGTCATAGGAATTGCAAGGCCATTTGCTCCCCGTTGTCCTAAATATCCTCTGTCTAGTTACCATCAATTATTTTTGCTCGATTAATACAACCCCTGAATTTACTATATTCTTGAGTCTCACTTATACTGTGGCTAATAGGTGTGAAGACAGAATATGCTTCACCCCTTCAAGAGTTTGTCAGGTGACACTGATATGAGTTCTCCAAGCAAGCCTGGATGCTTGACTTATAACTGAATTTCACACATAAGCTAATACAAAAGCTGGACGTAGGATGCCATAACAAAATTAAATTCCAGCATATTAACTGCCAGGAAAGAGGCGAGTGAAAGAATCATATTGCCACTTGCCCCTCACGCTGTCATAGTTGACAAAAAACTGACCAAAAGCCAAAGAGAAGTAAGAACAGGGAAACATATTGCACCAGCACTGAAATCAGGAGTAAAACCAAACACGTATCACAGATACACTGCTGTGTGAGCCAAAGCAAAGAAAATCACAGGATACTATACAGAATTCCTTTTCCTGCTGCAGAAAACAAAAGGAGGGAATTCTCTGTCTGTTAAGAATCCCTGTTTTGAAGATGCAGTCACTGGTGGTGGGGGTTCCTCCCCACAGCAGGTCAGAGGCTCTGAAAGCCAGGCTGGAAAGGAGCCATTATTCTTATTTTTTTGTTGTTGTCAACTAAACAACTATCCTTCACACGTTTTCCCATTAAATCCTATATGAGATGAGGTCTGGAAGGGAAAGGGACAGGGCTGAAATTGGACAAGTAACTAGTCACCAATTTAGTGCAAATTCAAGTATGGAGGATAGGTGTGCAGAATAAAAAGCTCACAGGACAGAAAGTCTAACTTGACTTCTTACTGATGTTCCCACCGGATACGACCATTAACCCAATTTTGTACCAGTTCAGCAGTGGCAAGTTATTTGAATTAAAATGCACCAAAAAATCTTCTGTAGCCCTGATTTTTGCATTTTCCCCAGCCTCTGAGGCTCTGACAGACAACTTGATATGCTCTAGCCAACCCTCCTGCTTGAAGAATGGAATTTTCAACGCAAGTTAAAATAACAATGAAATATCATTTATCACTTACATCATTGTTAAGATTAAAAATATTGAGAATAGCCAGCTTTAATGAGGTGGAGGAAAACAGGCACCTCTGACGACTGCTGGTAGAACTATAAACTACAAAAAAAAAAAAAAAAAAGCCTTCCTGGAGGGTAATTTGACAATCTGTTTAAAAATTTCAAATGCATATTCACTGACCCAGCAATTCTACTTCTAAAAATACACACTTATAACCAGAGAAGTGTCCAAAGACACAGTATGAGGATATTCTGTTGATAATAGAGAATAACTAGAAAACAAAAATGTGCATCAACAGAGACCTGGAGACATCATGGGAAACCATGCCAAGGAGTACAGTGTAGTCATTACAAATAATTGTATTTGTCTATATTTAGCTAGATGGAAAAAAAATCTGCAGTGTGTCTGCAAGCAAAAAAAGCAAGCTGTCAAACAGCCACCTGTGCAAAATCTTCATTAAGAAAAAGTCTGAAAGGCTCTAGATCAAAATGTAACTGGTAGTTACTGTGGCTTGTGGATTTCTGAGCGATATTCATCTCCTTCTTTACAAAATTATCTATTGTCTGGATGTTTTATTAGGAATACGTATTACTTTGTCCATTACTTTATAATATAAACAGTGCAAATCAGAACAAACATACCAATACATTTGAGAAAAATGATTAATTTTGACAAAGTTATTACAATTGATAAAACATTAAAACTGTCAGCTATTCTGAATATATAAAATAAAAAGTTTCAGTTAGACCCTGGTTGAATTTAAGTCAGTTGGTTATTTACTGCATTAATTAACTGACCTCGGTTTCTCCATTGAAAAGGTCTCCTTCAATATCCTGGGGCCTATGTAAAGAGCATAGGTAAAGCCATGTGATTCACTGCCATCCTCTGAAACTCTCCCAAACTTAATTCCCCCACCTCACTCACACACAGAGTTGACTGGAACAAGTTTCGATTGTGTTAATGAGTATATAAAGCAAATGAAGTCAGTCCCTGTTGATACCTGAATTGAACGAGTATGTTGGGATTCCGGAGGCCCTTTGTCACTTGGACACCAAAAAAGAGGCAGAGGTAAGAAAACTTTGCATCAACAGAAACAAAGCAGCTGACTTTTTGTTTTCCTAAATTCTCTCACCAGGCATAACTATACTTCTTGCTCGGCTTCTGGAAGATAACACATATTTGTTTCCATAAATTCTCCATTGATTCAAGCTAACGCTGTGGTTTTTTGTTTGTTTGTTTTTTGTTTTGTTTACTATTTGTAGCTGACTAAAGTCTGGTGGGCAGTCTCTAAAATGGCCTCCAGTGATTTTTGCCCTCTGATTTTCACATCCTTGTATAATTCATTCTCCTCTAGTGTGGACTTGACCTACTGGCATGCTTCTAATTAACAGAACCTGGCAGAAATGATGGGCACTGAGTGATGGACCTATCTTATGTTCTATCTCTTTCTCTGATGTACATACACACAGACACATACTTTGCTAGAGGGGCCCTGGAGGATGGAGGCTGTCTATGCAAAGGACTACTGCGGTATGCCAGCCAACAACCAACACCAACTGCCAGTCCCATGAACGGGCTTCTTGCACGTAGACTCTCCTGTTCTAATCAAGGCTTCAGATGAAGTTGCCCCAGCCAACAGTTTCACTCCAAGAGAGACCATGAGCCCAACCCCTCCCCGCTAAGCTGCTTCTGGAATCTTACCCAAAATAAACTGAAAATAAGTATTTGTTGTTCAAGCCACTCAACTCTGGGGTCATTTTATATGATACAATAGATTACAAATACATAATCTCTTACTGAAATAATGATATGTTCAACTATGGGAGAAACGTTCAAAAATAATATCAGCGAAAAGCTGGAAAATATAACATTAAAAATAAGGTTGAAATTTGAGAGGCCTAAATAGGACTTCTTTAATTTTTAGTTCTCTCTGAATAAAGTATCTTTGTGATATAGAAATCTGAACACATTTTCACAAATAATGCATTATTTTTAAAGTAGAGAAATACTTCAAACTATTTTCACTTGGAAGTTATGTACATGTATACATATACATAAAGAGCCAACTGTATGACATAGTTTGTTAATATTTCAGATTAAGAAAAAATACTGATGCCTTGCAGCAGTATCAATGAGACTTAAGCACCGAATAAATATATTGAATTAAGAAGTCAATGAATGAATTTTCCAACAGTAACCCTGTTTTTCAGCTCTATAATGATCCATCAATATACTAACTTTTCTATCTTCACAGAACTCTTGATTCTAATAAGAGCATTTGAAGCTGTTAATCCATGTGTAAACCACATACATTAAGGGGAAAAAAAGATTTGAAAAGTCAGTGATCTGAGGTGATATTAAGTGATTCAACAGTCTTTACAGCTGTAGTTAAGCAAAGGTTTGAAGTAAAAATGAGAAAGCATCATAAAATAATAAAAGGGGTATCCTATTATTACTTTAATTTCCTTTCGAGACAATCACTTTTCTGGGTTTTGTTTGTTAAAAAGTGAGATGTCCTGAGATAGCATGAAAGTGACAGGACTTCTAATAATAAAGGTGTCAAGCTGTTAGAAATGTACTTCATAATTGCTGAATCACAGGAATCAGGTTCCTTTCCTAAGGCTGGAAGAACAAAGCAAGGCAGGAATAGTTAAAACATGATGAACTAAGGGTCAGAAAAAAATATGTAAAAATAAGTGGAAGTTTCAAGATGAGAAGAATCTTAGGCTCAGAAAGAAGGCAGTGGTACAGGATGCTGGAGTACAGTACATGGAGGAAAATCAACAGGAGATAAACACATAACCTGGAGAAACAAGGCGTTAGAACAGCCAGTGCTCACTGGTAAAATACCCGTCTACTGAGTAAAAGCAGGTCCTTGAAGCTCCAAACTACAGATGTCAAAACAGGTGGAGGCAACTGATTGTGAAACATGACAGAAGAGCAATGAAAAGCCTTTATCTTTTCACCAATTTGAGAAAATCAGAAGGTACGGCGAGTAGAAAATGGAGAGAATATAAATCACACTCCTCTGAGGTATCTTTACTTTTTAAAAAACATGTTTAACTTACCTGGTCAAGAATTCCATTGAAGTTGCTCCAGAGTATCTATCTTATTCACAAAGAAGTCCTTTTTGTTTAATGTCTCTATTAAGAACACTAGTATTGTCTAGAGCAAAATTACCTACACCCTCCTAAGTACCTATATCAGATAAACTGACGAATAATCTCCTGACTGCTAAAATGATTCCCAGACCAAGGAAATTCATGGCAGATGGTGTCAACAACCCCACTGCTCCAGCCTCCCAGGCAGAGGAAAGGGTTTTGCAAATTTGGTGCCCTGCTTTGGACTCTCCAAGCCTCAAGTAAATAAAAGGTATTATGAAACTATCCAATGGTACAAAGATTTTGCTCAATGGCCATCAATAACTTAACCAGAGTTTCCCATCTGAACCAAAGAAAACAGAAAATGATTTGAGAGACTACTGTCTTAATACTTCCAGGAATAACATATAACTAGTACAATTTTAGATGTACAGGAGATAAATGAATCCATTACACATAATGGGTGGCTAAGGCCATCGGGGATTAATTCTCTCGTAAATCCAGGTGCATGGGTGGCATGAAAATAAACATAAAACTTTTGAGCTGCTGCAAGTAAAATAAATGTCTAATACATGATATGCATACGAAATATACTGAAGCCCATGTTGAAACCAAAGTGGAATTTGCACCTCGTATGTAAAGCCAGGTTATCATAAAACTAACTCCATCACTTCAGTAATGCGAGAATGCCAGACAGCTTGCCAGATACACATGCACACCGCAGAGTCTGTATTAGTCAGTGATATAGTTTGAACACGTGTCCCGATCCAAATCTCATGTTGAAATGTAACCCCCAAAGATGGAGGTGGGACCGGGTGAAGGTATTTTGACCCTGGAGGTAGATCCCTCATGAAAGGCTTGGACCATCTCCTCAGTGGTTCAGTGAGCTCTCGCTCTGAATTCTGGCCATTTAAAAGCGTGTGGCACTTGCCCCCCAACCCTCTCTCTCATCCCTGTTCTCGCCATGTGAAGTGCCTGCCCCCACTGTGCCTTCCACTATAAGCAAAAGCTTCTTAAAACCTCCTCAGAAGCAGAGGCCGACACCATGCTTCCTGTACAGCCTGCAGACCCATGAGTCAATTAAGCCTGTGTTTAATTGTACGTTGAATTTATAATCCTTTATAAATCAGCAGTCTCTAACCTTTTTGGCACCACGGACCAGTTTTGTGAAAGACAAGTTTTCCAGGGATGTCGGGGTGGAGGAGATGGTTTTGGGATGAAACTAGTCCACCTCAGATCTTCAGGCATTAGATTCTCATAAGGAGAATGCAACTAGATCCCTCACATGCACAGTTCACAATAGAGTTTGCTCTTCTGTCAGACTCTAATGATGCAACTGATCTGACAGGAGATGAAGCTCAGGCAGTCATATTCACTCACCACTCTGCATGTGGCCCGGTTCCTAACAGGCCATGAACTAGGGGTTGGGGACCCCTGTTATAAATTATCCAGTCTCTGGTATTTCTTTACAGCAAGGCAAAGACAGACTAACACAGTCAGCTTTCACTAATTTTGCTCCTAAAACCAAAGTGGCTTAAAACAACAAGGATATATTTCTCACTCAAAGTACCTGTGGGCTGTGGGTCAGCTAAAGCAGCAGTTCCTACATGAAATATGCTGATCTCTGGAGAGGAGCAAAAATGGGACCGACCAACCAGTTTTGCTCAGCCTGGTCATGCCTCACTTCCAGTGGTCAGTGTGTCCCACGTCCAAGACTCTTATGAAGGTCTGGAAAGTAGGTATCTCCCTTAGAGAGGGTCACAAGAGAGGGGACACAGAGAGATGGTCCCCAGTACAGACAGCAGAGCAAATATGTTGAACAAAGGATACAATCTACCATTGAGTAAATAGTACAATATATCCTGAAGGCAGAAACTTCAAAATGCCACAATATCACGCTCTGAGTTGTAAGTAAAAGGTGATCAATCTTTTGTAAATAAAATTAAAGGAAGCAACCATCCTTCAGAAACCATTTGAAGACGGTTTTGCATTTAAAGTTGCACTTCAAGCAATTACAAACCAAAAATGGGAGTATTTAGTAATTCGACTGAGACTATCCGTCAAGATTCTGATGCCCATTGTTTATATCCTGCCAGAATTTGTATAAAAAGGTATAGTCCCTCTGATGAACACAAGAAGTTGGTTAACACACACAAAATTACAGCTAGATAGGAGGAATAAGCTCTAGTGTTCTACAGCAGTATAGGGTAAAATTAATTAACAACAATATATCATATAAATTCAAATAGTGAGAAGAGGAGATTTTGAATGTTTCTAATACCAAGAAATGACAAATGCAGCCAAGCATGGTAGCTCACCCCTGAGATTCCAGCACTTTGGGAGGCCAAGGAAGGTAGTAGCTTGAGCCCAGGAGTTCGAGACTAGCCTGGGAAATGTGGTGAAACCCCATCTCTACTAAAAATACACAAAAATTAGCTGGGTGTGGTGGTGCACACCTACAGTCCTAGCTACTTGGGAGGCTTAGGTGGGAGAATGGCT
>NW_012114488.1:3839400-3856472 GCF_000951035.1 Colobus angolensis palliatus | reverse complement strand
CAAAATATTTAAAGTGATTATTTCCAGATGCTACATTTATAGGTAACTTTAATTTTTTTCTGTGTGTTTCACTCTAGTTTTCAAGGAGACTCAATTAATTACTTTAAAATGGCTAATGTCCAAAAATGCAGACTGTATGAGTCCTGAAAGACTGAGGCCTTATTTCTGTGAAGGGGCTTTAGATTGTCACTAAGCAATCTAAAGTTCCTAGGCAGAAATAAGAAACAAATTGTCATTTAGGGTAAAAATAATTGCCTTAAACCTTGAGGGATTTAATGGCTTATCGCCTATCCTAAGAGAACTCAGCAAGCTTGACAAGGAAGACTCATTTTATCTGCATAGTGAAATCACTCTTGAACAGAATGTGCTTCGAAAGAACATACCTGAAAAGCTACAGAGTTCTTGACTGTCATGGTTTGCTATATTTCACTAACTTTCTATCACCTTCCCAGCTTGAAATGACAAAACCATTCTTCTGAAAATGTCCATATCTTGGTGAAAGACATTTCCTCAAAGCTCCTTATCTTTGCAATGCATACCACTGTAAAGAAAGCACTTCTCAGCCAGGCGTGGTGGTTCGTGCCTGTAATCCCAGCATTTTGGGAGGCCGAGGCAGATGGATCACCCGAGGTCAGGAGTTCAAGACCAGCCTGGCCAACATGGTGAAACTCCGTCTCTATTAAAATACAAAAAATTAGCTGAGTGTGGCGGCGGATGCCTTGTAATCCCAGCTACTTGGGAGGCTGAGGCAGGGGATTCGCTTGAACCCAGGAGGTGGGGGTGGCAGTGAGCTGAGATTGCACCATTGCACTCTAGCCTGGGCAACAGGAGCAAAACTCTGCCTCAAAAAAGAAAAGAAAAGAAAAGAAAACACTTTTCAAATATTCTCAAATAGTTTCTTTTCTCTGAGAATCTTTCATGAAAAAAACATGAACAGTGAACTTTCAATTTAGGTGAGCATATATACCTGTACCCAAATGGTGCCTAAAATGGTGCAGAGGCAGAAAAATACTTGAACAGCTCTGCTAAGGCCCAATATTACATAGATAGATGACTGCATTTTATACTTATCCACAAATATTTTCCCCTGCTCACGATATGATATTTTTCTCATAAAAGTAGCATATGGCTAGGCACGGTAGCTCATACCTGTGATCCCAGCACTTTGGGAGCCTGAGGCAGGAGGAACGCTTCAGCCCAGGAACCCAGGAGTGAGCTCACGCCACTGCACGCCAGCCACAGTGCAGATAATGCCACTGTACTCTAGGCTGGGTGACAAAACAAGACTGTCTCTTAAGGGGGTAAAAAAAAAGTAGCCCAGAAATTTGTTTCATTTTTCACCAAGAAAAAATAAAAAGAACAACAAGAACAAAAACCATTTGGAGTTCATACAAATTCATGGATTCAATTCATGCTTTATGCCTTTATCACTTTTAATACTCAGGACCACGAGGCTACCACAACAGACTAATGTCCTGGTTCTACTAGGCTTACAGCTCTGGAGCAAGTGAACATTTCTTGTCTCTTCCTCCAAAACAACACACTTACACGCATGGACATGCAGACACAGACACACTCTTAGGCACCCTGAATGAAACTTTTAAAGTACTAGACCACTGTAGACCTAGCACTTAGCACCACTGTATACCTTCACTAGCAGAACCATGCTAGCGGAATATGGCATTCAATCTATTCCCCTACCAACAAATGTAGAAATGGAGCACAATATCCATTTGTCCTACAAAGAAACACAGAGACCATCTGGCCTTGTTGTTCCTCCTTCTCAGGGCCCCTGGCCTTCTCCACGTCCATTCCAGGGCTGCTCCTGACCATTGACTGGCAGAACTGTCTTTGCTTTTGTTTTGCTGTTGCCACATTTCCATTCTTTGTCTATGCACTTGCCTCTCACCACCCCCTTTGCTCTGGCAAATACAAATGATGTCATCTCCAGTCCTTACCATTTCTCCTCTTCTCCAGATGTCTCCTATTTCTTTTCTACTCCATCTCTTATCACAATTTTTCTATTTTGCCAAAAAAATGGTGAAAAGATATAGTCCCCATTCATCAGGGAATCCCTTTCCTCCTCCATTATCACCCGATGCCAGGTTTCTCTTTTTGTTCATCCTCCGTTATCCATTTTTCCTAGTCCCGAAGGCCAAAACCCCTACCCTAAATTTTTCCCTTTTTGCTAGCTATTTGAGGAATCTGAGGTCCTAAGAAGGCTGTTCTCCACATGGCCGATATTTTTGTGCATTTCTTATGTGTATATAGCAATAAATATAAATTATAGCTGTAACTTTTGATATATACTTGAGTTAAAAAGACTTCTTCAATATTTAATCTACAAGGTGCATAGTGTGATTTAATATTTTTCATGAGTAGTAAGAAGAAAAAATATTACTACTTTATGCTAAAACCTACTGAAGCATATTCAGAATACTAAAGAAGAATCATAATTCTTCTCATTTAGAAATTCATTTGGAACTTATAATTCATTTAGAATGTATAATTCATGTGGAAAACACCTGGGTAAGTTCTTTGAATATAAATAGGCCTCTAGGGCACGGTCTACAAAATAAAGGTAAAGGAGTTTAGGATTTCCCCAAAGACAGTTTTGGAGATGGAAGATGAGGGTCACAGGGATGAGGACACCCAGAGTGACAAAGAATGATTGAGAGAGGGAGAAAGATCCTAGAAATACTATGTGAAGTCTAAACTCAAGGAGGGTTATAATCACTCTGTGGTCAGGTAACGGCAGTGCAGTATTGTCACGTATATGTTTGGTCTTCAACCTGTTTCCCGATATACAACTTCTAAAATCCTTAGAATCTCCAAAGTGATGGTTTTTGTCTGCTGTTGATTAATATATGGCTGCAAACCCTACGTAGCTTCAGGACGGGAGCTGGTCACCTGAAAGGCCAGAACATCTAAAAGACCAGCCGTCTTAGAGGGGAGGGGGCTGAAGGTCAAGTTGATTATCAATGTCCAACGACTTAATCGTCATGCCTAGGTAATGAGGCCCCTACAAAAATCCAAGAGGACAGTGTTTAGAGAGCTTCTGGATAGCTGAACACACAGAGGTCCCTGAAGGGTGGTCCACAGAGAGCGGGCATGGGAGTTCACCACCACAACTGTTGCCTTAGGTATCTCTTCACATGCAGCCTTTCTAGTATTCTTTATAAAAAACTGAAACAAAACAAAACAAAACAAAACAAAACAAAAAAGAAAACATGGTTCCATGAGTTCTGTGAGTCTCTCCAGAAAATTAGTTGAACCCAAAGAGTGGGTCATGGAAACTCTGACTTGAAACCAGTCATTAGAAGTTCCTGAGGCTTGGGCTTGGGACTGCTGTCCGAAGTTGGCAGGCAGTCTTGGGGGCTGAGCCCTCAACCTGTGGCATCTGAATCTACTTCCAGGCAGATGCTGTCAGAGTTGAATTGGAGGATATGCAGCTTGTGTCCACGGCAGAACTGACCGCTTGCTTGGTGTGTGTGGAATCCCTCACATATATTTGGTTATGGAAGTCTTCCTTGTTGACTGTTTTTGTGAGTCATGTAAGAACAGAGGAAAAAAGAGTTTGAGGGGTTTCTTTCTTTTTCTGTTTTTTGTTCCCTCTCCCGCCACCACCCTCTGCCCCCTCAACCCCACCCCCACCCCCGCCCACACACACACAGATGGTGCTTGAATCAGGTAAATGGCAGAAAATTTTCTGGGACCAGGAAGATAGCACCGAATTTGGGGTGACCCCTCTCCTTTAATTCCTGCCTTTCTCTACCCACAAATTAAGTTGCAAATGATAAGTGTGCTACAACTTTGTGCCAACAGGGACTTATGGGAAGAAAAGAAGACAGGTTCACTATAGATCTGTAGGAGAGAGAAGAGCAGCATCAAGACCTGATACTTTTTTTTTTGTTTTTCACCTTTAACTGTAGTAAAATTCAAAGAACGTAAGCTTTACCATGTTAGCCATTTTTAAGTGTACAGTTCAGTAGTGTTACACTCACACTGTTGTATAACCAATCTCTAAAGCTATTTTCATCTTGTAAAACTGAAACTCTGTATCTTTTAAACTGTCTCTACAAATTTGACTACTCCAGATATCTCATGTAAGCACAATAACACATTATTTGTCTTTTTTGTGGCAGGATAATTTCACTCAGCATAATGTCCTCAAGATTGGTCCATGTTGTAGCAATTCATCCAGTTGACCATGTTGTGTCAGAATTGCCTTCCTTTGTAAATTTGAATATTATTCCATTTTACATATCTACTCCACTGTGCTTATCTATTCATCTTTTGATAGACTCTTGGGTGCTTCCACCTTTTGGCTATTGTGAATAATGCTGCTACGAACAAGGGTGTGAGACAAGGGTTTTGAACAGGAGTCAGTCCACTAGTGTAGATGGACCCAGCAACACAATCCTATTTCCCAGAAGAGTCAATTTGAAAGAAGGAAAAGCAGTCCTGTGATTTACATATGCAACATTTGTTTTTGGTTACCTATAGCCATCATTCAATTTTTCTAGGCTTTGTAGAAAACATATTTTCATATGAAAACTATATATTAAAGCACACATCTCCACTTCAGTGTTCAATAGGCATCTCCGACTTAACATGTCAAAACTAACTTTCTGAACCTCCCCCTGAATCTGACTTTGATTGGTGCTCTGCTCTTGTCAGTTGAGGGCAACTGCATCCTCCCAGGTGCTCAGGCCAAAAGGCACATGTCACCATCTATGCCTCTATTTCTTTGCAGCAAATCCTGTGCATTGCACCTTAAAAATATGTCCTCATCACAGCCATCTCTACTACTTTAAGCCACTGTCATCTCTTGGATCATCTTGGATCACTGTAGTGGCCTCCTAGCTTTCTACCTATAACCATTCTTGCCTCCATTCTGTCTATTCTCAACACAGCAGGTAGAGGCAGGCATCCCCTTTCAGCTTAAGTCAAATCATGATGCTCTCCTCCTCAGGCCTTCAACGGCCTCCTTCTCTGCAAGATCTGAAGACCTTGCAAATGCCTCTCAAATCCTTAGGTGATCTGGTTTCCTGCTCCCTCTCTCACCTCCTACCATTCTTCAACCTCCACATGTGGGTCCAACTCCATTGAACTCTCTTCTGTCCCTTGAATATACCCATCTACTTCAACATTACATCATGGACCTTAAATGCTCTCCCCCGACATCATCCATGGCTGCCTTGTTTACCTCCCCTATTATCAACTTTCCTGTAAGATCTTTCCCAGGCAATCATATTTAAAATTGCAGTTTCCTCATTTCCTGAAACACTCCCTTGTCTGTCTTCTCTGCTTTATTTTTCTCCACAGCACTTACCGCCACTCATTATACCATACAGTTTATTTATTTTTCTTAGACATCCTCAACTTTTCACCATCAGGATGTCTGCTTCATGAGGGCCAGGGCTGTATGTGTTTTGCCTACTTCTGTATCCTCAGCAGTGAACAGTGCCTGGTGTCCAGTAGGTGCTCAATAGGGTTTTGTTAAATGAATTAAATTTGTATGAATCAATGAATTAAAGCAAAAAATCAAGTTTGGGGAAAGAAAAAAGTTTAGCTAACATGTTGTAAAAAGTAGACACCAAATAATTTCAACTAAGGTTTTTCCATTTTACTCATTTTACAAAATACAAGTAAGTCACGTCAAACAGTTGGCAATTCACAAATTAAAAAGAAGCTGGGTGTCGTGGCCCACATCTATAAACCCAGCACACTTTGGAAGGTCAAGACGGGTAGATCACTTGAGGCCAGGAGTTCAAGACCAGCCTGGGCAACATGACGAAACCCCCATATCTATAAAAATTATAAAAATTAGCTGGGTGTGGGGGTGCTTGCCTGTAGTTTCAGCTACTTGGATGGCTGAGGCATGAGAATCACGTGAGCCCAGGAGGTGGAGGTTGCAGTGACCCAAGATTGCACCATGACACTCCAACCTGGGTAGCAGAGTGCAAAGAGGCAAACTGCCTTGACTATATGACTATAGAGATTTACTGTAAAGAGAATCAGTTTCTCAAAGAATTTTAATCTTACACTTTGCACAAAGTTTGTATTGGATGAAGACATCTATGATATTTTGTGTGCCTCATTTTATCAATTCACAAGAGGAAATGTTTTCTTAGACCTGATAAGGAAGTGGACAAATAACTCAAGACATGCCCATAGCTTTTGCATTAATCAATAGACTAAAGATACATAAAGAAATAAATAACAAGGAATTTTTTTTATTCCCGCCAAAAGTTCTCTGGCCAGCACCTGTCCCACCTCTAACCCAAAGAAACATTTTATGTGGAGTTCTTGAAGAGAATGGCATTTAAATTTCAGACAACTGATACTTTTCTTTCTTACAGCTACTCGTAAATTACCTTCAGAAAGAGCCATATACCCTTTAGATACAAGGCACATGGATGGACATTCCTTCATGACTCAGTTGTGTTTCCAAAGTGTTTTGATACTCAGAAAATATTAATGCAAGAAAAGAGCTGCCCCTTCTCCAGCTTTTCACTTATCTTATGGCATCAGCCTTTGAAATAACAAATATAATCTAAAATTGTGTTTCACATTTCATGAGAGTTAGGAAAATTCTGGCTCTCTCAAACAGATTATATCGAGGACTCCTTATCATCATCCTCTGAACCCACCGTGTCTACGTTTTTCTCCTCTTACTATCTGTGTAACCATTTAATAATTCATTAGACTTTCATAGCATCTTAACTCTAAAGGGTTCTAATACTTGATGGAGAGTTCCTAAAAGTGAAAGTTTATAAACATTTCCTAAGCACTTATCCTACAACAGCAAGGAAATCATGAAACTGCAGAAAAAACCTAAATAACTGAGATGGGAGAAATGAAGCTGAAAGAGGAGAAATAAAAGTGGTCGGAGTAGGCAGCAGTAAATTTGCATAAAACATCTTATGTCTTAAACCCTTTAAAACATTATTTTGAAATTATTTCGTGCTCAGTTATATTTCTCAGGTATGCTATGACCAGGACTGCAGACAGATCACCAAGGAACGGCAGGTCTTTGTTATACACATGTGTTTGCATGGGATCCTGTAGGTAACAGTTCTTGACTGGGGCTATCTTTGCAGAGTGACATCCAGCCATTCTTTGTTACTGACTTACTCTTATATAACAATTACCACGTGTCAGTCACTGTTTTAAACACGTTACAAGCATTACCACATTGAATCCACACAATGTCTTATGCGGTAGACACAAAGATTAGTCTATCTTCATTTCAGAGCTGAGGAAACTGAGGCATAACTACTAAGTGGGAGGTCCAAGGTTCAGCCTCCAGGCTGTCTTGATTAGAAGCCTTGCTGTTTACCATTACTCTGAGTTGCATTTATATACACTGAAAGGACAGAAGATATAAATACTGGAACCAACTTCACTCATTTCCCTTCACTCCCTGTTTTGTTTTGTTATTGACTATGTGGTTTCGTTTTTCTTCTTCATTTAATCTTGAAGTTCTAATAAAAATATATGATTTTATTTATACTATTTCTTAAAGAAAAAGTCTGATAGCCATTGCTTAACTAGAGATCCTAAAGTAAATTACTGCTAAGTTTAACTAATGTCGACTTACTTGGTTACAATTACTTTTGAATGCATACTTTTGTACTGTTGATCTGGAGGATTCTTATAACTCTTAAATATTCCTTTATTATTTAGAGCAATTTGCCTTTAATAAGTAAAATATGACAAATAAAGGTTTAGAGAAATAGTACACTAAGTTTCACCGTCCAAAACAAAAATTCAACTTTACATACCATGGTGTTTTTCGGGATGCTATTAACACAGCCAGGTGGGACGGTGTCCTCAGAGTAACTCCAGCCAGTCTGCCCACGGAGGTGGAGCCTCAGAAAGTTCAGGCCATTTACAGGGGGAGGGGCCTGGCCCCTCCTCTTCCTGTATGGAACCTGGCATTCCAATGGCGGCCAGGGAGTGCTCTAGCATTGTCTCTGGCCTAGCAAGGGTTCCTGTTTCCCGCTTTTCTACCTTTTCACTCAATAAAACCCTGTCTCACTCACCATTCAAATTGTTAGCAAGCCTGATTTTTCATGGCCATGGGACAAAGGACCCTGTCTTCAGATGAGCTAAAGAAAAGTTCTGTAACGTTTCTGGTGCCCAATGTGGGGGCTTGACAAGTGGTGAGTGAAATGCCAACTCAAAACCTCTCACTGTTGCTTCTATACCTTTTCATCTTCTGACTTCTGAGGGTGGGGGACAGCATACTCCCAACCCCTGTTGCTCCTGGGCCTTTTCATGGCCTTTTTCTTCCTTTTAGGGGACCCACTGATGAGCAGCAGCACCCTGCTGCTCCCCACTCCGTGACAGGACTGAGACACATGCTTCATGGGTCTGGCATAGCCACTGGAAGTCCCCACCACGTGCTGCTGCTGGAACCCTCCCCAGCCAAGGGGTTTTACTCCATAGGACAGTAATTGCATTCAACTCCCTGGTGGAAGAACCACTTGCCTAAGAATAAGAGGTTCTTCCCCAGGCATTTTTAATTTTTTTCCTCTTTTCCACCCCATTAGCAGTTAGGTTTTAAGCAAGTTTTTTTTTTTTTTTTTCCTTTCAGAAGACATTTTACTAGGCCAGGCTCCCCAACTATCACTGTTTATAATTTCTTTAAAGCTTTAATTGTGATAAAGGGTTTATGGGGCTAGTCTTGGGCTGTGGCCCATCTGGTGTACTTTGCATGTCTGTATGGTTAGTGCTGCAAGACTCCATCTTGTTTTACATCCTGAGCATATGGCTGTAACCCCTTGGCAATGCTTGGTTTAGCAGTCCTGACTTAGGGAATAAGCAGCTTTCTGGTTTGATATCTGCATGTTTTGCCAGCCCCGTCTCTTCAAGAGCCCCATCCAGCAACTGAGTTTTCTTCTGCCTGTGTGTGTACTGTGTGTGATGTCTGTCAAAAGAGCTCTAATTATTAATCCCAGCTCTTTGGGAGGCCCATGTGGGCAAATCACGAGGTCAGGAGTTCAAGACCAGCCTGACCAACATGATGAAACCCTGTCTCTAAAAAAAATACCAAAATTAGCCAGGTGTGGTGGCATGTGCCTGTAATCCCAGCTACTCAGGAGGTTCAGGCAGGAGAATCACTTGAACCTGGGAGGGAGAGGTTGCAGTGAGCCGAGATCACGCCACTGCTGCACTCCAGCCTGGGACAGAGCGAGACTCTGTTCCCCACCACCAAAAAAAAAAAAAAAACACACTTCTAATTAATTTAGCCTGAAGAAAAAAGCTGTGGAACCTTTCCGTTCACGTGACTTTAACCTTAAGAGATAAAAACAGCCCTAAAGACTATTGGTAACATGCAACATGTGGGTCAGAAGCAAGGTGTGCTAAGTGTTTTGAGGTTACAAACTGCTTTCTGGAGTTTGAGAACTATTTGACTTCCTGGCTTCAGATTTAGTAAGCCCTGGGGACATATGGAACTAACCACCCCGTAACTAAGAAGGCATACCTTGGCTGCAGTTAGCACACAATTAAAACAACTCACCAAGTTTTACCTTGAAGTTCAAAATTGCTAGGAATTAATTGAAACTACTAGAAATATGTTTACATGCAAGGTGTGTAAGAACAGTAAAATGTGTTTTTTAATCAAAGGTTCTAAGAAGGCACAGAAATGTAAATTTTTGCTTAAAGTATTATTTTGAGTGAGGAAAAAGCTGAAGGTTCAAAGAAGTGGTGGAGGAATTGTGGAAATTAATCTTGCAGAAGAGGTTCTCCGAGTGAATGTACTGACTACATTCAAAAAGGTTGCTATATGGTTTTTCTGTAAATTGAGCATTGAAATAAAATTATAACAAGGTTTTCCCAAGGTGCGAATCTTCTTTTTGGCAAAATTTGTAAAGGGTTGTAAAAGGTTTTTGCTTCTTTAACATTTCTCAGTTATTTTGGCAAAATAAATAACTTATGGTAATCTGGAATTCTATTTCCTAATATCGAGTGTTTTAAACTTTGAACATTTAACAGCCTTCCCAAAATCAAACTCCAGTTTCAAAATTGTCTTCCCTGGCACCTGGCTTTTTGAATTCTTCAGAGGGCCCCTGGAATGTCCAGAAAAGAAAGGTAAACAGGGTTATTTGACATGTTTAGGTACATGGGATTGCCAAAATGATGCTCAACCTTCTTTTTGTATGTGTGTTTTTTTGTTTGTTTGGTTGTCTGTTTGAGGCAGAGTCTCCCTCTGTCACCCAGGCTGGAGTGCAGTGGTGCGATCTCGGCTCACTGCAAGCTCTGCCTCCCGGGTTCACGCCATTCTCCTGTCTCAGCCTCCCAAGTAGCTGGGACTACAGGCGCCCGCCACCACGCCTGGGTAGTTTTTTCTATTTTTTAGTAGAGACGGGGTTTCCCCGTGGTAGCGGATGGTCTTGATCTCCTGACCTTGTGATCTGCCCGCCTCAGCCTCCCAAAGTGCTGGGATTACAGGCGTGAACCACCGTGCCTGGCCAGTACTCAACCTTCTTTAGGTTTTATCTTGGTGAATAATGCTAATATATATTGCAAAATTATATGGGATTTCTAAAATTCCAATGTCTGAGTACATGTTATCAATCATAATTAAGGTTTATGTTAAGTTATTGTAAACAACAGAGATAACCAAACTTCTTTGTCAATTGTATTTCTAACTGTAACTACCCTGGATGTTTTGCTATTCACAGACAGTTGTCTTGTTTTAATCCTTTTCAAAGATATTTTATAATGAGTTATAGAACATTAACAGGTGCTCTCAAATACAGCCTTCTGATTACTTTAGAGACTGTAACACTGGAATAAAGGAAAATGTACAGGATTCACAAAGAGCTTAAATGTTCGTGGATATCAAGCAAAACACGAGTTAACTAAATGGACTGAACTCAGGAAGCTGAAGCAAATCTTTCTGACTCTTGTTTGGAATATTGCTGATCCTTGCTTTGTTTTTCAGAGTCAAGGAAACTTATTTTTAACTATTTATGGCCTTTAATAATTGAGTAAGGTATACCCCCTGTGATCAAAATTTGGAGTATGTTTGTTTCTCTCTGCCTGGTTCCTCTAAAATTTGGAAACTATCTGTGAGTATCCTCATGGCAATATGTCTGTTTGCATCAGTGCAAAAAGAATCCATTTTTCTTTTGCAACAGAACACAATTGGAGAAAGTGATTATTTTACCAAGGCTTCGACCGGAAGGGTATGCTTCCCTATAAGGAATCAATCTCGACTTGCAGAGCCGAGAAAAGCCTCATGGAGGAAACTGGCCTCACGTCCTCATCTACATAGTCCCTGTACAGGGTTATTGACCTGTGGTCAGTAAAGACTGTCAGTTTCTAACAGGTCTAGGAGCTCCAAGTTTATCTTGGGACCTTAAGAGGAGAGAATTATCCAACTCATAGGTGTTTGAGGATACAAACCCATGGTTGTGCTCAGCTTTAAAAGATTTAGCTGAGATTCCTTGTGGAACAGACTTCCATCAAAGTCAAACCAAAAGGCCTATGCAAAAATAATTATTCTTTCTGCGCTTTATGCAAATAATCAGACCAAGCGTAAGACTAAAGGCTATTTTGCAAACCACTCAGTCCTTTTTATAATTTGGGATTGTTTTTTAAAAAATGAGGACTAGGGAGACAGAAATTATGTTTCAAATTTTTATATTTGTCATTAAATTCTAACTCACTAGTTGTCTTAAGTTTTTGCCTACATTTTAAGCTAACCCTGCTTGTTCCTGTCAACCAACCAGCAACCTCCAGCTGTAGCTCAAAAAGAGCACGAGGGATGGGTAATGTACAAACCCTGATCAGTATTCTAGTTCTGATCAATGATCCTGCAAGTCCTGCCAGGTCATGGGAATAAATAGGGTGCCTATCACTCAGAGGTTTCTTTTTGGGAAAGTAAGACCAAGAGAGCTAACCAAAGCCAAGCACCATGCACCCAAATTTTAGCAGCATAGCTACAGCCACCAGCTATCTGGGTGTGTCACAAGACATCCTTTCCTCTCTCCTGTTGCAGGAGGACTCCGTTTCATAGTTTCACCTTAGCATTCGGCTTATGATAAGGAATCCATGCGACGCCCCCACCTCCCGAGATACATTTTTGTCCAAGCCTCAATTCCAAGCTTCGGGTCAGAGCCCTAGGAAGGAAAACTGGGTCTAAGGGATTCAGAGGCAGATGACAACAGAGGTTAAAAGGCACAGTGAAGGTGAGTGGGGCTGATTCCTCAAGATTAAGCCAACCCCAGGCTGCGTGTTTCATGGATAAAGGCTACGTTACTATCCATGGCATGAACGAGGTCTAGGAACGCTGACACTACTGATGGTAGATGGGAAAGAGACATAGGTGAGAGCAGATAATTCCCTGTTCCCCAGCCCCCCCACTCAACCCTTGCTTCATGGGTGCAAACTGCTTTGGTACTCCTGGCGGTACCTGCCAAGGTCGCCAGAACCTGGGGATGTAAGGATGGAAGACGGAAAGAAGACTCTCGTCCCTGTCTCCCTCACTTATCCCCGATATCTGCTAGGAAGAGAAGGGAACCAGGGACACCTGTTCCCCTCTTTCTACATGGGTAGCCATTCATCTTCAGTCTACCCCTTTCGAATGCATTCTGAACCCCTTGGACTCCTTCGAAAAGTGCTTTTTCCTTTCTTCTTCTCAGTCCTAGGTAATTTTGTCTCTATACGACAGGACCTTCCCCTCAGATACATCCTCCAAACTGGGAAGAGTCAATTTTCTGCACCTTAAACTAGTTGGCTTAGGATTGGGCTCGGGGCAAGAGAACCCAGAAGCTCAGCATGCCAGCAAAAGAGTGAAGTTTTTTTGCCTTTCAGGCTTTTAGCCTCTCAGTCCCTGTGTAAACTTGTGAAAGGCCTGGGAATTTTTGAGCTGTCTTTACCCCTTCCCTTGTTTTGTTTTGATACATGTTTTCTAATAACCTAGTTTGTCTGTCCTTGCCTTCAGGCCATCAAACTCCAGTCATGCAACCAGAGCCTCTGACAATGGCCCCTTCTGCTGGGAACCTTTAAATAGGCCTCTATGGAAGCTCTGACTGCCATTTCCCCCAAAACAGCACCCCCTGTCAGCAGGAAGCTGTTAAGATTGGTCTTCGTCCTTATCCTTAATCTAAGGGCAGTTAGATGCACTTCTTTAGAGGGGGAAATGAGACAGCCAGGGAGGAGGGTGTCCTCAGAGAAACTCCAACAGCCTGCCCACTGAGGTGGAGCCTTGGGAATTTTAGGACGTTTGCGGGGGGAGGAGCCTGGCCCCTCCTCTTCCTGTGTGGAATCTGGGATTCCAACAGTGGACCGGAAGCTCTGTAGCAGGGACTCCAGCCAAATGAGAGTCACTGTTTGCCCTTTTTCTTCCTTTTCACTCAATAAAACTCCGTCTCACTCCCCTTTCAAATTATCTGTGAGCCTGAATTTTCATACGGTGGAACAAAGAACCCTGTCTTTAGCTGAACTAAGGAAAAGTCCTGCAACACTGTAACAAAGTACCCTAGACTAGGTGGCTTATAAACAACAACAATTTATTTCTTACAATCCTGGAGACTTGAAGTCTGGGATCAGCTTTTGGTGAGGCCTTTCTTTCCACTGCTTATTTCCTGTATCTTCACATGGTGAAAAGATGGCAAGGAAGCTCTCCAGAATTCCTTTTAGAAGGATACAAATCCCATCCATGAGGGCTCCGTCTCCCAATACCACAAAATAGGGGTTTGTAGTTCAATGTTTCCATTTTGGGGGGATGTAAACTCTCAGTCCACTGCACATGGTTTACCATACCTATGATTTAAGTACCTTATTTGACATTATCCTAGAAAAGAGTGAACTATGTAATTTCATCATAGATAGTTGTTTCCAGTCGAAAATACTGCAGCCAAGTATTTAAGTCTTTGTGGCCAGGGAAAAGGACATCTAAATGACACAGTTCAGTTGGATAACTGACTGGTTTATCATTCAAAGTACGTTTTAAATGGCAATTGAAAAACTTTCTGTCAATATAAAAGATGATCAGTAATTAAATTTCTCCATGTGCAGACTGAAGTTATTTTGTCATAAATAATATTATATACCTGCTCTCTGACCCACCTTGTCTGTCCCTGCCTGAGATCTAAAGTTTCCCGGCCACTTTGACTTTCATACATGACTTATCTGACCCTGCTCGAGGACGCCTTTGATCTAGAGCTTCAATTTCATTTCTTCAGTTGGTCACTTAAACAACAAATACTCATTGGGCACTTCCTGTTCCCCAAAGATATAAAAACAAAAGGAAAAAGTAGAATTTCGCAGCCTTGAATAAGTCACATATAATAGAAAAATTGATAAATAAATGGACAACTTTCCACCCCTGCTTAGTCAGGTTACCTCTCAAAGACCATTCTGTGACCATAACTAAAATTCTCAGTGCCCCAACTCTGAAGTGCTTTCTTATTCAACAGACTGGGGAATTTGAAACCCCACTTTAAATGAAAGAGTCCACTAGATCATATGTCCCTGGAATCCAGGTGACTTCGGGTTTTGTTTTGTTTTTTTAACTTTCTAGCCACACTCTTTCAAAAGCAAATAGAAAGGTTTACGCAGAATAGATAGTCGATATATTTGAACTATGCCATGTTTTAATATCTTAGTATATAGGCTTACAAGGTATCCATACTACATTTCTGAGCTTCCTATAGGAATAAAAAACATCAACTAGACTTTTGATATGGACTATATAAAATGAATAAAGAAGCAAGAAACTGTAAAACATCTATGATTCGTTTAATCCAACAAAAGTGGCACTGTTATGCAATCCTGTGAAATGTTTTGAATCAATGAAAATTACAAAATTTAGATGATTTGGCAGCTGTGTGTATTCTAACACTCTAAGTATTAAACTGATTATTCAGATAATATTTAGACTAAGAAATTATGAGGCTATCTGCAATATAAATAATGAACAACAATCATTTAAAACAACAGAAACAATTTTACGTAGACAAAAGATAATAAGAAAGACTTAAATGCTTCCTGTTGGAGCTAACTTTCTAGACACAGATATAATCTGCTACCTACTCTTAATTGAAAAAAGATAAAGTAGTCTTTGAGGTAATTCGTTTTCCTGAATTATAATAATCAGTGAAGTATATTTTAAAAGCTTAAAATTGAAAGAGATTGTGCAGGGTAAAAGAATCCAGTTTCAATTCCTGGCAGAGTTACTCAGCCCTCAAAAAATGTATCTCATGCTTGAGTAGCTGGAAACAGATCTAGAAACATAAATACCCTTTTCCATTTAAAGTATTTTATTGCATTTTATATAATTTTATCAGGCACAGACAATAATATGTTGCTCCCTGTGCAATGATGGACGCACCCACTGAAAGGACACCAGCCCTTCAGGGTCCCAGTGCTCTGAAAATCACTCGAAGTCTAAAAGCTACTGCTCTTTTTAGCTGGAGATCCAACTGGGTATCAGGTAGAAATTCAATTAAGTTCAGATTTCTCTGCAGCCATAAACTTTATTCCTATGAATTACAAGTTCTTCTGATTTCACTTTGGATAATTTTTACCTCTTAATCTTATTAGCGTGTGAGCCCTTGATCCTCTTCCTTTTTGAATAAAGTGGTTCTCAAGCCTGTTGTAGATGATTTGCATGCAATCTCAGATGTTGTGTGTGTGTCGAATAGTACATCTCGGTCTGACCTGTAGGGACACCTAGTAAAACCTTCACTCAGTTCCATCTAAAATCATGAGCAACTGCATATTCATTACCAAATGAGTTGTCTGCACCTAAATAGCTTGTAACCTATATTCAGAGGTCAGTGACAGCGAAGTCAATCGAATAGAGTGTCTTTTCACTCCACTGAAAAGGAACAGGAGCCCTTGATCCCTTCCACATTATGTGTGCCAGCAAAGAGAACTAATATCTTGAAAACAGAGATTTCTATGTGAAAAATGCCAGTTTCTACACAAAACAAATTACAGAAGCCCATTAAGCAAAATAGAACTATTCAACATTATATTTTGCTTAAAGGAAAAAATCCCATTTTTACTGTATTTTTTTTATCAAACAGAAATCAAATGTTTTAAGTAATGACCAGTGAAAAAGAGAACACCCACTAGCGAGTAGGAGTTAGGAAACTAAGCAAACCATTTAACCACTCTAAGTCTCAGAATGTTTATAAAATATAATAATCTAAAGTTTTTCCTTCAATTTCCACGGTCAACTCCATTTGTACTAACGAAATACCAAAGAAACCCCTGTCAGATATCAAATGGAGTGACTTCCGGACCAATATATTTGTTCTTGGAGTCTATTAAAAAATTTTCCTGGAATAGAATTTTACCTTTACCAACATGTGTAGAAACATTTTCACAATGTGCTTTACTGCTTCAGACAGTTGGCAAAAGTAGATACTTTAAAAAATTATGCAATACCACAAACAACATTTTACCTGAATTCTTCACAACAATATATAAATGTGTTGTTCTATTGATGTATAAAGATGTATATACAAAGAGGAAAATAAAAACTTAATACTGAAAACTTATTAATACTAATTAAAGCCAAGGAAGTCATTACAAGATTTCATTTTAAATCGACTTTATTCTAAACATTTTTGCATAACAATGTTGTGATAATTTACTAATCACCACATTCAAAAACATAAATGTCCAACTTTTAAATTCTCATTGTAGCCTAAGGAATTGTGTGCAGACATAAGAAAAAGGCAATAAATCCAGTATTGAAAAGCCCAGGCTTGCCACTATAAGCCAATTTCTGTGACCTTTAGCAATTTTTTAAATTTATTGTAATAAGAAACATATAACATGGAATTCACCATCTTAGCCATTTTAAAGTGTACAGTATAGTAATTTTAAATATATTCACATTATTGTGAAACGGATCTCCACGAATTTTTCATCTTGCAATTTTGAAACTCTACCCGAGGGAGCAATTTTTAACTTATTTGAGTCTCAGTTTTCTTGTCTATAAAAACAGATGATGGGGGCGGAGCAAGATGGCCGAATAGGAACAGCTGCAGTCTCCAACTCCCAGCGCGAAGGACACAGAAGACCGGTGATTTCCG
>NW_012114488.1:3826917-3833335 GCF_000951035.1 Colobus angolensis palliatus | reverse complement strand
AAAAAAAAAAAAAAAAAAACAGATGATGATAGCACCGTTTACTGTTCTTGTGATGACTAAATGAGACAGTTTCTCTAAAGCCTATAACATAATACCTGACACATATCCAGGGCTCACTGAATGTAGAGAATCATTATATGAGTGTTTTAATTGCATATTAGAGAAGTGCCTTGTATATTATAATATGTAGTATGATTTCACAAAATATGTGTAAATTAAAGCATTTAAGATACATTTTTAAAAGCTCATTTTATATAGTATTCTTGAAGATTCATTTGAAAATGATTCTTGATAAGACACAGAACTTTCCCTAATGTCTATGTCTTGTAAATTTGGAATGATCATCAGGCAGTTTTTAAGTGGCATTTTCTCAGATCAAGTTCTTCATGAGTAGATCCATTCATTCATTCATTCATTCATTCATTCATTTAGAGACCCCTCCCAGGCTGAAATCCAGTGGTGTGATCATGGCTCACTGTAGCTTCGACCTCTAGGGCTCAAGCAATCCTCCTGCCTCAGCTGGGACCACAGGCATGCACCACCACACCTAGCTAATTTTTTATTTTTAATAGAGGCAAAGTCTCACTACATTACTGGTCTCAAACTCCTGAGCTCAAGCGATCCTTCCACATCAGCCTTCCAAAGTACTGGGATTACAGGTGTGAGCCACTGCACCCGGATACTTTATTTAAATATTCTTTTTAGAGTGCACTTCAGTTAAGGGCCATCATTGATCATGCTGCATATTCTACAAACAGATCTGTGTTAATGGATGTTAATGGTTCAAAACATCATGGGAATGCCTTCATAGTCACGAGTAAAACATTGTCCTAATCCTCAAGGATTTAGTAGGATTGGCGAAACTCACCAGTAACTAAACTGTTCTATCACGTAGGGTAGGTAATGTAAGAGATCAAATAGTTTTTTATTGTGTAAATATATTACAGCTTATGTACCAATTATTCTGTCAATTGAGTTAAGTGATTAGGTTGTTTCCATGTTTTTGATATTGCAAACAGTGCTGCTAAAAACACTGTATATATCTCCAGAGGCAAACAAAGACAAAACAGAACCCGAGAACTTGTTTCATTATTGCTCTTTTATTGACAAAGAACAACAACAAAAAAAAACTAAGTAGATGTGATATACTTGATGAAAATACAAAAGTATACTTTAAATAAATATAAATATACCTATAGAAACAAAGACACATAGGAATTTCTCTTAGAATTTTTGAGTTGAAATGAATGTTTAAGTTTATAACATGGTACCAAATTATTTTCCCGAGTGATTGTACCATTTTACACCCCTCCCCTAACATTAATAGTGTATAAAAGATCCTATTTATCCACATGCCTTCCAACACTCAGTTCAGACAGAATTCTTAATTGCTGCCAATTTATTAGTATAAAACTGTATCTCATCACAATCTCCATTTGCATTTCCTTGACTAGCGACTGATTACTTTTTTAAAAGTTAAAATTATCAGCTATTATTAAAATAAAAACATAACACATGCTGGTAAGGTTGTGGAGTCAAAGTAATGCTTACACACTGTTGGGAGGAGTGTAAATTAATTCACCTATCATGGAAAACAGTGTGATGATTCCTCAAAGACCTAAAATCAGGGAAGGGAGAGCATTGGACAAACACCTAATGCATGTGGGGCTTAACACCTAGATGACAAGTTGACAGGTGCAGCAAACCAACATGTCACGTGTGTACCGATGTAACAAACCTGCACATTCTGCACGTGTATCCCAGAACTTAAACTAAAAATAAAACATACATTTAAAAAGGAAGGAAGAAATTCCATTTGACCCAGCAGTCCTATTGCTGGATATGTACACAAAGGGATGTAAACAATTCTACTGTAAAGACACATGCACGCATGTGTTCATTGCAGCACTATTCACAATAGCAAAAACATGGAATCAATCCAAATGCCCATCAATGACAGACCGGATAAAGATAATGTGATACCTATACGCCATAGATTACTATGCAGCCATAAAAAACAAAGAACAAGATCATATCTTTTGCAGGGACATGGATGGAGCTGGAGGCCATTAGCCTTACCAAACTAACACAGGAATAGAAAATCAGATACCGGATGATCTCACTTATAAATGGGAGTTAAATGATGAGAACACATGGACACACAGAGTGGAGCAACACACGCTGGGGCCTGTCGGAGGATGGAGGGTAGGAGGAAGGAGAGGATCAATAACAGTAACTTATGAATCCAAGGCTTAATACCTGGATGATGAAATAATCAGTATAACAAGTCCCCGTGACACACGTTTACCCATGTAAGAAACCTGCCCATCCTGCACATGTACCCCTAAACTTTAAACATAAACATAAAATAAAATAAAAATGGAAATTCTGGAACTTCTAAAAAAAATTTAGATGCAATTTCAAGATACAGATAGCCAATTAAATCCAGGTTGAAACAAAATCAGAATTTAGGTAAATGGGGAAAGAAAATGACTTCTAGGAGAGGAAGACTGCAAAACCAAAGAAAAGAGTGAACAAGGAGAAGACTCCTGTTAGGAACAGAAAGTAGTCAAGACTGTAGGAAGACGGGCTAAATTCAGGGTAAAAATGGAAACGTTGTTTGAAGCTTTCTTTCAGACAGCATTGAATACGAGGATGAAGAGGTTATACTTCATATATTATACTACTTATATAAACTTAAAAGCAACTTAAGTGAAAAACAGAATGGAAGAAGCTCTCTAAGCGTTAAGTTTAACATCTTCCAATTATCCACATTATAAGGAATATTTGCATTATCTAGCTAAGTGACAGTTCTTACACACCAAACTCAAAGCTCAGTTAAATAGCTTTGCTAATTTAAAGCTGAGATGCTTTAATCTTGCTCACCTTCTAGCCTGGACCATGAAAGTTACTCGCTAGGGAAGTGTTAACAAAAGCCTCAGTCATGGGTTATCTGTTCCTGTAGCCGTAGGGTTTTATTACATTTCTTTTTTTAATGAACATGTTATATATGTTTTCAATTTTAGAAACAATTTCTTACTCAATGGAAGATAGTGCACATCTATGAATACCTGGCATTTGATGGCAAATAGTCTAATTGAAAGCTTATAAGTACTTTCTAAGTTTAGAAAGTATAATACTGTATGTGAATATACCAAGCATTTTTCCAAAAGTTAACTGTTAAACATATTAGCTTTATGCTCAAAGAGCCATGAAAAATTGAAAGTAGTATTTCACAGAAGAATTGTTTTACGATCAAACTCACCTTAGTGAACAATTTAAATCCAATAATTGAAAATATATACTTAGAAAAATTAACAAAAACAAAAGTTTTCTCCTAATAATTTTCTCAGATAGTCAAACCTTATCAAAAGAAACTATATGTTGGCTGGGCACAGTGGCTCACGCCTGTAATCCCAGCACTTTGGGAGGCCGAGGTGGGTGGATCAGGAGGTCAGGAGATCGAGACTATCCTGGCTAACATGGTTAAACCCCGTCTCCAGTAAAAATACAAAACATTAGCCAGGCGTGGTGGCGGGCACCTGTAGTCCCAGCTACTCAGGAGGCTGAGGCAGGAGAGTGGCGTGAACCCGGGAGGCAGAGCTTGCAGTGAGGTGAGCACTCCACTGCACTCCTGCCTGGGCGACAGAGTGAGACTTCATCTCAAAAACAAACAAACAAAACCAAAAAAGAAACAATATGAAAACTATATGTTAACACTTTTTTAATGTGTGAGCATTATTCTAGGGAAGAAACTGGAGGTAATTTATTTTCCTTTCCAGGGAGAGAAAATTCAAAATTCTTGGCAAACATCATTAAATAAAATATCAGCCATAGTTGAAATCAAATGATAAGACAGAAGAGCAGACATGCCTCTAGGATCAAGGGAACCCAATATGACAAATAAAGGGCATTTAGATGTTCCTCAGATAGTCAAAATTATGACATGAGATAGCAGGCAATGGAACGTCCCACTTAGAGCAGCTGATGGATAATGAAAGAGGAAACCAGGCAGCTGATGGGCTAATATATTTTGTAAAATAAGGAGCTGAGGCCTGACCTCAATGGATATGGTGTGGACAAGTATTCAGCAATTTTCCAGAATTAATGCTATTCTATCTATAAATGTTGACAACATCAACGATTTGATTTTAAAGATTATACAATGAATCTTACAATGGGAGGCATTATAAATGATCATTTGTTAAAAAGAAAGAAAATAGAAGAAATTTGCAAAATTCTGATAGTCCCATAGACTGATTCATCGACAAAAAGGAACTGATGGAACCGGAAGGTCACTATTCCAAGCAAGGTAAAGATCTAAAATGTATAATGGGCAATCTTTAGTGATCTAAATTTAAGTTAAGGTGTAACAGAATGGATCACTTTGTTTTATGGCTTAAAATGAGATGAGGCATCTTCACTTGTAAGCAATCAGCCTGTCGTGGTCATTCTGTGAGACACCCTGAACCCTATATGTGGACCTTTCATGGGTGCCTCTGTCCAGCTTCCAGTCTAGACACTTGTGGAAGCTGTGAACTCCCTACTCCAGCCTACGGTTCAGCCTCCTGATGTACCCAGAACAGCAATGCCCTGTAGGCCTCACCACTCCCTATGAAAGAGAATACAACAGAATAATTTCTATTCACTGCTTACCACTTCCTATGACCTCTACCAGTGAGCCCTGTGCTTGGGGCCTAGCCTTGCAATTTGCTCCATATAAACATTCCACTCTGAATTCCCTGCCATTTCCCCAGGACACTTTCCCTCCTGAGCCTGGAGGAATCTCTTCCTGCCTTGGAATTTCTCTAAAGCACTTTCCTTCCCCACTGCACCTCTACAACACCCTCCACAACCATTTTTTTTTTTCTTTGAGAATTTTTTTTTTTACTAATCAATAAAATCCCTCTGATGATAATGCAAGAGCACTACATTTTTCTATAAATTTGGTTTCACCAATCACCTAAATATTACAGCACTTTACAATGTCTAAAACACAATGTAGCGCAGTGACCTGAGTTCAAAACCAAATTCTCCTACTTATTTTCTGTCAGCCTTAATTTCCCCATATATCGAATGGGAATCATGTCTATATTAAGAGGACATAGTTTTAAATGGATAGTAAAATGCTTAGTGTATGGTAATAATGTAAATTAGGTTAAATGACTTTCTAGAAACTACCTGTGCCCCTTATTCTTTGTTTATTGTATAATAATACATTGTTGTTAACTCAGATGCAATGCTACACAGCAAACCTCTTTAACTTATTTATCTTGCTCAGCTGAAACACTGTACCCATTGATTGCCAATTCCCCATTCTCCTTTTAACATATTGGAGCTTTAAGCAAAGACAGAAAAGGCCATGGACTTCAGACAACCTCTGCATTCTACGTAATAGCCCAAATCCCAGACAGAATGATAACAAAGCCTGAGCAAAGTTATGAAGCGCAGGGAAGGAAAAAATATAAATAAATGAAGGCAAACAAGTTCTCCACAAACACCATTTTACCCTAAGACATAAAGAAAACTCTATATCCAATACATGTTAGTTATTTTCAATCAAGAGATAGTATATTGGTTCTAAACAAAATGAAGTCAACTGAGAGCATATGATAAACAATGTTAGATATTGTCTTGGCATTTGGACACATTATCAGACTTTCTTCAAGCTGTTACTCTTATGTAATAGACTAAAAAACGACATATTATATCCATGGACCTAAAAGTATAAAGAGTTGTTTTGCTGGGAAGAAACCTTCAGGAAAAAAAAATAACATTAAGAGAGTAAATGTTAACAGTCTTGAGGTATCACTTAAATAATAATTAACCTGTTTAAGTAAAGATTCTTATTAATTTGATGAAGATCAAATAATAAAATAATGAAAGTTAATCTCAGTTTATTCTTCTTCAGATAGAGGGAATGAGGATGGTGGATGTGAATAGTGAATTATCTGTTCGTTAGGCCTCTTTTCCTTAGCTTGTTCTCTTCAGCTGAAAACAAAATAACAAAGGTAAAGAAAAAACTGAGATTACAGATTTTGCATTTTCTAGAATTATTTCACAGAACACTTTCGACATAACACTACGTAAGATGTGTGATCAACAACTACCCAGAAGCAGGCATTAAAGGGTTTTCATGATCTCAAGATGTTCTGGTAACTACAAACCAGGAAACCAAAAATAACAAGTAATTGTCGTTGTTTCAGTAATGTGAATAGTTTACAATTCATGCTGGGAAATGCATTATTTCACATTATAAATGACACAAAGCATGGTACACAGTCATCGGTTTTGGAAATAATTTATGACTGAAAAAGACAATGAGTACTGTTTTGGAATAACCCTGAAAAAAAAAAAAAAAAAAGGACAGCCTCTTCAAAAAAGTAATTCTGCCAATTGAATCAAAGGAGAATTAACA
>NW_012114488.1:3824412-3826007 GCF_000951035.1 Colobus angolensis palliatus | reverse complement strand
GAGGCTGAGGCACGAGAATGGCGTAAACCGGAGGCGGAGCTTGAGGGGGAGCTTGCAGTGAGCCTAGATCTCTGCACTGCACTCCAGCCTGGGCGACAGAGCGAGACTTCTTCTCAAAACAAAGAGGGAAAAAGACAGGATACCAGCATATAAACTGTAATTTCATGGTAAACTAGAACAACAAAGGGATAAAAAATAGATATACCCAAATGAAGATAAATTTACGTTCACACGCACACAAATTATTGCCATCTTTCAATTAGCAATGTTAGTTGATTCCTGAAAATCTTACCACTCAATAAAAAGCCATTAAAAGAAAAAAGAAATCCAAGACATTTTAATGAGAAAAAAATACGCTGTGTTTTATTTCAATCCAAAATGCCCAAACAATTTTTCCAGGAACAAAAGTTTATTAAATAATAAAAACAAGTTATGTAAGTGAAAATAACAATTTGAAAATAGATTTTTATACAAATTAGAATAAAGATTCTGCACCTCACTCTTCACCTTTTTTTTCAACTTAAGAGTTTATAATTATCTTATACTTAAATTATACTTAAGAATAAAGATATACCATAGAAGGAAACACCTAAAGACTAAAGTAAAGAACGAATATGAGAGAGCCTAGATACCCAAATAAAATAGTATGTGTTCCCATGAAATTGAGAAGTCTTATCAACATTTGCTTGGCAAACTAAAATGTTTTGGCTCATACAAGCAGTGTGAGATACAAATTTGTTCTGTGTGATATTCTCTTACTAGAAACTATAGTGTCAAGTAAATTAGTGCTTATGTCTTTGCCTCAAACCATAATGTTGAAATGTCAGTTCTTCAGATATACTTATTTAATATATATTGCAGTAAAAATTTTGGTATGCTAAAACAAAATGTCACCTAAAAAGCAGATAACTTTTCAAGAGTCTCTAGGGCAAGAGGTCACTAACTAAACAGTTGTTATGGGAGGTAAGTACCTACATATATTTCTGTTTCTGTCTGCAGAATTCATAACTTCATTCAGTGAAGAACAGATAAAAATTTGTAAGATGAAATGTTACATTTGGATTTAGAGGAAAAAATAACATGAGATTATTTGGGGAGGTGAACTTTTTCTACTCTTCTGATACCCTCTTCTAATGCTTTTAATTTTCAGCTTTCCTTTATTTTTATTGTTATACTTTAAGTTCTAGGTTACATGTGTACAACGTGCAGGCTTGCCACATATGCATACATGTGCCATGTTGGTGTGCCGCACCCACCAACTCCTCATTCACATTAGGTATATCTCCCAATGCTATCCCTACGCCCTCCCCCGACCCCACGACAGGTCCCAGGGTCTGATGTTCCCCATCCTGCTTCCAAGTGTTCCCACCATTCAGCTCCCACCCATGAGTGAGAACATGCGGCTCTTGGCCCTCTGTTCCTGCGATAGTTTGCTCAGAATGATGGACTCCAGCTTCATCCATGTCCCCACAAAGGACATGAACTCATCCTTTTTTATGGCTGCATAATATTCCATGGTATATATGTGCCATATTTTCTTAATCCAGTCTGTCATTGATGGACATTTGGGTTGGTTCCAAGTCTTTGTCGTTGTG
>NW_012114488.1:3807070-3823257 GCF_000951035.1 Colobus angolensis palliatus | reverse complement strand
CAACCATCTGATCTTTGACAAACCTGACAAAAACAAGAAATGGGGAAAGGATTCCCTATTTAATAAATGGTGCTGGGAGAACTGGCTAGCCATAAGTAGAAAGCTGAAACTGGATCCCTTCCTTATGCCTTATACAAAAAATTAATTCAAGATGGATTAAAGACTTAATTTTCAAATTTCATTTTTTGAACCTGTGTTACATCTTATGCAGTGGCAAAAAGTCCTCAAAGAATGGTGGGTAAGCCATACAATGGCAAACTTATCACTGAGTCTCCATTCAGAGGATAATCCTTGAAGAAACAATGAGGAAACCATTTTATTCCTTCTGAAATTCATGGAAGAGTAAATATCTTGAAGTAGACGCATCTACCTATCAAAAGAAACTTTTCATCATCAAATAAAACTAAATATATGTACCTCATATTTCACAAATGTTTATCCAGATGGCAATAATATTCTTAATTCTTAGGTTAACTGACCAAAAAATAAAACAAACCTAGATTATCAAACTATAATATACTAAAATATAGATTAGCGTTATACTAAATATAAGGCAGTCGTGCCCCTTAACAATGGGCATATATTCCCAAAAATGCATCATTAGCCAATTTTTTCATTGTGAAAACACCATAGAGTATACATAAGCACAAATCTAGATAATATAGCCTACTACCTACCTAGATTATATGGTACAGCCTATTGCTCCTCAGCTGCAAACATGTTTAGCATCTTACAACACTGAATACTGGAGGCAACTGTAACTAAATGGTAGGTATTTGTGCTTCCAAAAATAAAAAGGTACAGTAAAAATACAGCATGAAAGATTTTTTTAAACGGCACACCTGTATAGGACCCTTACCATGAATGGAGCTTGCAATACTGGAAGTTGCCGTGGGTGAGTCTTAGTGAGTGGTAAGTGAATGTGGAATCCTAGGACATTACTATATACCACTATAGACTTTATAAACTAATGGTACACTTAAGGTACATAAAATTTATTTTAAAAATAATTTTATCTTCAAAATAAATCTCAGATTACTGTAACTTTTTTACTTTATCAAGGTTATAATTTTTTTAACTTTTTGGCTTCTGTAATACTACAACTTACAACACAAACGCATTGTACAGCTATACAAAAATATTTTCTTTATATCTGTAAGCTTTTAGAATTGTCAGTATTTATTTTATCTTTTTAAATTTTTTTGTTAAAAACGAAGACACACACACATTATCTTAGGCCTACACAGGATCAGGATTATCAACATCATTGTCATTCATCCCCCACATCTCGTCCCACTGGAAGGCCCTCAGGGGCAGTAACACGCATGAAGCTGTATCTCCTAAGATAACAATGTCTTCTTCTGAAATACCTCCTGAAGGACCTGCCTTAGGCTGTTTTACAGTTAACTTTTTTTCTAAGTAGAAAGGGTACACTCTAAAGTATTGATCAATAATATAGTAAATACATAAACCAGTAACATAGTCATTTATTGTCAAGTATTATGTACTATACATAATTTTCTATGCTAGGCTGTTATACAGCTGGCAACACAGATTTGTTTACACCAGGATCACTACAAACACATGAGAAATGTATTGTAAGACTTCATTATGATGGCCACAGCATCACCAGATATTGGAATTTTTCAGCTCCATTATACACTTATGGTATCACCATGGTATATGCAGTCCATCATTGACCAAAACGTCACTCTATGGCACTGGACTACATAATACACTGTACCTTTCATAACTCAGAGATGTCATGTGATCTTGTATTGTCTCCTGGTCATTTTGTGTGTTACTGATTAGAGGGCTTTAATTTAGATGTGAAAGTTTCAGGGGATTGGGTTAAAGCCAAAATGATCCTATGACATATTCTGTATGTTGCCATTTGGGGAAGAAAAATCAATAATGTCTGCTTGTTTACTTGGCATCTATATTACCTATGAAAATTTAGACTAAAATATGCCAGGATGGTTTTCCCAGTTATTTATAATTGCTAGAGATTTTGATTCTAAATAAAGGATAGCTTGCATTACTGGGCATCAAGATAATGCTTAGTTACAAAATATGATCTGTGCTCACAAAATCTACTCAGTTCACAAAAATTAACTTTACAGCTAGCATTCATTTCTTCAAAATATTTTATGAGATCAAGTGTAATTACTGTATACTGCACAGAATAATAAAGGTCTGTATAAAGCAAAGAGAAGGAAGAATTCTCATAAGAAAGAATGATGTACAAACTACTCAGATGCTGAAAGGTAAAGTGGAAAAGCAGTTAACTACTTTTATAGTGCCGAAATATGTTTTTTATTTATTTTCCATTCCAACAGCACATTCCAATTACACATTTTCTGTACCTTCTGCAACAATTATGTTTAAAATATTTAATTCTCCTTAGTATGCTTCCTCATAAAAACGAATTGTAATTATAAATTCTTCATCATATACGCTGTCACTAGTAGAGCTTCTGGTAGGAAACCAAAACGTATTTCATAATAATTACCTTATGCTTTTAAAATTTTCAGCTATATTTAAAACAAACACAGTACCTGTTCGTTGTAGTTAGAACACGAATATGTAAGTATCATAGAATCAAACTCACACTGATTTGAAAAACTGAAACAGCTGAATCTCTATATCCCCAAAATAGAAAAGGCTGCCTAATTTAAAAAATGTCTCCTTCTGTGGCAAACTTGAGAACTTGTATCAGGCATGAGTTGCCAGTTACTCTTCACCTCTCATGCATTTTCTCCTTTTGTTTTTTCTTTCGTCCTACATCCGGCCTCAGGAGACGGGTTCCCAAGGATTTCATCACCCTAGATCTCTTGCACTCTGGCCTCACTAGGTTCAGGCAATGGGAGTCTCTAGTAGGAAACCGGGAGGTGAGGGAAGAGAGAAAGCAGGTGATTTCTTCACACACATCCTTCCTGCTTTGGTGATCTAGAAGCGGCAGCCACGGGTCGAGTCTAAAATCCTAAATATAACCTATAATTATTAAAGTGTCAGACTTTGGTAGTATTGGGTGATGTTGATTCTTCCTTTTACGTACAGCCTTGTAATAGCTTCCAACTGTTGCTAATCTCTGTATGCTTCAACAAACACCCATCATGCGTTCCCTTTGTATTCCCTTTATTAAATTCCCACCAAAATTCTAGATATACGTGCTGTCTGTTTCCTGACTGGCAAATGGAAATTATAACTAGGGATTCTCTAGGCAATTACACAGTAAATGTCCTATTACCTCAAGGCTCTCTTCATCTCCCAGGTTGCTTTTTAGCTCCAGATGCAAATGTCACCCTGCTACATACAAGGTGGAAAATGGATCTCAAAATTTTGGACCAATATCTGTATAATCATCAGGGCAATTTTAACTGGGAACAAGGTAAACCTCACACATTCTCTGAAGCAAAGTTAGGCATTAAAAGCTCAGAGTTAGGAGAAAAAAAAATAGAGGGAAAGGCAGGGCTTGATGTCTACCTTCTGCAGGATGCTCCTGAAAATTTCCACTCAAGAATTAGTAACAGCAGATTTTTACTAAAGAGCCAAAGCTCTGAGGTTTCACTAGAAATGTATGAGAATTAAAAAATGTGTTGGTTTTTAACATAATTAGTTCCATCAAAATAATTCTAAAAGCTGCTGCATCAGAAAAATACACCGTGTTCACCATGAAGTTTTAAGTAGTCATTGAGATACTACAAGATTTCTAGTTTGACTTACATGTATGTTTCTACTTGTTTACTCTTCCTCTGTATCTAGTCACTTGATACATGAGAAATCTATTTATTGCCTCGGTATCTTTATATATATGTATCTGTCTAGTCATGTATGACTTCTTCGAGAAGGGCAAAGGAAAAGAAAACAGAAGAGAAACAGGGCTACCACCCTGGACAGCAGAGTACATACTCCTCTATCACTGCCACAAGTTCTGTTGGACCACACTACTTGAGACACCCTGAAGACTACATGAAGGTATGATTGCATACTCAGGTAGATTACAGATATTTAGAGTTATTTATGATAAGATGAAGTAATCTAAAGCCTTAAGATCTACAACTTGGTTAATGATCATTTCTGGCTACTATAACTTTGTATGTAAAATGCATGACTTATGAATATATTAAACACATTGTGTATTTTTACCTTTTCTTTCTGTTAAAACAAAGTCCAAAATAATACTGTTTAAGCAGCATAAAAGTTAATTTCTCTTGGCCGGGCGTGGCGGCTCACGCCTGTAATCCCAACACTTTGGGAGGCCAAGGCGGGCAGATCACAAGGTCAGGAGACCGAGACCATCTTGGCTAACACAGTGAAATGCCATCTCTACTAAAAAATACAAAAAAAAAAAAAAATTAGCCGGGCGTGGTGGCGGGTGCCTGTAGTCCCAGCTACTCGGGAGGCTGAGGCAGGAGAATGGCGTGAAGGAGGTGGAGCTTGCAGTGAGCCAAGATCATGCCACTGCACTCCAACCTGGCGATAGAGCAAGACTCCATCTCAAAAAACAAAAGTTAATTTCTCTCACATGTAGTAGTCCAAAGAGAAATAGTCTCCAAATATAACGCTGATATAAATGCTGGCTTCATTTGGGTATTAAATACTTTTCCACAAACCAGACTTCCACTTATGATCTACTCATATATGTAAAAACTTTAATCAGTGTTTTGTTTACACAAAATGAAAGAAAGGTAGAATTTTTCAAAGAATGGTAAACACAGTCCTTTCTAAACAAAGATCATCAGCATACATAAAGCATTATCCTTGGAGTTTTGAAATAATATCTATTTGTTGATTCATATATCATAATTTATCTTCAAAAGATGGCATTAAAATTGCACTCTAAGTATGAAACATTCGGCACTTCACAAAGTTGCAGAAGGCAGGCAATCAATAAATATTTATTGAGTGCATGAAGGGGTGTTTTACTTAATTTGAATACTAGCTAATTTCATCAGAAGTAACAATTACATAAGACTTTTGCCTATAATTAGTGAGACAAAAAAGTCTACAACATTGATTTTGCCCAAAGTAGTAACCGTGAACACTTGTTTTTCAGCTAGTGGGTTTTTAAGCATTTAAGCAGATCTTATTGGCTCTATTGCCTAGTATTCAACAGTTTTGCGTCTGAATGCATTTTTATACGAGATAATCATGATTTAATGTCAGTTGAGTGGAGACCTTTCTATTTCTTTTGGTAGAAATCACCCTAACTCATATTAAGCATTGTGTCCAATGATTTCCAGAAAGTAGCATTAATCAGCCAACAAAAGTTTTAAATTAACATTAAAGAAGAAGGCAATTTTGTTTATTTAGCTCTACTAGCTGATTCTTGAATTAAGCCCAAGTATTCTTCATTATTTATTTAAGTAAATAAAGCCACTTATGGTAATCGTACAATATTTCCTTTTAGCTCTATTCTCCCAACATTATATTCTAAATCAACTCCATATTTATATTTAAGGCAATGCTTCTAACACAAAATGGTTATATAATTCAAACAAAGAAACTCATGAATTTGCTTTAAGAATTGGTACTTTTCCATCTTATTTCCCAGAAATTAGAATACATGCGCATGTAATGCACATTTTAGAAAAGGAGAGATATTTTTCAGAACAGGATAGTTTTAAATGAGAGAATAATCTCCAGACAAATGGTTATAATACAAAATTAAATTTCATGTGATTTTAGGATATCTCATTTTTACTAAAGTTTCTCTCTTTCACTGCGTGAGTTAATTTATTGTAAACATTATTAATGACAGTGCTTCATAGTGAGGAAATACACTCAAAATCACATAAAGACCTTTTTATTATCATAATAACTTTTAGGCACACTTCTCCTTCTCCCTAGATTTCTCCTCACAAGATCAAAACCAATAACTTATTGACTTAAAAAATTATTTCTATTTCTAAATATCAAGATAACTATAGCCATAAGTTTTTTTTAAAAAATAAGCTCTTGGTGAGTTTGATTATGGACTATTATAAAATATTTTTTTTCCCAATTCAAGTGCTATCTCCAAATATAGCATTTAAATTCCAAGTAAACTATGTGAATTTATTTTATAAAACAAAAATAAACTCAACAAATACTGTTTATGCAAATGATTAAGGATTAGGAGAAAACTTATCTGTTGGCGTGGGTGAGTAGGGGAGTATATGATATTTGTATTTGTGTATGATATAATAATTACATTTTATTTAAACGTTTAACAACTTACCTATTATTCTTTTTATGGATACATATATTAATGTGTGCATATTTAATTTTAACCATGTCTACATAACAATCTCCATTTTCCAGCGGATTCAGATATTCTTTAGAGAATCTGACTGCAGCACACCACTCCAAACATCACAGTTCATTCACTGGAGTATTGTATCAAGTGGGATTTCTACAAGTCAAATAAAATAAATGCAAAGAATGGACACAAGAAAGATTAGCGTGATCAGCAGATTACACAGCCTCTTTTGCATTCCCATGAGCTTATAAACTGAATTAGCTGCTAGAACATCTGTTACTTGAGGAATTGTCCTGTATAGACATATTGTCAAGTATATTTTAAAATATCCCTCTCAGTTAATCTATAGATCTGCATTAGCTGAAAATGTAAATATAGAGTTAGCAGATGCTAGCGTAAGAAATCAGTTTCACTGGGGACAATTTTTGTCTTTGTCTTTCCAGTTGGTAGTGATGAAATGTGTTGAGATTGTTTCATTTTGTTTTCACTCATTGACATGATTCATTTAACATTTCCTACAAAGAATCGCTCTAAATACTAAAAACATTTACCAAGTAAAAGTCCTGTTGTGCTTGTTTTAAGAAACAGATAAGGATCATTTGTACTTAGCAGAATTTATTTGCATAGAAACAATTAATGTTTTAAAGTTTTTCAATCTGCCATTTTCACAGGAAAAATAATAAATGTACATGCGGCAATTATATTTGCTTTCTTATTTGCATCCTTTAAGACATCCATTGTCATATTGTATCTGGAGATGTTGATTTGAAAAGAAGAAAGAAAGGAAGGGAAGAAGAAGGAAAGGCAGAGAGGGAGGGAAACTGGAAGGCTGTGGGAGGAAAAAAAAGAATCTTCCTTCTTGTTTTTTGGTATTATGATAAAATCTACCCTTTTTTTTGCAACAGCTCCACTTTGACATTCATCCTCCATTCACTCATTCATTAAATATCAAAAAAAATAGATAGGCTCACAGAGATGGAAGAAACCATAAAACTATTAAGAGATTGGTACACAGTAGGCAATCCACAAATGTTTGTGTTTTTTAAGAGATTCAGGAAGATGACCATACTTTCACTGTAACAGTTTTGCTTTAATATAGATCAATCTGCATTTCCTTCAGTTTAGCGGTAAGAATTTTATATGATAGATGTTCTAGGTCACATTTTCAGAATAAACAAATTTGGAAGGTCAATTTTGTCAGAAAGTAAAGAGAACTAAGAGCAAACAGTTTGACCAAGGTCTACACAATTACCTGTATTTATTTATTAGATTAATATATGTTTATTGTACAAAAGCAAACATATATTTTCTCTAGAGGAATCATGACTTCCTGAGAGAATTTTTTTGAAACACCTCTTCCAAATGCTTATTTTCACATTTTGTAAAGAAAGCTTTCCATCCAAAAGCTTGCCTGGTACCCAAATCAAGGGAGTCAAACAACAGTCTTACCATTCATTTCCCATCATGCTCAAAGGACTCTTTGTGTACAGTTAGCATTTCAAAACACTTCATGAGGACCTTGATGCATTTTTTTTTTTTTTTTTTTTTGAGATAGAGTCTCGCTCTGATGCCTAGGCTAGAGTGCAATGGCATGACCTCAGACCTCAGCTCACTGCAACCTCCACCTCCTGGGCTCAAGCCATCTTCCCATCTCAGCCTCCCAAATAACTGGGACTACAGGTGTGTGCTAGCATGTCCAGCTAATTTTTTTTTTTTTTGTATTTTTAGTAGAGAAGGGGTTTTACCATGTTGCCCAGGCTAGTGTCGAACTACTGACCTCAGGCAATCTGTCTGCCTTGGCTTCCCAAAGTTCTGGGATTACAGGCATGAGCCACCATGCCCAGCCCTTGAAGCATTTTTCCAAGTAAGACTTTCTGCCATATTCAGAATTCTCTTTATTTCACTTTCTTCTTGTCTTGTCATTGATTTCCTTTGTTCCACAGTCTAAAAGCCTCACCTTGGCATTTCAGACCCACAATAACCTAGCTTCAACACATTATCTACCATTCTTTCTTGTCACTCTCCACCAAACCTCCTGTGTTATAGCCTACCTGATTTTCTCACCCAATTCTGCCTATGCCAGGCACCTTCACAAACCCATGATTTGATGCCTGCTCTACCTGAAATTGTCCTCTGTACACTCAAACCCTACTCTCACCACCACATCACCAATGCTAAAATCCTTGGCTTATTTCATTTTGTATTTCTTATGGTATAGCTTGTTCTACCTTTAAGTAACCCTGATATCAGAGTGCCATCATCTTCACAGAACAACCTATGTATATTATTTATAAATAAATCAGGAAAGATGAAATGAAAGGATAATCATTTCATCCATTCATTCATTCATTCATCTATTATGTATTTTGCACCTACCATGTAATAGGCTTGAAACGACTCAGAAAAGACAGTGGTTAAGATGCACTCTCAGCCCTCCTGTGACAGTCTAGTCAGAGAAATAGGCAAGTCAAAGATTAGAAATCAGACACTGTGGTGTACTTACAGTAAAGTTTTCTTGAAAGAGTGACGCAGAGACTTGTCTCAAAGGTCAGAGTTCTTTCAGCATGAAAGAATGGTGCAAATATACAGGTTGATATTATTCAGACATTTTTCAGATAGTTTCAGAGCCTTCAAAGTTTCCACATAAACTTTTATTTAAAATTGTGTGTGTGGGTGTGTGCCTGTATGTGTGTATATGTGTAGTGGGGAATGGGGTTCGGTTTGTCAACAATCAAAAACTTGTTTTGGAGCCAAAAACTATCAACAAAGATTTGCAATTTTGTAAAAAGTCTTTTTCAGTAACCATAACATGAGAAATGGTATTTCCAAAACTGGTTTGTAGCAGCTAAATGACTACTCCTTCCTTCATTCAATCGCAGTTGGAAAAGGTATACAATGCGTTCTTCTGAGTTTTAAGTGATTTAGAGATAATTAATTTCTTTTCTCAAGAGTGGACTATCTATGGATTCAGGTGTCCAATGATCTAATGTGATTCCAATCATTTTACTGTTATAATGTTCTATTACAAAAATCAAGAATATAGTGTCAAAAAATAAGAACTCCCAAACATATTTTAATACAACAATAGTAACTCTAATTTAGATCAGTTAAAAAGCTTAATTATTATGCAGTGCATATAAAAAAATCTAAAAGCCTTTGGGTTTATTTGTTCTAGATTATTATCGTCATAATTTTCATCTAATAAATTACTAGGGTCTAAATTTAATTACATATATTGTTCAAGACTGAAAAATTCTAAATTTTCTCATGATCTAGTCTGTATTCAATGTATTTATTCTCAAAAGGAAAATATTTTTTATTCATTTCGTATTTGCAAGCATACTTATCCCAGGCAGGTAAACTTATAACAAATGATGTAGAAAATGTATTTGACCAAGTTGAACGTCACTGCTTAAGAAATTTATACTGAACTATAAACTCAGGAATGTTAAATAGTATTTAACCCTGAAAACAATTTAAGATTTTAAAGGTTTTAAAGAAAATCTTATTATTTTTAATCCAGACATGTTAGATCTCAAATTCTCCTTAAATAACGTATCTCCACTAATCCATCATTGTTTTTGAAAATATTTAAGTAATCACTATATGAAAGTATGGGATGTGCAATGTAGGGAAAACAGGCAATGAGGAATATACAGATAACTGATATTTAGGAAATTCCTCAAAGGAGCTTTAGCTGTAGAGATAAAGCATATACAAATAATATGCTAGGAATAGAAGGAGTTGAAAAGTATCGTTATATCACAGAAAAGTGAGTGAAGTCTTTGTTTAAACTTCAACTGAGTCTTACCTGTTTAATTATACAAAATGACTCTAAAATATTAAAGGTAAAACAACCCAGAAGAAAAATATTAAACTTTCATCTCCCCACGCTTAAGGGCTCAGATTGCTGGATTTGAGATTTAGCTCTCATAATACAACCCTGGGCCAAACTGCATCTCAGTTTTCTCATCTGTAAAAATTGCATAAAAGCAGTATCTACATCAAGGGAATGTGGTGAAGATTAAATGAGTTCATATATAGCACTTCCCAATTAGAGCTACTATTATATTCCCAGTGTTTTTACTTCTGTTATGATAACCCCTCCCCCAATAACAGGAATGTTCTTACACCAAAATACTATTGGCTTTTGTAGTATTTCTTTATTCACGAAAAATTTTGTTCCTGAATCCCCCTGCCTATGTAAATAGTTGCCCTGGTGACATTCTCTTATTCCTTTCAACAGCCCAAATCCCTGAAGATGATGTAAACACAGCTTTAGCTACTTCGGAACATTGTTTTGATGAGTAATGTGGGAAGAAATTCTCAGCATGCATACTAATTCTTCTTAAAATACACCTGAATTTTTAAATCAGCTTCCAAAGTACTGGAATATAACAGTTTGTTCAGTTTTAGTACGTCAAAGAAGCTGCAAAAAAAGTTTGAAAAAATAATCACATCAATCCATTTAAATATTTTCTAGTCATTGTAACTGAGCATCAGTTGAAAATACTCATTCTCTATGCTTTTCTACAACTGTGAAATTTGGATTTCCAATTCTTTGGTATTTGGAGGGACGACCACTAATGACTAATTCAAAGTCTCTTTCTGGTTTACTGGCATCAATGCCAAATTCATCAACAGATCCCATACACCATCCATAAAACAAACCACCTTCACAACCATCAAGTTCTATGATAAGTTGTACAACTCCTAAAACTATCATTTCCACTCATGTCTTCTGCTTCATTGCCATTAACCTGAGAGAGAATTTTGAGCTGCTCTGAGAAAAATCTGTTGAGCTGTGCATTCTTGTGATTTCTCACTCCAAGAAAGCAGAAGCAACCTAACCAGTTCTATTTTAGATATATATAGAAAAAAAAAAAGCATTTTAAAAAATGTACTGAACTAAGGATTTCCAAAGACATAGATTCATACCAAATATCATTTTAAAGTGACATCACAAATGACACAGTTTGCCATTTAGTGGAGATTATTTAATGACCACTGCTGAAGTTTTACCACTTATAATTGGTAAATACTGGTAGTGGAGGTGGAAATGGGGGTATAGTTGTCTGGAATTTAACCACATGGGTAAGCACCATAGAAACACATGACCGGAAAGGCTAATTATCTTTCAAGCAAGTCTCTTGATTCTAATAGTTTAATGTATTATTTCTCTTAATTTTTCAATGTGACGATAATAATAGCATTCACCGAAGACATTTGGTAGAAGAATATAATTATCAAAAATGTGGAAAGTTGCTTGAATATATCATTGAATATAATTTTACGCTAGCCAAGAATTCTAAAGCATTTAGGTCCAAAACATTCATGAGGACTTCGTCATAACTGTTGCACGCTGAATTGTTGACAAATATGGACTATTTACTTTAATATCCTTTGAGTATTTTCTATGTGTTAATCACTGTTTTAAGCAATTCATTCAATCCTTGAACAACTTTATACAATAGGTACTATCGAAAGGTACTTTGGAGATGAAAAATATTGAAAACCGCCACCGACAACAAAACCTGGCACACAAATAAATGACCAATGCCCACAGCCAAGAGATGGTAGAAGAAAAAATTTCAACTCAGGTAGTCATATTTCTGCTGCCCATATTTCTAAGCATTGTTCTCTTACAACTGCAGTTTCTTAGAATTCCCTGTAATCCTATTTCAGGCTGAAATATTAGTAGCTAGTGTTGAATTGTAACAAATCTATAGAATACTTCAATATATAAAAATATAATTTTCACAGGTGGCACCATTAGGCTTTATGTAATCAATAATTGAGCCAAAGCAGAGAATCATAAACTAAGGTCTACTTATTTTTTACATTTATAACCAGGGACCTCATTTTGAGGCAAAATATGACCAATTGCTTTCAAATCACTACATCTCAAACACGTTCTTATCTTAATATTCTAGCAACTAAAAGCTGGGCAAATTCTCAGTGGCATTCTTCTACTCTATAACTAGCCAATGTAACTTTAGTTAGAGTATATGTTTTCTGAGTTGCCCCTTATGCAAAATTTGTCTTAATAGAGTTTAAGACAGACATAGAATTATTTCTCTTTAAATAAATATAGTTTACAAGTAGTTTTAGTACTTCTTATCCAATGGACTACTCACCTGAAATAGTCCTTATGTATGTCCCACCTCTAATCACACACACACACACACCCCCCACTAGCCTCCCTTTGGTATAACTCGTGGAGACTGATGTCAGCCCTAATAGTAAAACATTCTGTAAAATGTTGTGCCTACCTAAGTTTATTCATGGTGGACACCAAAACTCTATCTTAAAGGTTAGGTAGATACAAACTCCAAACAAACATTGTTCTATAACTTGTGTGGGAGGAACAATAACGCTCCCATACACACATGCTACGATGACCATGTTTTAATCCCGGAAACACATGAATATGTCACCTTACCTTGCAAAAGGGACTTTGCAGATGTCATTAAACTAAGGGCACTGAGGGGGGGAAATTATCGTGGATTATCCAAGTGGGCCAATGGAATCACGAGAGTTGTAATAAAAGGGATGCAAGAAGGTCAGGGTCAGAAAGAGGAAATGTAAGGATGTAAGTAGAGACAAGACAGAGACAGAAAGGGAGAGAGATTGGAAGGTTCTACACTGTGGCTTTGAAGATGGAGGGGGACCATAAGCCAGGGAGCCAAGGCAGCCTTTAGAAGTTAGAACGGGTAAGGAAACATATTCTCCACTCGAGATTTCAGAATGTAGCCTTGCTGAAAACCTGATTTTAGCCAAATGAAACTCATTCTGGACTTCTGACCTCCCAACCTATAAGGTAAGTTTGTGTTGTTTTCAGCAGTTAAGTTTGTAGTAGTTTCCTATTGCTGCTGAAAGAAAATTAACACATTGGGAAAGTATCTATAACCTGGGACATCGTTTTTAAAAAGGAAATGTTAAAAAATGACTGATCATTTATTTTAGAATAAGTGAATTTCCATCTTGTTATCTTATCATCTATTCCCATCAAAAAAAAAAAAACTATAAATACTACACTGTGAGATCCATAAATCAAGATTTAGTCTTTTCTGATGAACCAATAAGAACATTTACACTCTGAAAACTGTAATACAGGCTCTAATAGAAGTCTGATCTAGATCCCACTTCTTGTAATGTCCTACGAATCATTTTCTGGGCACCCTGCAGTTTTCTTGGCCCAGTGTAGAAATCCTTTACTGGGAGACATGTGTCCTCCTGCCAGCGTCATTAATCTTTGAGGATGGTGTGCAGGACCTGTGTATGGGATTACTCATGTGGAATGATGGAATGTTCGGTAACTGATATGTCTGAACGCTCTCCTTCCCACTGCCAAATGCTTGCTGCTGGCTCTGTTGATGCAGGGATGGCTTTTGTCTGTGGTCTTAGCCCTTGGCAAGCTCATTCTTATGCCCGTCTCTCAGCTCTCTCTAACCTGAGCATCCTTTCGTCTCCTGCAACTCTGTTTGTTCCTGTCATCAGCCTCCTCTTTCACAATGCAAAAATAATGGATTATATTTTTATCCCTTTGGTGACAAGAGTCCATGCCTGATGGGAGCTCAAATTCCATTAGTGTGCCACCCCAGGGAAATTGTTCCATAAGGCAACTGAACATCTCTCTGCAGGATTACTCTGAAATCTTGCCGCTTGATACGTTCAAGTATAATACTCAGTTTTAGGACAACCGATTTTTCATCTAAAAAAACTTAACCTCCCACATTTCAGTGTGAATTTATAACAAGTCATTTAAACTGTATGTTTATAGTAAATGAGACTTAACACAAGCTAATAGCTACTCTTTATACATTTATAAGGGGTTTTATGCATTCTTAGATTTTTTAAATGCGGGAATTCTCCCCAGTGTCACCTTATAAATCAGATGCCACTGTTTTGAATACAAAGACGTAGTTCTTTTCTTAATCCAAACTCTGTTTTGTCAAAACTAGATTTGACAGTCTCCTGTTGTCTCCATTTAACTCAAGAAATGCTCCCAAATGAAAATAAACCCAGTGAAAAAGTGCAGGTATCAAAAGTCCAGTAAACTTAGGAGTCTTGCACGAAAGCTAGAATACATAAAATGTTAGCATCTTGCAAGTGAGAAGAATATGATAATGTAACATCATTTATTATACTCCATTAGGTTAAAACTAAGATTGTGTTATATCACGGGTGTTAAGACTTGCCAAAGTTTTCATTTAACTATGACTATGGGAGAAACCACCCCCAAAATGCAGTGACTACAAACAGTAAAATGTCTTATTTCCCATAATTTCAGGGACTGCAGGGTTTCCTCTGCTAGCAGTGCCGGGGCTTACTCTTGTTCCCGCATTCAGCTGCAAGGTGAGAGGGGCTCGGAGGCCCAGGCCCCAGTTGTTGCTGGTTGGCAGCTGGAGCTCATATGTTTTTTCTTCATGTGACCTCTCATCCTCTAGCAGGACAGACTGTACTATTTACATGGTGGTCTCAGGGCAGTAGTCTCAGAGTGCAAAGAAAGAAACTGCAAGGTGTCTTGAAACCAAGACTCAGAACTGACAGTATGTCATTTCTACCAGAATCTATCAGTCAAAGACACAAAGTCAGCCCAGATTCAAGGGGTAGGGAAATGGACTTAACCTCTTCGTGGGAGGAGCTACAAAATCTCACAGCTACATTGTTCAATCTGCCACACACAGTGTGCTTCAACCCTGTCAGGTGTCTTTGCTTCATAACAACGCTTTTACTGTCTGAGCACATAGTGAAACATAAACCTCAAATTAGCATTTAAATCAGTGTCGACATTAACAATTTCTTTTTTCTGTTCTTCAGAATAGATATGATGGCCTGTTTTAAAGAAAGAGAGAAAGGATATAACATCTTCACAACAAGTAAGTTTCACTTCAGAATGTGGCAGGAAAAATATCAAAGAGTTTACATTTTTGCAAGTACAAATTGAAATCATAATATCATGAAAATAAGAAGGTGGTGTAGGAGGCACTGGTATCTTCGCAGATAGAATTTGCAGTTGCAAATAACAGAAACTGAAGCAGAAAGGGAACTTATTAGAAGAACATTAACTCACAGAATCATTGAAAATGTGGGTAAATTAAGCTTGAAAATCAAGAAATGAGAGGTCACAAAAATCACAACAGAGCTGTGACTTAAGACCCAGCGGCGTCCAACCCCACATTGCCAGATTCTGAGGGCCCTGCCTCAAAAACGGGGAGGCAAGGTCTAAAACTAACCACTGATTATTAGAATTCTCTTCAATATAAATATTATACTGCAGTTACATTTGATTATTTGTCAATTGCTATTTCACCTCATCTTTTAGATAGTAAATTATACACACATGTATAACAGTATATTTACATTATATATGTATATATACATACACATATTAGTGTATATGTACATACACACATATATACACATAATACACACACTTACATTATATATGTACATATAATGTAACATAATACATATATTTACATATATAAAACTAACCACTGATTATTAGAATTCTCTTCAATATAAATATTATACTGCAGTTACATTTGATTATTTGTCAATTGCTATTTCACCTTATCTTTTAGATAGTAAATTATACACACATATATAACAGTATATTTACATTATATATGTATATATACATACACATATTAGTGTATATGTACATACACACATATATACACATAATACACACATTTACATTATATATGTACATATAATGTAACATAATACATATATTTACATATATACATATATAATGTGCATATGTATATATGTAAATATACATAGCTGTACATTATATATTTACATTATATATTACATTATATGTTAATCTGGTAGGTATTATGATTTATAATTAATGATATCTTTATGTGTGAGGAAAGAAACAGACTATATATATTAATCTATAAACTTTTTTTTTTTTTTGAGACAGTTT
>NW_012114488.1:3804961-3807020 GCF_000951035.1 Colobus angolensis palliatus | reverse complement strand
TGCCCGGCCCAATCTGTAAACATTTTAACATCATTGAGTAGGCCGATTAAAAATGTAAAACTAAGCCAGTGTAGCTAAAACTCTTAACCTGTTTGCATTTTTACACCAAAATATGATTTTATGTTCAACTATGAAAGAGGTATCAGGTATGTATTGTTTACTGAACTCAAATTTTATATCTCAGCAACTAAAGGGAAAACATCAAATTAAGTTTGTCTTGATTCTTTTCTATAATAAATATGCATATTAAATTTCACAGGGCCTTTAGGGTATCTTTATTCTAGTCTATCATATACTACTTATTCTAATAAGAAGCTATTGAAAATTAGGTTAGGAAATGAAAGTTTTTAAAAGTAGCACATCAATCTGGGGTAATTCATGCACAATCTTGTGAAACGGATTTGTTATACTTTAGAATAAAAAAGAAATTCAAATTAATGCGTAGTATCAAGTAGCTACAACTCTTAGATGTTATTAACTGTATGTTCTAAAAATATCATAATACAACCCTTAATAACAATAGTAACAATAACAACAGCTACCTTAACGGCTGTTATTTACGGTGAGGCTACAATGTGCCAGCCTCTTGCTACTTAGGCATAGCTAAATACACAATATGAAGCATGGGGGAATCAACTAGCTCAATGTCGCACAGCTAAGTTACAGGGGTTCAAGCCTTATGTGACTCTAAGGCTTATTTTTTACCTTCCTGCACTTTTTTGTTGAGGAAATCAATCTAAAGTCAAATTTAAGTATCAAGGAAAAGCATAGGTTTGCAGGCTAATGGAAGAGCTCCACAAAGAGCAATTTGATTCAATGTTGTTTAATTCTTAACACATGAAGTAACTGAAATTTTATCTTGTAAATTCTACCATATGAGAGTTTTAACACAATGATGTGTTTAAAAGATATTTCATGACTTTCCTCTGCCGAAACTAGGTACCAAAACTTCATAAATTTTTAGGAACATCAACTTCTGATACAAATGATACACATTCTGAAACACACAGAACTTGGAATGACATTTAATTTTCATTCATTCTTTCATTCCCCATGTCTTCATTAATTTAACAAATATTTCTTGAATGACTGCCACGTGTAACTGCATTGTTAATCTTTTTAAAAATGTGTGTGATCTCAGTGATAGCAGAAAGCAGCAAAAATCAGAAGCTCACTTTCAATCTAGACCATACAAGCAATTCCCTCAACCATTAAAGTAATTTAATCCCCCATTAAATACAGAATTTATTTCTAATGCTTAATTTTTTAATCTTTTACATTTGTGTAATAAAGTTGAGCAATACCATTACTTACGAGATTCGAATGATCCATGTGTTCTCAAAATCACTGTCACTCTGCAATACTCTGGAGTTATAACTAATTACGATTTTTAGCCAGGAGGGAAAGCATGAAGGAAATTATGGCTTCCATTTATGGTTAGAAAGTAAATTAATAGATCATCTTTATAAATAAGAAATAAACCAGCTGATACCCCTCTACAGTCGAGAACCTATAAATTCAGTTTGCTAACACCTGTCAATAATATCAAAGTACAAATTAGTAATTACAATATAAACTATTGGCTAGGAAAACAAAGGATACAGTTCATTCGTTTCAGAAAAATAAGCCTCATTTAAAAAATAAATTATGGTTATGAAACCTATGCTGTATTAATCCTTTAGGGGAAAAAGTTTTTGGTGAATTGGGCGGAATAGGACAGGCATTTCTTAAATGCATTACTTCTTCTCTAATCACTCACAACATCATGAAAACATAAGGGCCAATTACAACAATAAACAGGATTCATAGGGAAAGATGATAGCACCTTCAGATTACATAGCATATTGGTTGTCATCTATACTGTCTTATTTCTTGGTTTTAAAGGACCTAAGTTAGGTATACAAATTTTGTTTGGGAACATTATTTAACCAAAAGGGCCAACTCTGTAGAAATTTGTATCTCTTCATCCAAAGTAAACCATCTGGGTGTATGTTCAGCGAGTCTCCTCAAGTTCTTGTATCAGATCTTCAAAAGTCAATATGGCATAAATACTGATTTA
>NW_012114488.1:3786627-3803351 GCF_000951035.1 Colobus angolensis palliatus | reverse complement strand
CTACCCTCTGGCTTTTTGGTAACATACTTGAAAAGCAGTATACAGACATGTGGAGCATTTTTTCACAGCAAAATCATTTATCTACCGTGGCATCTCTATTTTTTCAGTAAAAAAGAATGACTATCTATATAAAAAATATCAAGCCAATTCAGTCAACAATATTTTTAAATGTTCTTTTCATTTTCACTTACTATGTTTCTAAAGGGTTTACCCATGAATGTAGTTCGATTTGTTTCATTCTGATATAAAAGAATTAGAGATGGTTTTCCTCTTATTTTAGAAACTCAACCACTCCTGATGCTATTGTTGTCCATGTTAAGATCAGAAAAACAGTATTCCAATGTTAAAAACGTGATAAAAGCAACTGAATAACAATTTCACAACCCAAGATCCTTGGTGAAAATATCAAAGCAAAGGAGGAATCTAGATGTAATCTTTTGCCATCGCTAACCATTGCCTAAATAATAGCATCTCTGATAGAAATCATTCTGTACAGCTCAAATACCCATGAATCAATGAGTGAATAAAGAAAATGTGGCGGAATAAAGAAATGTGGCAATACTAGTCAGCTGTAAAAAGGTACAAAATAATGGCATTTTCAGCAATCTGGACAAATTTAGAGACCATTATTGCAAGTAAAGTAACTCAGGAATGGAAAGCCAAACATTGGATGTTCTCACACGTAAGTGAGAGCTAAGCTATGAGGACACAAAGGCATGAGAACAGTACAATGGACTTGGAGGTCTTGGGGAAAAGGTTGGGAAGCGGGTGAGGGATAAAAGACTACACACTGGGTACAGCGTACTCTTCCTGGATGATACGTGCACCGAAATCTTAGAAATCACTACCAAATAATTTATTGATGTAACCAAATACAACCTGTTCCCCAAAACCTATTAAAATAAAATAATAATGATAATTTAACAAGAAAATAAACTTTCTGAAGTACCTTCTAAGTCACACATTTTACATATATTTCTGAAGTGATAGTAGGAACTATCAATACCTTTTAGAAATGAGAGAAATTAACAAGAACTTGGGCAGGCTTACAGAGTGAATAAAAAGCTAGGTTAAGACAAACTTGGCCGGGCATGGTGACTCATGCCTATAATCCTAGGACACTGGGAGTCCAAAGCAGGCAGATCACCTGAAGGAGTTCAAGACCAGCCTGGCCAACATGGTGAAACCCTCTCTACAAAAATACAAAAATTTGCCAGGCAAGATGGTGGGTGCCTGTAATTCCAGCTACTCAGGAGGCTGTGGTGGGAGAATCACTAGAACCCGGGAAGTGGAAGTTGCAGTGAGCTGAGATCATGCCACTGCACTCTACCCTGGGTGACAGAATGAGACTCCATCTCAAAAACAAAACAAAACAAAACAGAAACAAAAAACAAACAAACAAAAAACCTATGTGTGCCTTACCCCAAGACCCTCTATCCTATTATATTCTGCCTCGGTATCTTTTCTGGAAGTTTGTATTCTTTCCAAATCTCAGAAGTAATATTTGCTTATTATAAGTAAATTTAAATGTATATCTGTATTCTAAAAGTTTCCAAACAGTCTCTGGCCTTTTACTTCTATTTTCCCTGGGATAACAAAATCGACAGTAGTGGGATTTTCATTTGGCTTCCCAATTATACCAAGGTCAGGTGTTGAGTGTACAAACCCCGTGAGGCAACCGCAGTTTCACTATGCACGTCTTTATCAGGTTCAGCTCAAATAGAATGCACCGGATTGATGTCAAACAAGACCTTGACCTTGTAAATTTAACTATGTGGCAAGTAGCACATTGATTCTTCATGCAACTATCACAGGCTACTTAAAACCTAAATTGGTTTGGTTTAGAAGACTAAAATGATATTTTTAAATAGAGAAACATGGTATTCATACATATCACATGGTTATTACAGCAAGTGATAAAAAACTGAGTGCCAATAAAAAGGAGAATAAATGAATGGCCAAGGCCCCTTACGGCCTGCCACCCAGAAAGTCATTTTCAAAAACACGTATGATTTAGCAGTGCTTCAAAAGATTAATAATCTCCTTATCCATCAAGGGAAATATCCAAGAAATAACACTAAAATGATGTAAAAATAAGTGAAATAACTGTAATTTTGCAGCTTAATTACACAATTTACAAATAATTCAAATGCATTCATTTATTCTACTTTACGTGTTACATAGCTTTTGCCTCAAAACTAGTTTCTCTTTTTTAATAAAATCCTTATGGGACTACATTTATGTAAGAAACAATAAAATATTTCTCATGTCATTATTGCTTTATCTTTAGACTTATCACATATGAATTAAGAAAAATTTTGTGGCCATAATTAACTTTTAAAATTATGACCAATTATAGTAGCTGTCTACTCCTAGCATTCAATAGCACTTCTTTTAATCATCCTACGTCTCTTGAAAATTGTTGGAGAGAACTTTGTATATCTAATGGTAATAAAGAGGCAGTTGATCACCTTAAGATTGTTTCATAATAATTAGAGTTGGAGCCACCAAGTACAGTACACAATCTATAAATTCAAAACGCCAAAGTCAAATAATATTTTCTTCAACTGAAAGTTCAAAAAGTATGCAGAAGGGTTTTATTTTAACAGCTGTGTGTAGAAGGAAAGGCATGAGTTAAAGATACTTTAGATAGGAATAGGAAAATAACAGGAATTAAATCTACATTATCTGTAATTACATCATCTTTATTTTTATCACTCACCCACTCGCCAATAAAACACCTATACTTCAGTCAAATTGGACGGTTTACTTTCTTCCTAAAAATGACTCAAAATTTTGGGCATTCTACTTCACTGGAAATTGTGTGTATCAGAGGCTAGCTTTCTTGTGAAGTCCTTCCTCACCCAACTAGGGTCTTCCCTTCCTTTGCAATTCTCACAGCACTTTACAAGAATGAAACACCATACAACAGAAAGACTCATCTCAAATCCTGCCTTCTGTCCCTTCCAGACTTATCTTTGTGACCTTTCCTAAACACCTCACATAATATTAATCATCTCTCCTTTTCATGTTAACTATAGCCCACATAACATCTATTATAATATTTTTAAACCCTCCAGCATTTAATTGTTTATCTACCACTCTGTCCCAAGAGAGTGGCACTATCTGTAGACATGATTATGTTTGATTCAGTGCCAAATCCCTAAAAATTTCATGTACATTAAAAAACCAGTTAGTGAGACTTGAATGAACATGGCCCTTGTCTTTAAAATCTTTTATTCTATTCAGGTAACGAGAAATAAGCACATCTACAGTAAAGTTTAAAATATAATTACTTCATGAAAATTCAATTCTAAAAAAAGTTCAAGTTAACAATGAAACAGGTTGTCATGCCAGTTCATGACTCCTTGTAAAATGAATTTCTGGATTAAAGACTTAAATGTAAAACCCAAAACTATAAAATCCCTGGAAAACAACCAAGGCAATACCATCCTGAACATAGGAGGGGGCAAAGATTTCATTACAAAGACACAAAAAGCAATCACAACAGAAACAAAATTGACAAGTGGGATGTAATTAAGCTTAAGAGATTCTGCACAGAAAAAGAAACTATCAACAGAGTTAACAGACAACCTACAGAATGGGAGAAACTATTTGCAAACTATGAATATCCAGCATCTCTAAGGAACCTAAATTTATAAGAGAAGAACAAACAATCATATTAAAAAGTGGGCAAAGGACATGAACAGACACCTACCAAAGGAAAACATACATGTGGCCAACAATCACATGAAAGAAAAGCTCAGAATTACTGATTAGAGAAATGCAAATAAAAACCACAGAGAGATACCATCTCATACCAGTCACAATGGCTATTAATAAAAAGTCAAAAAATAACAGATGCTGGTGAGGTTGTAGAAAAACAGGAAGGCTTAGACACTGATACATTGTTGGTGGGAACGTAAATTAGTTCAACCATTGTGAAAAGCAGTACGGCAATTACTCAAAGAGCTAAAAGCAGAACTACCATTCACCTCAGCAATCCCATTACTGGGTATATACCCAGAGGAATGTACCTCATTCTACCATAAAGACACATGCACACAAATGTTCACGACAGCACCATTCACAATAGAAAACACATGAAATCGACCTAAATGCCCATGAATGACAGATGAGATGGAATATTATGCAGTCATAAAAACGAATGAAATTGTGTCTTTTGTGGGAACATGGGTGAAGCTGGAGGCTATTACCCTCAGCAAAGTAATACACGAACAGTAAACCAAATACCACATGTTCTTACTGGGGTCTACTTGAGGATGGAGGATGGGAGCAGGGACAGGAGCAGAAAAAAGATAGCTATTGGATACTGGGCTGAATACCTGGGTGCTGAAATAATCTGTACAATAAACCTCCATGACATGAGTTTACATGTGCAACAAACCTTCATATGTACACCTGAACCTAAAATAAAAGTTTAAAAAATGCTACCCTAGTTCATGGAAACAAAGATTACTTAGGGCCAGGGTGGTCAAGGAAGGCTTTGCAGAAGATGTGAGAATGAGCTCCATATTACAGGCTGAGTTGGTTGTGAGCAGTACAAAGGGGTTTCTGGGAAGGGCACCATCAAGAACCTCAGCATTTGAGAGTAGTGACTGATCCAGTTAGGCTGCAGCAGAGGGTCATTTTAAGAAGAAAAATAAAGATAGGAAGGTAGGTTGCTTTTACCCTGAGGACAGTCTTTTGAGACGTTGTCTCACTCTGCAGCCCAGGCTGGAGTGCAGTGGCGCCATCTTGGCTCACTGCAACCTCTGCCTCCTGGATTCAAGCAATTCTCTGCCTCAGCCTCCCAAGTAGCTGGGATTACAGGTGCCCGCCAACATACCCAGCTGATTTTTATATTTTTAGTACAGACGCTGTTTCACCATCTTTGCCAGGCTGGTCTCGAACCCTTGACCTCATGATCCACCTGCCTCGGCCTCCCAAAGTGCTGGGATTACAGGCATGAGCCACCGTGCCCAGCTGGGGAGAGTCTTTAATGAGCAACAAAACAGATTTTTTTTTTCTACAATAGGAGTCATCTACGATTTTGTTCATAATGTCATAATTCGAGGGGTACTTTAGAAAGGGGAATTTGACCTTAGTATACAAAACTGATAAGAACTGGAATGAAAGGTAGGATGGAGGATATGATTTAAAAATTTGCTGTAATAAGACAAATATTATCTAATGAGGATTTAGTAAAATAGCTTGCAGGGAAAAAAAGGAAAGAGTAAATGCAAGAGATACTGTCAAGAAATAACTATCAGCAACTATAAGATGAAGAGATATGGGGCTTGAGAAGGCAAACAATGCAAAGTCAGTTGTTAGGTTCCAAGCCTTTGCAAAATGAGAGTTCTGGAGTCACTGAAATATACAGGGAAGTCAACAGAGTAAGCAAGATTTAAGAACAGAAAAATGTGTTTTTTCCCTGACACACTAAGTTTTGGTTGATAGCAGGCTAATCAAGCAGAAATACTAGGCAAGCAATTAGAAAATTGGACCTTTGAAAGAAGACTAGGCTAGCTATTCAGCAGGAATTATTTTCCTGGATGAAGGTTGAAGACCTGCGAATAGATGAGGTGTGCCAGAAAATATCAAAAATTAGAAGGCTAGACTTGAAACTGATGACGTATCCATGTTTAAGTGACAGAAGGACAGAAAGGATCTGGTGAAAGAGACAGAAGAATAATCAAAGAAACAGCAGAAAGATGAAAAGAGTGGGATCATAGAAATCAGGAAATAAAAGAGTGGGCAGAGAAATGGAGCAGACAGCTTGGTGGTGCCCACAGGACAAGGAGATTTGGCACAATGATGTCATTTTTGCAGTTAAAGTTGGGAGGTCAGGAATCCTAGAGAAGGCAGGTGACAGCAGCAATCACAAGGAATTTGGAAAAGAAGTGTTGTTGAAAAAGTAGAAGCAGAGGCTTTCCCCATTACTCAAATAGAAAATTTGGAAGTGAAAAGAAGTAGCTAGAAAGAACAGTAAGATTTAAATGAGGAGCTTAAGAAACCAGAGCATTTTTATAAAAGGAGGGAAAGAAGGAAATGAAGGAGATTCTAAAATAATCTGGATAAGTTCAAAAGGAAGTTTGACAGAGAAAACATACTTGTTATAAGAGAAAATATATGTTGAGTAGTTTCTGAATTTTAATACAAGTTTCTCAAAACTCGACAATTTTTAAGGAATATGGACTGGCAAATGTCTTTCCTTTCCTTTGTTTGCTTAGCCTGCTTTCAGATTTCTCCAAAATTTTATAAACACTGAACGTAAATTTCCTACTCTTTGTTAGTTTTATATGTCTACTAAATATTATTTTCCTCTGTTAAGAAAGAGTAATAAAACAGCAAATAAAACACATTGGAAAACAGATACAGTGAGAAATAATTTATTTCAAGGCCAAAATAAGTTCCCTGAAGAATATGTAGAGATGAAAGACAGGGATCCTCAGGGTTTGCTGGAAAAGGATGATGAAAGGGTTCCTCAGAACCAGGCTAGTGATGCCTCTGCTTATTCCCAATATAGGTATGACACATTATAGCAAAAAAAAAAAAAATTATAATCAATGACAGGTATGGTTTAAGACATAACATCTGACTAACGCATTCAAATAATTCGCTGGTAATCTGTTCTAATGACTCTTTTAAATTTAAGTATTAGCAGTTCCCACCTCATAGAGTGTTTTCCAGAAATGAGTTTATAAATCGGTTGTCGGAAACTCAAAATGTGTTTTCCTTTTTTTCCCCAAAGATAGTATTACAAAATTAGTGATTCTCTTCCTAAAGTAACTTACAAAAGCCAATTAATTCCGTAGCATATCGGAAACAAGATGCATTGTGAATGATAATTATCTCACTGAAAGTTCTAGAAAATCCTGTAATGTAGGAATTATTAGTATCTTATATTAGCAATGTGTCAATTGAGGCGTTAGAGATCAAGTGACCTGCTCAACATCCCACATAGCTGTACTAGTGTTTGCTATTACATGAAAACTTGGGCAAGTTACTTGACTTTATTTTTTTTTTTTTTTTGAGACGGAGTCTGACTCTGTCGCCCAGGCTGGAGTGCAGTGGCCGGATCTCATCTCACTGCAAGCTCCGCCTGCCGGGTTCTCGCCATTCTCCTGCCTCAGCCTCCCGAGTAGCTGGGACTACAGGCGCCCGCCACCTCGCCCGGCTAGTTTTTTGTATTTTTTAGTAGAGACGGGGTTTCACCGTGTTAGCCAGGATGGTCTCGATCTCCTGACCTAGTAATCCGCCCATCTCAGCCTCCCAAAGTGCTGGGATTACAGGCTTGAGCCACTGCGCCCGGCCAAGTTACTTGACTTCTAATGCCTCAGTTGGCTCACAAAATGTAAGATGCTAATAATCCATATATACATAGGGATACATATATATCCATATATAATCCGTATATATGGATTAGTATCTTATATAATCCCTATATATCCTATATATACACACATATCCCTATATATATCCCTATACATATATATAGAGAGATATATATACACACACATATCCCTATATATACCCCTATACATATATATATAGAGGGATATATACACACACATATCCCTATATATATCCCTATACATATATATATATAGAGAGAGAGAGAGGGAGAATTGTTCCCAATACTGTCTAAGAGGATTTAACATTTTTTCATAAATTACTGCATTTGAAATGAGTTCTTCAGAGTGGTGTGGTAGATGTCAAAGGAATCCTACACTTGGAGTTCTAAGAAACTACAAGTTCTCACCTTCTTAGTCACTCATAACTTTGCATCACAATTATCTTTAGTTTCCCCATCTGAAAATGAATGATTTAGATTAAATGACTTCTAAAGCACATTTTAGAACAAAAATTAAATGATTATAGGATGAATTTGTGTTGCATTATCTTAGGTACTTGGCTAGAGTTGCAGGGAATATACAATCCTTGTTTGTAAAACTTTCAACGTTCTTTCACTTTCACAATGAATGTCGTTAGAAGAGAATTCTCTCGTAAGAGACTTCTGAGACTATTTGAAGGGAGTATTAAAAATTAAGGCTTCTGGAATCAAAAACACCCATGCTCAATCTTCACATTTTATTCCCATAATCTTTTCTTTCATTTATTTTTATGGTCAAACACAGGAACAGCAAAGTTAAATGTCAGCATAATAGTAAAAAAAAAAAAAAACAAAAAGTGACTTTCAGCTTGTGTTAAATACCTGAGTATAAAAACAAAGAAAGAATGAAAGAGAAAAGAAGCCAGTATTTAGCTCTTTTTGTGGGACATTTTGCATGTTAAATTACAATTCTGTAAGTGAGAAGATTGAAGTTTAAAAGATCTGATTAAATTGCTCAATGCCACGGAGATATCAACAGACAAAACACAAGGCAAACTCACATATTTCAAGTTTGTCTTATCCTTGACCACCACAAATGACAGATACCAGTAGTTGCCTTAAAAAAAAAAAAGCTTTTTTCATACTCTAGCATAGGCTGTACTTCTCCTAGCCCCAGGAAGTAAATATACATTGTTCTTAGCTAATCGTGGGGACTTCTCCAACTGTGCCAAGTCATGAGTTTAGTTATGAGCATAGGATGTATTTTTCACCAATTATATTTTAGGAGATGGCAGTTATGGAGTTTCTGGGAGGGATTTACTCACACTGTTTAATAAATCATTTCTCTTCTTTCCCATTGGGTAATGTGTTTTGAAAACACAATACTTCTTACTCATGACCAAAACATAATGCTTCTTATCCATTATTTTATGATTCTAAGAGGACAAGTCTTTGGAATCACAAAACAAAAGGACAATACGGAAAGGATTTCTTTTTGGAAAAGTAGAAAGAATTAGAATCCTACCATCAGCAAGCTGCAGAATTAACTGTGGAACTGAACAAACTCTGAGTGGATCTAGATATGTATATATCTATACATATGTAGATATTCTGTCTGTTGATATCTATGGGTTAATAAAACGAATTCCAGAACCCATAGATTTCAACAGACAGAATATAATGCATACTCACATACTTCAAGTTTGTCTTATCCTTGGTCACCACAAGTAACAGACACTACTGGTTGCCTAAAAAAATAAAAATTCCATTACTTTTCTCACTCTAGGGTAGGCTTCAATTCACAATTAAATCAGACTCCTTTACCTTTCCCAATGTGCATTCTGTATTTTTGAAGTCTATTCTTTTTCTCATTGTCCACACAACTATTTCACATTATCCACAACCTCCCATGAACCTCCTACTATCCTTCATTATCTACCCAACGCACCATCCCTTCATTCTCAGCTAAAGACTTGCCTCCAATGTAACAGTGAAAAGAGACGGTCTCAGACAGGAACCGCTTCTGTGTCCTGCCACACCTACTACATATTAACCTGCACCTCCACTCTTCCTTTCTTCCTTTTCACTGGAAAACAATACCATGCCTTCTTCTATATGGTCATCTCTATACTAGTTCTCTAGATCCTATTATCTCCTGCCTATGAAAGGGACTGGTTCTAGTAATTATTTCCCAATATTCTTGTATCTTCAACCTCTCCCTTTCTAATGACTACTGTTTATCAGCTTGACCAAACTATCATAAAACGGACTGATTATTTAGTAGGATGAATTATATAGGCATCCAAATTCCATTTTGTAGATAACTAGAAACTCTTATCTTTTTCTGGAAGTGTCTTTGATTAGGGTTCACTTTTGGAATAAGGTTTCTAGTGATATGAGAATTCGAAGTTTAACTTGAATACTGAGCAAAAGTCAGACTGATTAAGAAATGCAACAAATAAAAAGTTATCAGATAAGGTTTTGAGTCTGCATTAGTCAAGCTGCTCACAATAATCAGATGTTCATGAATAGAAAAGATGCAAAAAAACTTTAAAGTTTCTCCTACACTGACTATGGGATCTCAAGAAATGACTTCATGGATGCTTAAATAACAATATGTTCAAAATTAGTTCTACATTTCCTGATCACAAGGGGCTCCTTAAATCTCTTAAGGCCCATTGTTTTTATTTAGAGTTGTTCTTATAATGATCTAGCTACTCTATCCTACACCAACACTGGCTAACTCATTTCAAGAAGAGAGTGTTTTGTACAGAAACATACATGAGGAAAATCCTTTTGAAGGCACATACTGGTGGATTCACTCTATTTGATCAGTTTAATTTTGTGATCAGCCCAACATTTTTAAAAAAGATCCCAGGAGTTTAGATTCTTATGTTATTCCTTTCAAGGTGTCCTGCAGAATGATTGAGGATTGTTTGGCTTCTCCTTGTAAAAATCTAACTTGGGGAATTATTTCATTGATAGTATCTTTTGAATTTAACTTGCCACCTTCTCACCATTTCAGTATATATTCTGCAGACTGATTGAGAGCCTTGGCTAAAGTTGGAATAAAATGTTATTTGTCGATGATTTTGAATACAGAGGCTTCATTAGGAAGACCTGATGAACTTAGAGATAAAAGAACAAAACTGTTTTGGCATCTTGTGTGATAGGCCTATGAAGTCCTTAGAGGTAAAGCAGAATTTTGACTGGTAAATCTACTGAGCTGATAAACATGATTATTTTAGACATATTTTCTCAAAGTACTAGAGAACCACCCATAGCTGGAAATGGGAACATATTAAAATATACTGAAATGACTTCAACATCATTACTTTAAAAAGGAGACAGTATTAACCTTCTATCTTTGGGATAACGAATATAACTGATCACAGATCTGCTGAAATGAAAAGCATGATAACTCGGTTTAGATATTTGCCTCTTAATGTTTCTGCTTAACATAATAAAATTTAAAATTCTAACGAATGAAAAGTGATAAAATTAACAATTTAACTAAATACACAAAAGCATTTAATACCATATTTTCACTCTTGACGGGCAACATAGAGGGGAAGGTTGGAAAATAGATTCCATCAGACAAGCATAATTGTATACTAAATGCATTTTTCAATAATTTTCTTTTAATCAGAGATAAATGCATATAAAGTTTAAGGATAATTGAAGTCTACTAGTTCTTAAGGTTTAAACTTTGTAATTGCAACAAGAGGAATCCTAACCCTAAAATTACTTGCTAAGTATCTTCTAGGGGTTTTTATTTTTATAAAAAGTAACAACTGACAAAAGTAAAATATACACAAAAGATTTTTTTTCCTTTTCGGTAATTATATGGAAAGATCATTTACATAAATTTACTGCAGAAAAAAATGCAGTGTTTCTATATGTGAAACATTAAAGAGTCAAATAAAAAAGATTTCTATTTGAGAAAAAAATGATTTTTCTAGTATAGGCTGTTTAGTATTAAAATCATATTAACTATTAAAAACCTGTCTAGTATCTATTTGCTATGCATTATCAGTCTACAAAAACAAAAGAAACAAACCCTAACTGCTTTTATAAGATATCAAAATGCCATATTCCTACATAGATTTATAAATTTAATGAAATAAATCTCTCTACATTTGAAAATAAATAAGTTTCATAGGATTATGGTAGCAAAAAAGTGAAAAGACATTTAACATAAACCCCATTAACTTCTCCTTCTACAAGATATAATACTGTTTTATGTCTTGAGAAGATGGTAAACTTGTAATTTATAATTATTGGAATACTCCTTAAGAAAAGGAGGAGAATATGTTCTAATTTTCCCATAGGGCCATATTTCTCTTTAAAAAAAATCCATCATTCATTCTAAGCTTTGCAGCTATGAATAGTTATTAACAACATCAAATTATGCTTGTTTCAGGGTTCAGCAGTACTCTTTGACCTTGCAGAATACAAATAATTTTAAACTTGCCTAAGTTATTATTTTATTTTAAAATGCATTCCTATTTCATTAACTTATAGAAGTTTTTGTATATTCACTTTAGCCTTTCATAATTTTTGTTCTAGTATAGTGAAATGCTACCTGATAATCAGCCATGTAAAAAAACATCAATTTTTATATAGTAACAAGTTAGGCATCAAAAGTGGCATTGAAACATTCTTATAGAATGATCCATAATAAAAAATGATTTTCTTCTTTCTTTAAACAGTTACAAAATACTGTCATGATAACTAAGCAGAAAGTTTGATTTTTGGTTTGTTTTAAAGGAACATACAAGACAGCCTGAAAAGCATACAAATATATGTATTATTTAAATCATTTTTAACCGTGTTTTACTTTACAGGAATTTCTAAAATCCCAACACTGCTGCTTTTATTTAATGTTCTGAAAATTCACACTCACTGAGGTTTATTTGACTGTTTTAATTTTAACTCACCTAACTTTAATGTGTCTATGCATATAAATCACTTATATAATATCGAGTATACTAGCTAATCAAAGTTAGAGTTGAAATCTGAAACCTCTGCACTGTTTCTAATTGCTTCTTAGGTTTTGTCAGAATATTTTGTCATGCTAGACATGCACATCTTCCTGTGCAATCACACGCAGTTCCCTGAATCGTGGGGAGCTCATGTTACAACTTATCTTCCTAAGGGAGGCATATTCCTTACAGAGGTCATATTTAAGAAATCTCAGACTCAAATTCTGAACACTTTGACTTACCTCTTCTTTCAAAAATAATTGCCTATCTAGGCTGCTGATGGTGCAGTTTTAACGATATAATTTGGCAACTGGTCATTAGAGATGTTACTAGAGCGAATGAAAACAGCAAACTCGGTAAGAAATGAAGAGCAGGTGTTCTTTCACTTAGACAGAAAAGCCAAGTTTTAGATAATGAGACTGTGATGAAAACTAGTGGAGGATACTATGTATAACACACAATGTTAAGGTTGATATTCTTCCCACACACTCATCTGCATGTTTCTTTAATTAAATGAGCATGATAGTTTGCATCTTTTAACATTTAATCTTGAAACAAGTCCCTCTTTTCATCTTTAAGTAATGATAATGTAGATTGCTGAATATGTAAAACAGTACAAGATATTAGTTCATATGCCTCTTAGTTAACTGAAGTCAACTGTGGCATCTTGTGGCATTAAACTAGATATATCACAGTTACAAAGATAATTATTGCTGTTCAAGATATTAATATGAATATTTCACTTTATGAATATTTCACTTCATGAAAGTAGTTCTAGTAGGCTGCCCCTGAAACGTTTTTCCTAAAATGCACTGCAATTGGTATACGCAAGAAGAGAAAATTCCATTATCTGAATATAACATGAACAATCAAAATCTTGCTGAACTTCGTATTTTTACAGGCACTGTTTTACTTGCTTCGGGAGAAGTCTCAGTTTTAGAGTTTAGATTTCTGTCTGGAGCATACATACACCTACATCTATCTATCTAGCAGTGCCTACAGGTGTTCATGGTTGCATTTGCCACTAACAGGTTAGCTCAGGATGATCAGGGCCAGTTGGAGGTGAGACAATTTTTTAGGTTGCTATGGGCTATTTTTGGCACAAGGGGAGAAGTAAATGCAATCTTTCCTAGTCCAAATTACAAAACTTCATTGCCAAGACAAGCTGAACTGAAACTTTTGCTACGGCAGTCTGACCCTGCCAAGCTGATCACTTTTTAAAGAACTCTGGAATAGTAATAAACCTCTAAGAGTCACAATTAAAATCCTATATGTTCTTTCATTGACAATAGACTGACAAACATATTTTTAAAGTAAAATTATTTGGCAGCCTGTATGCAAACAGAGATATAATGTGATGAGATCATACCAACTTCAACCGGAAGACAGAAATATCAACTTCTGGAACGCATTTTTCCTGCATTCTGTTTGAATATTGGGAGTACATCCTTGGGAGGCTCAGTTGGGTGGATCACTTGAGGTCAGGAGTTTGAGACCAGGCTGGCCAAAATGGAGAAACCCCATTTCTACTACAATATAAAAATTAGCCAGGCGGGGTGGCACTTGCTTGTAATCCCAGTTGCTTGGGAGGCTGAGGCAGGAGAATCACTTCACCCTGGGAGGCAGAGGTTCCTTTGGCAAACATACATGCAATAAATTCTATGTAAAATATAGTCCATTTGCATAAAATACATGTATTTTAATAAAATTGTGCTTTTCTATCTATTAAATTTTTCTTTCTTTGTGGGTTGAAAGGAACCTTATTTTTAGTGTGTAATTTTTTTAAGTTTCTTATCAAGGACTTTGTATTTTTAAATATCTCAAAGAATCAACATTTTGGAAAGCATATATACAAATGGATGGAAGAGTTATTTTAAAAAGTCCTATATAAAAGGGACTATTGCCCTATTATAAATAAAATACCCAGAACCTGAGATTAGTTTAGCAAAAAAGTAGTTAAACTTGGTGAGATGTGAAATTAGGTTTTAATGCATGCAAAACACATCCCAATGCATATTTTTAGGTGTAGGCTGATTGACTTTTCTCAGTGTTTAAAATTAAAAGCTGTCTTTAGGCAGTTAAGAACCTTTGGAGAGCTTTTGATATTATTAAACTCAAGCACTTACATTTAGTTCTAACATAAATCCATGCAAAGACCAACACTCTAGTCTCATCCCAGGACAGATTTGAACATGGCCACCTACCAATACTGTTGCTCACAGCCAGTTTATCAGCTTTTCTTCCTAGGGTGAACCTGCCACGTTACCCGCATGAGCACACTCAATTTTTTTTTTTTACATCCCAATCATGTTTCACTCATTTCACCAGCCCTCATGAACATATCAACAATAATTGATGCATGGATAGATAGCTCTGTGTGAAACATTGATGAATGTACCCACATAACTATCCCATTACAGTCTCACAATCTATATGCAGTAGGTACAACTATTAATCTCATTTTGCCACTTGAAGGAATTGACATTTAGTAAAGTTAAATGACTTACCCAAGGTCACACAGTCCACAAGTGGTGCTGAAATGAATCCGTGTCTTTGTGGTACCAAAGCTGAACAGAGTGTGAGTGATAACTGGGTTCTCAAAGATCACTAGATTACATTAGTTTTCTCCTTGAATGAATAGGCTGCAACTCGTTTTACTCCATGTTCTCCATGATCAGGAAGGTGAAGATCTTTTCTACTCAAGTCAAATTCCATTCAATAACTATATATTGAGTACTTTTATGAAAGATACTTGGCATATCTTAATATGTTTATTTATTATCATAATTTAAATTCATGTCTTTTCAGAGTTTAACATGCCATGAATTTAACTTTCTCAGGGATTATACATGGGGATTATTGTCATGATACTATTTTCCTTTTTCTTGTGTTCCTTCACATATATATATATTTAAGTATGTGATTTGTATAAAATGCAAACACAATCTTGACTGTGCTCAGTCAAAATACATTGCTGAGTCAATATAATCCATAAAAGTTGATGCATCAGATATATCAACCGCAGCTTCTGCTTTCATAAACTATCAGTTATTTCCTAGTATTCACTGATCAAAAATCAGAATGCTAAACTCAACACAATGGTCATCTGAGAAAGATGTGTTTTTCCTTTTATGTCTATGATGGGAATTTTATCCCATGATGCAATATACCGGGAATTTTATCCCAGACTCTGATGGGAACTTTATCCCAGGATGCAGTACACTGTTCATATTCCATTAATTTTATTATGCAATAACAGAAGGGGTCTTTGGATCCTGAGTAGATGAGACATTTACCAGAATGCTACTCTTCACCTCATCTAAGTGAATACAGAAGGAAACAGGAGGTGTCACTAAGAAGAGATGTGTACTAGGCATACAGATCATTCCCTATCACATACTTACTTATGTCTCATTATGAATTTGAAGGGGAAATAGCAGGGAGATCAGTTTTACAAAACAACTTTCATTCAAAGGTGAAGTAGTTAAACAAATATTCCTGAAATGCCTATAGTGTGTAATGCTCTGTTTTTAGGTGCTTGGGATCAGACAAACAAACAAACAAAAAGTGTAAAAATACTTTGATGGTAGTTGTAGAAAAAATAGAGAAAAGCAGATATTCATTTGTTAAACAAAATTTTTAAAAATGGTATACAAATTGTTCTAACAATGCCTTTGAAATGCTTGGATCTATAATATACATATAACTAACAGATATGGGTCTTAAAATAATTTCAAGAACAAACTAAAAATACCACTGCCTACAAACATACTTAACAATTGAAATAATAGAAAAAAATCACTTTCCTCAACATAGTCTAAACAATATACTAAAACCAAAAGTTTTTGAGGTCATTAATAGATGTGGAAGTAGTATTTCAAAAGTCAGTTTTACAGCTCTCTTTGGACAAACTGATGTTTATATACATCAATTCCTACACCAAACTTCCTGCTATCTAGTCTTATTACATTCAGTGTAAGAATCAGAGATTTAATAGTAAGCATATTTTCTTGATATTGGTTACCCACAACAATGGCTCACTGGAATGAAAAATAATGTGGAGACATCAAAGCTCCAGGCCCTTGCAAATGACACCCTGCCTTGCCCCAGTTCTACCTGCTCGAGCAATTGTGATCAAAATTAGAGATAAGAGGAGCCTTAAGCATTCAGTTTCTGGACCAGTTAGACTCAACTAGAGTAGAAACTCTTATAAAATTACATGAACTAGTTCAACCATTGTGAAAGAAAGTGTGGCAATTCTTCAAGGATCTAGAACTAGAAATACCATTTGACCCAGTAATCCCATTACTGGGTATATACTCAAAGGATTATAAATCATTCTACTATAAAGACACATGCACACATATGTTTATTGTGGCACTATTTATAATAGCAAAGATTTG
>NW_012114488.1:3783905-3785804 GCF_000951035.1 Colobus angolensis palliatus | reverse complement strand
TTCCCCTGGATTTGGGAAGAAGGGTGCATTAAAATACACTTAACTGCAAATGAAAGAAATCAAACTAAGCTAAAATGAAAGTGGGGGAGTGGGAGGTTGAAGAGAGCTAGAGAGTAAGAGAATAGCACGGGACCCTAGAAAGAGCAGAACTCTTTCTCTCATCTCTAATCTGCCTCATTCTTCTTCAGCAGCAGGTGGCCACAGCTGTGTGCTGCACTTGGTGAACTAAAAGATTAGTTTCCAGATTTTCACTGAAAATTCTAGCAACACTAAAAACCAAGTCTATCCTATCATCAGCTAATTCAAAAATTCCAGCAGGGGTGACGCTGCCTCCCTAGGATGAGTATTTGAAATCTGTGAAGACATTTTGGGTGTCACAGTGACTGGAAGGATTCCTACTGTCATACGGTAGGAAGAATCCTGAGATGCTGAAAGCCCATCAAGGTGTGGAACAGTTGTCGACGATTCTGCCTGAATGCTAAGTCCATTTTATCCTTTTTTTAAAAACAAAATTTAACTCATCTTTGCACAAGTAACTGATTGTCCAGGAATACAACCTTTGTGTAAATGGAGAGAAATGCTGTATTTCATTTTGTTCAGAAGTTACCAGGCGTACTTCAAAAAATATCGTGTCACCATCTGTAACAATCTTCATGGAATCTGAGTGGCCCACACAGCACATCTCTGTGAGTCTTCCATTGTAGCTTTTGCATGCTCTGTGTCCTAGCACTTATATTTCCAAATGCATAGAATGCATAGAATTACATCATAAAATTATTTCCTCTTATTCACTTTTACTCCTGCTTCGTAATTAGATCATAATATTGGTTAGACTATGAAAGCATTTAAAAGAGAATCCGGAAGATGGCTTTGTAAAAATTACGTATAAGTTATATTATCAAAGCATTTTATATTCTGAAGGGGGCTAAATGAAACATATTTGCTTGAAAATGTAGGATATTGGACCCAATAAGGTTAAAATTAGGTTATGTCATCCATATTCCAGGGAGAGAGAATCTCACTGGTCCAACTTGGGTCAGGTATTTCACCATCCCCCAAGCAGTTCTGGCTAAGTAGCCAGACTCAAGAAGTTAAAACACAGTTTTCAGGAGTCCATCATTAATGACAAGGCTTAACTGGGAGGCACTTCTGCTTTTTCTGTCATGGAAAATATTTCTGCCTATGAAAAAAATACCCCTTGAAGGACCTGCCTGGCTAGCAAACGTGATAAATCAATTAGCGCTTACATATTAATGCTTACAAATGATTTAATGTATTAGCTTTTACCATACCAGTAGTTGTCTATCAGAGAATTAGAAGGAATTTTTCACAATCATGTATTTTAGCACCTTCATTTTGCACTTGTGGTAAATAATTATCTTTACAAGGGTTTGTGTGTGTGTATGTGTGTTTTTAATACATCCCAAATTGCTTGGCTGATCAAGGTCTTAGAAGTCGTGATGCTTTTTATGGCTTCCAAAACTTTCATTTATTAAGTTTAAATAGAGTGTGTGTGTATATGCGTGTGTGTGTGTGACTAAATGAGAGAAATCTTATTTGCACAGAGAAGCAGTAGTACCCACTAACAATTAAAAACAACAAATGGAAAGTAAATGTAAAACTGATAATTGCCAGCATTCAATTTTAGTTACAAATTGCATGAGTTTCATGAAAGCATAGTTTGATAGCCACTCTTTTAATTCAAAAATTGATTGAAATCATGGAAGTTTCAGACAATTCGGGAAATATTTTTCCAGATGGTAAGGAGATTAGAGAATCTTAAAACATATTACATGGGTTGCTTTCTATTTTACCAACACTTAAAGCATACCTTATGATGCCTAAGAACCAAATAGTTTCTGGATAATCTGAAATTGAAATACACTTGGTTTAGTCATT
>NW_012114488.1:3780664-3782105 GCF_000951035.1 Colobus angolensis palliatus | reverse complement strand
TGCATTGTCTAAACAGTAAATTTTAACATATCTCTAATTTGTAATTAAAACAAAATAGAAAGATTATGAAAAATTAAAACAGCATAAATAATAAGCTTAATCTAATGGACATATACAGGAATTAATCCCCAACAAGTTAAATCATGCACACTCTTTTTAAGGAAACTCAGAATACGTACAAATATTTACTTTATACTGGCCCCTTAGCAATTTTCAACAAACCTCAAATGATTGGTATTACACAGGACATTTTTTTTCTACCACAGTGCAATTGAGTTAGAAGCGTATAATGCAGCTCAATGTCCGAAGTGTATAGGAACACAAAAAAAGAGATACATCCATCTCTTTCTAGAACTAGTTACTGGTCAATAAGTAGGAAATATCTAAGAAAAGAAGATGTATTTCAGACAAGTACATATGCAATATTACAACAGAAGGAGAGGAACTGGCATGATCAAGGAGAACTTAGTCATTCAGAGAAGTTACGGTAGAATGTGTGTGAGTGTGTGTCTGTATGTGCACCCACATGCACATGTTCACAAAATAGAAAGTACAAAAGAGAGTACTCATAGCCTGGAAATTAGCAAGCTCTGTATCATGTTATATCATGTTGAAGAGTGTGGATTATAACATAAGTAATGGGAAGTGACAATGAATTTCAAACATGTGAAGGACATATTATTTTATTCATAAAGGAAAATCTGAAAGTATGGGATGTGACTTGCTTAGAGACTGGCTGGACAGAGGGAAAGTAGTTGAAAAGTGTCAGGAAACCAGGTGGTTCCTTAATAAAGAAGAATGTCCCTCTGGAGAATCATGGACAGATCTTGCCTCCTAAAATTCACCCACTTTGCAAATTACATTTTCTTATGAAATACCTCACTATCCATTGCTATTACCAGGCATCTTTAGTTAGATTTTGCAATTCCACGCCTACTTTGATCTATGTGTATCTATATTACCTCACTCTTACTAGTCCACATTGTAACCCCCATAGAACAGCTAAACACAGCTATGATGATTAAGTAACTTCTACTGAAAGACTAAGATAACAGGGTAAAATAATTACAAAGTCATCTAAGCAACATATTTACAGGTAACTAACAAACCAATACATTGAGTGTAATACACATTTCAGAATTAAAATATTGTGGTCTGTCTTCCTTGAAAAATCCTTCAGACCTATCTCCCTACTTACTTAGTTGGCTCACTGTGTTAGCATACTGTCTTTGGGCCACGTCACAGGGACAGAGCTGTCAAATTCCCAAAGGCAGATAATATTTTTGAATATAAGAAATCTGATCAAACTGTCAAAAATACAATCAGCTAAGGAAATTGTTAAGCATAACTCATGGTTCTGGGAGAGCGTAACTCAAAGATTTTATCAAGACAGAAAATCAAAATTGATCATTATTATCTCCAAATAATCTGTATTTTTTTT
>NW_012114488.1:3721466-3778524 GCF_000951035.1 Colobus angolensis palliatus | reverse complement strand
CCAAAGATATGTTTAACTTAACCCACCTGTGTATTTCACATACTGTAATTACTAAATGCTCATAATTTCTCCCAGGGATGATTTAATAATGAGGAGCTTTACCATTAAGACACAACACTGTGCACAGACCTGATTATTCATGGAACCATGACTGAGGCATCAACTTTAAGAAACTTGATGAGATGAAATACAATATATAAAAGTAACTGTCTCTGCTGCCTAGAACAAGCAACTGATCAAAACATTGATTTTTATAAAGTAGATGTGAAAACATTAAACACAATGTTGATTGAAATCAGCTCATTTACTTTTAACTTTTTCTAAAATAATGTCTCTGCCCTAGACAAAAGTAACAGATAACAGAAATACAGAGATTTAGAAATACAGGTGATCATTCACTACAAAGGCCAAATTTGAGAGCAATAAAAAAGTAATGATTTAAGACAGAATGCCTTAGAACAGGTAGAGGTGTTAACCTAAGTGTTAAGTATCAGTCTTGTACTTTAGATATATAGTGGGTTTCATTTTGGGGCACAAAAGTTCACCAATTACGCAACTATCACAGACAATTGAAGTCATGCAAACAAAAACTGGATACACACAGCACAGTTAAGCTTTATAAACTTCATAGCTCTTGACAAATTTTTTTAAAATGCAGGCTGGGCATGGTGGCTCACACCTGTAATCCTAGCACTTTGGGAGGCCAAGGCGGGTAGATCACCTGAGGTCAGGAGTTCAAGACCAGCCTGGCCAACATGGTGAAACCCTGTATCAACAAAAATACAAAAATTAGCCAGGCATGATGGTGGGTTCCTATAATCCCAGCTATTCAAGAGGCTGAGGTGGGAGAATCACTTGAATCCGGGAGGCAGAGGTTGTAGTGAACAGAGATCGTGCCACTGCACTCCAGCCTGGACCACAGAGCAAGACTCCATATCAAAAAAAAACGCATAGTTATAAGTTGTGCAGAAGAGATGTGAAATGCTGAAGCACATCTACTGAAACATGAAGAGTATCTAAAAAAGGTTTTAATGATTTTAAGTGTATAAATATTTATTTATTATCACTAATTCTTTATGAAAGCATAATAATAATTTCAGAAGTCGAAAATATTATTATAAGGCCAGGAATTTAAGATACAAGTATTTGTTGAAGATGAACCACAAATCTGCTCCTAAGGTAAAGGGGAGCTAATTTAAAGTGGAAAAACACTATCAATTTTGTGGTGAAAAAGATTTATAAAATTAAATGTCAATCAGTTGCTCAGGAGTACAACTAATTCTGGTAGTAAGACTAGATAGAACTTTTATCTCATGCATCTCATGTTGGGGGAGAGTTTGAAGGCTAGAACATGATTCAAGAAATCTTGAGGTAAGCAATTATTTCCTTGAATTAGTTTCTCCTTCTGTTTTGGATTTTAAAAGCCCTCAAATACTCTGAGTAGACACAGACTTGTGGAATCACAGTGATAACAACATTTTCCCATTTGTGACATTGATTTATTATATCATGTTTCACAAAAATGTTCTCACTCATGGCAGCTGAATTGGTTGCTTCTACCCAAGAATAGAAATAATCAAAGGCTCTTTTATCTTAGGTAGATAACATGTATTTTTCTAGCCATTCTGAAGAAAGATGTGAGTTTAAAAACAAGTGTGGAAATAAGTTAGATAATAATGTGTGAGTTAGTAATTGAAGCATTGCATGCCTCCAGCAAAGACAAATATAGTAGGCTCTTACTTCTTATAGATTTAAGTTTTGCATTTTTAACTATTTTGAAGTAACCCAGAATGTGCATGAAGAGATGTAAAGTGTTGAGGCATGTTCACTGAAACATGATGCAAATAATTAATAAATATCAACCAATGGTGATTTGACCAACAACTAAAATAAGTCACTATGAATGAGGATACTAGTAAAAAAAAAAAAAAGAAAGAAAAGAAACTATAACATGAACCACTACTTTGCATCAAGAGTAAATACTATGATGGTAGCTCAAATACTGTCACTCTTCTTTGAAATTAGAGTATTAGTGAAATTCAGTGAAAAACCTCTACCGTCAGAAGTTCTTTAAGAATTCCATGGAATTCGGGCCTATATATAATAGCACAGGATTTGGAAAGAGAGGACACGAATTGAAGTTCTTATTCTATTATCTATTAACCTTGTGATCCTAGGCATTTCACTTGATTTTTCTGAGTCTCCATTTTGGTATCCATAAAGTGGGAAGATAATATTCAGCAGAAAATCTTCTTTTGATGTTCAAACGATGAATTATTTGCAGAATGAAAGAAACTATATAAACTATATCAATGTGAAAATAATTTCCTTTGAAGAAGACACAAAAATGTCATTTCTGAGCCATAGACTCTGAGCCCTGGAAGATAATTTGAGATTAACTGGTTCTGAGACTTTTACCTTCCATTCTTCACTCTACAGCTCTTGCCAGGGTCCCAGAGTCAACTGCAGACGCCAAACGCAAGTAAGGAGAGAGTCCCCAGACTGTCTTGAACCAAACTTCCCTTTCACTGGAGTTAAATGTCAGGTTGTTTAAAAGATGTTGAACAAATTCTTCAACTGTGGCTAAAAATGATTATGACAAAACCCTTTCATCAAATCTAATCCCCACCTTGCAATGACTGAGAAACCCTTGGTCAAGAAAGCTTGAAGACATACCCAAGATGTGTCTACTACCAGTCTACTACTGGTGGATGACAGAGCCAGGGTTTGAACAATGTCTTCCAAGTACTACTCTAACCAGATCAGCACCCTTTCCACTGCACAAATGAATTTCCTCAAAGGCTACAATCTGTTAAGAATGTGAGATTTTGTACTTTGCATGCTTCTGAATTCTAACTGCTTCGGAGCTCCATTTTAGTGTGGGGTGACTGTTGGAATTAACTTCTAAGGCTGAAGCTTTAGCCCCTGTTTCCCTGATGTACACTGCCATGGTAATTAAAGATTTTCTGGCTGGATACTAAACTCCTTTATTTTTAAAGGTTTTCTATGTCAACTTTGCATAGAACACTCCAGATAACCTATTTAATACCAACAAAGTGGTATAAAGTGTTCTAAAATCTAATTGTGACTTATAGTATTTTTCTGTCAACGTACAAACATGTTGTTTAGGAGCCTCAAGAAAACTCTCAAGGCAATTTGGAACAATTTTTAATTTTTAGAATGTGAGGCTCTATAATTCTCTTGGAGGGGTGGTAACCTTAAATGTGCTCATTCTGTGGTTGGCATAGAAGTCTCTCATCAGTTTCACTGAGAATATAGATAAACCCATGTTTCTAGACGTTTGCCAAGAAAAAGAAGAGACTTTGAGTAAACTAAAAACTTTAGATATTAATATATTCTTTTCTTTTCTTTTCTTTTTTTTTTTTTTTGAGACAGGGTCTTACTCTGTCACCCAGGTAAGATCTCCACTGGCAAGATCTCAGCTCATTGCAACCTCTGCCTCCCATCTTTAAGAAATTCTCTCGCCTCAACCTCCCGAGGAGCTGGGAGTACAAGAGCATACCACCATACTCTGCTAATTTTTGTATTTTTAGTAGAAACAGGGTTTCACCAGGTTGGCCAGGATGGTCTCGAACTCCTGGTCTCAAGTGATCCACCTGCCTCAGCCTTCCCAAGTATTGGGATTACAGGCGTGAGCCACCATGCCCTGCCTAAAGTGACATTTATAGAAAATGTGGTAGCTTACTTCTAGTCACAAATAGTTTTAGAAGCTAAGAATTTTATCACAAACCAAGCACAATTCTCAACAAATAAATGTACAAATCTTTACCCTTGACATATAAGCATTTACTCATTTAAACAGTTACCAATTTAAATGCATATTCTCAAAAATTCATAGAGATTTTGAACAAAAGTAAATGGTCATTTTCCTTAGTAACTTAAAGTTGTAAGCTCTGCCAAATTGTATTTTAGCTGAAATTCTGAAACAGCATAAGACACAACTCACCAAATATTATATAAATGTCCCAAAGACAGATGTGGATTTATTATCTTACAGCAGTAAGCCATCTCGTGTAGCTATGATTTTGAGTGCATAAATCTTAAAATATTCTTTTTTACTGGGCCTTCAAAATTTGATGTATTTTCAATTGGTAAACTCTAGAGATCAGCAAAATTGTAATAGCCAGGATATAGGTTGGAACATATGCTTAGTAATGACAGTAGACCATTGAAGAGTTCTAAAATAGTCATTTGTCCAACTCCCCTCAAATGTATTTTTCTTAATTCTTTTTCTATTCATATCAAATATGTTCCCTCATCCCTCTTCATGGCATAAGCCATGTTTCACTACTGTAACATGACATTAATTTCAACTTCAATTAAACGACTCTATTTCCAAATATTAAAAATTCAAGATATATATATGTATATTTCAAAATAGCTAATAGGGTCAATTTCAAATGTCTCACCACAAAAAAATGAGTGATGTGATTAATATAGTAATTAGCTTCGTTTAACTGTTTCCACATTGTAGATATATAGTAAAACATCACAGTGTAACCCATAAATGTATACAATTGTAGTTTATCAATTTCAAATGATATTAATTTTTCAAATTGAGGTTACCTGTTGCTAAGTCTCTGTGACTACTTGCTATTTTGTAAAGAGAATTGGAACTAGACCTAGAGGGAAATAAGTTATGATTCCTTTAGATGTGAAACAAGTCAAATAATTCAGTATTCACAAATATGTTTCATCTTTCTCAGCCAAGAAAGGAATATATAAGGCAAGCTGCTAAAAATATGCCATTTGTTAGAGAGTACTATTTTTCACTATAGAATGACTAACATAACAAAATACCACCTACTCAGATTCATCAGAAAGCTTCCTACACTGCAGCAAGCTTGACTTTCCTGGGCTGAGTGTCCTATTGATGAAACAAACCAAAAAAAAAAAAAAAAAAAAAAAAAAAAAAAAGAAAAAATTAGAATTCTTCTCAGTGCCAACTGTCTTCTTTGATTGAAATTGTAGATGAATGTACTATGACACTGCTTTAAGACCTCAGAATTTTTAAAATCAATCTCTTGTTTAAATACCTATGTATTCTTTGTTGTTGTTGTTATTATCATTTCTCACCCACACAATACTTTCTTAATGACCTAATTATATTATTCAGGGAAGGTTTTTCCTCACTTATCTAGGGCAAGATTCAAGTTCTTGGTAGATGAAATGTTGGTTAAATTAAACAGAAAAATGAAGCAACGGTGACGGGACTACATTTAATTAACTCAAATAAGTAAGATTATCCCTATTGAAAAGTTGTTTGATGTGTCTCAGGATTAACTATGTAGTTTGTAATTTTTGTAACCTGCAAAATAATTCAGAAAATATTCCAGAAGCACACTGTTCATGTTCTGCAAGTAGCAGAAAAAAACCTAATTGAACTTCTAGCCAGTCAGCCCACTAACAGAACATTCCTGACAGATAAATAAATAAAAGCTGGGATCTAACATGACTGCAAAAAAATTATACTACAGTCATGATGTATATTTTTGATCTCAAAGCAAGTAACAATTATCCACAAATACATTCTTAGCATCTGAAAGCATAACTTAATTGCCAAATTAATACAGGTGAATTAGTACCCATATTTTAAAAGATGAGTAAAAAAATCAACAAAGTCATAGACTTTATCATAACCGTTTATTCAGCCTCAATGTCTCTTCTGAGTAAATCTTACATAAAACAAATTTTAAAGTGTCCGCTCTAAAACTTAGTCGTCTCCTTTCCAGTACATAAGATCAGTAGTTTAAAACAGAGTAACTACAGAGCTAAAATAAAGGCTAAAGCTAGCATTTAAATCTCAACTGCTAAAAGGCACCCAGTACTCCGTAACTCAGATACTCCAGGATGGACGGGGCTTTTTCTAACATCAATATTCATTAACACCCACATTTCCAAAGCAGCAACCCATATTTTGGATTGTTTGATGTTGTTTCTGCTTTAAAGTAAACACCAGGGCAAAATCCCGAGTAAAGTTTATACTTTCATTGGACAGAGAAACAGAGATCAAAGGGAAAAGAACATACACATTCTTTGGATGAGAACTCTCTCCCTTTTCTTGATCTGTTTCATCAGGAGTTTGCGGGCAGAATAGAAGATGAAACATACTTACCTTCATTAGCAAGTTTTACACACATAACTATATTTCAGTTTTCCATCAAACACTTTAATATGCATATTGTTTAGTTGTAATAATGGCAGCAATAGCTTAACAATGAGTTTATCTTTAGTTTAAAAGTTTGCAAAAGAAAACACTATTTACACTGTACAGCACATTTAAAAAAAATCAATGTTTGCACACCCAGCACAGCAAAAAATAAAAAAATTGTTCAAATCTCAAAGAGAAAATAGTTTATCCCAAATAAAGATAAGTTATCAGAATCTTTCTTTCTTAAAACCTAACGTAAGCAGCTTCACCTAACAATGACAATAATCACCTAAAACTAAGCTAAACTGTATTTTTATAGTATTATGCACATTTATTTATGTATCCAACCCCAGGAAACATTTTTTTGTGTATTTAAAGCATCATAAAAACCAAAGTTCTGTGTGGATGTGTCTTAATGTAAGCATTATTAGATCATAGGAAAAGTCAAAACATGCAAATAATGCCAAAAACAAGTATCCTAGCTTTGTTCTTCCCTCTCTCCACTGATCACCCTGAGAGGCCCTTCAGCAAGAAGCCACCAGAGACTTACTTGAACTGGAATGTCTAGAAAAGCAAGCCAACCAACTCCACGAAAAAGAAGAAATCTAGACAAGTTATTCCACGTGCACTGCATTCATCTCTACAAAGTGTATGTACTTCAGAAGTATTCCACAGCCTTGGTATTCCACAAGTGTAGTCAAAACTGACAACACAAATTTATTCCCCAAACTGCAGGATCTCCAACATTTTCTAATAAGGCTGGACCACATCTCCTCACTTGCCAGTTTTGACTCTCAGAAGTAGCTTGTCCTTGACATCATTTCTCAACAACCTCAATAGATTCTTGTATCTAACATGCCTTCATTTCTTCCCAGTCATTGCCAACACACCACCTCATGCCCAAGCCTTTCCAGTTCCCTACCCTCTGCTACCAGGGCACTGAGTCCAGTACACTCTGACTCTGAGGGTCTCTGGATTATCTGTGCAGGAATAGTTACATTAAGCTGAGATCTTCTACTAATACTAGACAGAAGTTTCCCCAGTGGGTTTGCTCTTCTGCTGATTTAAACAACATTGCAGTGGCACTGGGGTTCAGAGAGGGGCAAGTTAGGAAACTAAAGGGATTTCAGGGGAAAGAATCACCCCCAATCATTTTTCCCTTCAATTTTTCTTAAGAAAACGCTCTCTTCTGTGTCATACCCTAAAGTTAACCAACAAATAATCTGGATACTCCACCTCTGCATAAAATACAGATCCACAGTCATTTTCATACATTCTTCTTTGCATCTCAAATCAAATCCACCCCTTCATCCCAAGAGATGGGGATGCTTGGGAAAAAGAAGTAGGGAATCTTTGCAAACATAAAGGCAATGTGTCCTATGGGAGTAGAGCAGAGAGATACGAGGAAACTTCTAGTCCAGGCCAAGGTCTACTGACTATGACCTTGGCAAAAACACAGAAACTTGTTGTTGGCCAACTTTAAATGAAGCGTGAAATCTGCCTCCTCCCTACTTCCCTTTCCCCAAGGAACTCCGTCTTAGGTGGAAGTGGTGTTCTAGGTCTTCTGACTGTCCTCCCTCCGCCCTGGACTGCATCTACAATCAGTGGCAGGGTGGTTCTAGCAAGCGCCACTGTTCTCTGTCCCTCCTTCCTCCCGCGTCTATGCAATCTGGGGCGCCCGGAGAACTGGGCGCCTGCAAGCTCCCTGGCCAGGGCACGGGACAGGCTGCAAATAGAGGCTTTGGAGCTCTGCCGGGGATTTTGCAGCCTGCCTAGCTTGTCGGACAAACCCATTTCCTTGACATTTCAGGGCAAACCTCTACTCATTTCTCCAGCGGGTGGGGGGTGCCTAGACATTCTGACTGATCAAAGAAGCCAGAATCCATCTGAACCTCTCAAATAGTAGAGCGTACCAAATGCCTAGGGGTAAAGAAGGGTGGAGGATTTCAATAAAAGAGGTGCTCCCAGTGTCGCCCCCTTTCCCGCTTTTTCGTTTACAATGAGCGGGACATTTAAAGTATTTTGTGGTTTGTTGGTTTCTTAAAGTTTTTATTTATTGTTTCTATATATATACTTTTTTTTTTCTTGAAGGGAAGCAGGCAGCGGTGCCCATAGGCAGAGGGGCGCGTTGTCAGCCCGGATGCTCCCGCCCGGAAGGCCCTCGCGGCGGAGGAGGGGACCCCAGAGGAAGAGGGCGCGGCGAGGGGACCCTGCGGAGCGGCGGGGGCGGGGGACTCCAGGCGGGTCGGGGACCGAGTGCTGCCGGAGCCCCCAGATGCCGCCCCTACCAGCCTGGCTCCCGCCTCCCCGCCCCAGTCCCCCGACCTGCTCCCGCGCCTGGGGCTGGGGCAGGCTCCTCGTCCCCGGCAGCTGGGGACCCTCTCCAAACCCCGCACTGCAACTGCGTGGAGGAAACCGTGCCCGCGGGCGGTGGGGGGGAAAGGGGGTCTCACGAAGTTCTGGGATAAAAACGGGCTGTCCCTGCAGATGCCTCTGTCACGCGAATCTCTGAGCGGAAATGCACTGTGCCCGTGCCGGGCGGGGGCACAGGCGGGATCGGAGCCGGGGAGAGGAGGCAAAGTGGCGGCGCAGCTCGGACAACTTTGCTGGGAAAGCAGGTGACAGTCGGCAGCGCTGGTGCCGCTGCCTTCCCGGGGAGACTAGTCAGCACGAGGCGCAGGGTCTGCACCCCAAATGCTGCCGTCACGGACCAGGAGGAGGACTGGGTGGCCGCTGGCGGGACGAGCAGGCGGGGAGGGCGCCCAGCCCGGGAGTGCAGCCGGGCTCGGAAGAGCCGCCCTCCGTGTCCTCGGCCCCAGGAGGGGCGCCTGCGCCCGGGTGTGCGTCCCCCCAGCGCCCCCTCGCCGTCCCGCGGGACCACCAACTACTCCGCGCCGCTAGAGGAGCCGCGAGAAGGAGAGGGGAGAGCGGGGAGCGCCGAGAAGCGGCCGCGACGCCCGCCCGGACCGGCACGTACCTTGAGCTCCTCAATGTCCAGGTTCGTTGATCTGTCCATGGAGTGCAACTAAACGAAGTGGAGAGGAACCGGGCGAGTGGCACCCAAAAACAATCTAGTCTTTTAGTTTCCAGCTTAAACTCAGCTTTATCCTCCTCCAAGCCCCGGCAGCTCCTCTCAGTCTCATTCTTCGTGGTCACGCCGCCTCCACCGGGTTAAAAATAAGGAAAATAAATAAATAATAATAATTCACTTTGTTTTACTTCCTCAAAGATTTAGTGACAGGTGATCTGTACCGCGGTGCAACACAGCTGAGTCGATTGAAACAAGGGCCAAAAGGAAAAAGATATCCACTCTATTTAAGATTATTTCTTCTTCTGCAATAAGCTTAGAAACCAGCGAATTGCTGCATCCTGAGAAAAAAAGCTGCTTCCCTGGTCAGCATCATGCGGCAAATTTCAAGCAAATGTGTTCAAACTGAAGAGAAGAGTGTATGATAAAAGCCTTCCTCCGTCAGGCTTACTCTGGTAGCTAATTTAGCTCCAGTCCCAGGCATTAGCAATGATCAATTTCCCTGGCAAGATAACAGAATCCCCGAAGTCCTGCATAGACTTAAAATATGTCTTGTAGCTGAGAGGTATTTTCTCAGTGGGGAAAAGAAGATAATCAAGTCAGAAGGGAACGTTCTCCTTTGAAGGTTATGCTAAAAGAGTTGAGAGAATAGGAGGTGGATCCTACGGAGAGAAAAGAGGGAGAGAACGAGAGAGAGAGGGAGAGAAAAATTTTCCTCCTGCTTCGCTGTTTTACTGGCCTTCACCACCAGGTGACTGACTTCGCTTCTCTCTTCCCACAGCCAACACTGAGGGGATTTCTCTCATCTGTCAAAAAGCAACATTTCCTCTCCAGACAAATACTATCGCTGGGTCTTAAAGACTGCCCTCTGTCCGGAATCCACTAGGTGACAAGCATTTTAATTCATTGCGTACGTTGCTTCATCTTCTTCCTGCAGATCTGGGAGGAACATGCCTGTGTGTATCATTCACATGTATTTAAATATATTCACTTTAGATCTCCTGCTTTCAGCATCAGATTTTTTAATTTAAAAAAGACTTTTAAAGAAAGTGACAGATAAGACTATTAAAGGAAATTTCTTGGAAGGATGGTTTTTATGATAAAGCAGTCTTTTATTAGAAAATTGTTCTTACATAGATTCTGACAGGTCAGTGCATTTAACTTGTAGGTTGTAGATTTGGGGAAAAGGCTCGTTTTCTTCGTTTAAATGTCTCAGTGTAAAAGCTTGACTTTTGAAGGGTTTTAAAGATTTTTGTTTTATTATGACACACAAACTATTGAGACTTAAAGATGTTTACAGATTTGGAAGAGGAGCTGTATAAATACTTTTGTTTCTTAAAAAAAAAAAAAAGTCTTTCTTTTTTTAGGATTTAAATATGCACATTCCAGTCTCATGGTCTCTCTCTAACATCATCTCCGCCCTCTCCCTCCCTGAATTCCAGCCACCTGGTCTACTGGTGCACCTGCCAGTACTGGCTCTTTAATTCCCAATCTTGCACCCTCATTAAGGACAGCTGTCTCTCCCACAGTTCTTTATAGGTTTCACATTTATGCTTCTGACTAAAGTCACCTGAGCAGAGAAAAATTTTCCTCAGATGAGTCTCTCAGATATTCTCCTTTATCCTCTTGTCATAGCAGCATTGTTAATTTATCATTATTTAATGTATGCCGTTATTATCCATTTGTTTGTATGACTCCTCCAGTAGACTATAAACTCTTGAAGGCATGTTCTGGATCATTCTTATTCACCAAAATGTCCCAGGAGCCTAGCAGCTAATAAGCACACAAATGTGGGTGGAACAGATAAATATGTGGAAAGAAACCTTTGCAGTTAGTACTCTAATGTCTGAAACCCTGACGACTCCCTCCTCCCCTCCCCAGCACCAATGGGGCACAAGCCAGTTTTTCTCCTTCTACTTTCCAGCTAAGCCTGGAGGGCTCAGCTTTCTCATGCAGCATGCCCAGTTTGTTAGTTTAAGCCTAGTCTATTCCATGCACTTGTCTAAGCTATCTTTCTTTTATACTTTAACTTGTGACTACAGCTTTTAAGGTTAACATCAAGTAGCCAAAAGTCCATAATGAGTAGGGCCAAACATCAAATTCTCATAATAAACTTCAGGTGCTTATAAGACATAATTATTTTGCATAATATATGATGAAAAATGATAAAGGGTCAGGTTGAGAGTAGATGAACTTATATAAAACTTTCAACTCTAAAAAAGAGCTTCTCTTCTAGAAAGTATCAACAACTCAACATGAATAAAGATAACTACTAGGATGATGTAAAAGTAATGGCGGTTTTAGCCACTGAATGGCAGAAACCACAATAACTTTTGCACCAACCTAATACATAGGTTTTTGAAAGTCAGGTCACTCCATATGAAATAATTTGAAATTCTCTGTCAACTAGTCATTGCCTAACTTTAGAAAATGGAATAAAACAAGCAAATTTATTTTCAACATATTAGCAAAGCGATATTATTTAAGTTTTCAATTTGCAGTTGTGAAAATGTAGTTCAAGGAAGGTATCCATAAAAATGTTGATGTTTAAATATTATTCAGAAAGGGAAAACTGCAGATAGTTTCTTAATATGACATATTATAGTTGAAAGAAAAAATGGTATTCTTAACAATTTCATGTGTGTGTGTGTGTGTGTGTATATATATATATCTATATATATATAATGACTAGCTTTAGTGAATTTTTTGTTTTTTTTTTTTTTGAGACAGAATCTCCCTCTGTCATCCAGGCTGGAGTGCAGTGGCCAGATCTCAGCTCACTGCAAGCTCCACCTCCCAGGTTCATGCCACTCTCCCGCCTCAGCCTCCCGAGCAGCTGGGTCTACAGGCACCCGCCACCGCCCCCAGCTAATTTTTTGTATTTTTAGTAGAGACAGGTTTCACCGTGTTAGCCAGGATGGTCTTGGTTTCCTGACCTCATGATCCGCCCGCCTCGGCCTCCCAAAAATGCTGGGATTTACAGGCATGAGCCAGCACGCCAGGCCTATCTTTAGTGAATTTTAAACTATGAAATTATATCCAACATTTGATGTTGACCAGACTGACATTATAAGCCAGTGGTCTCCAGCTGATATGGCTTCTGGGTCCCTACACAAATCTCATCTTGAATTTTCCCTCCCATAATTCTCACATGTTGTGGGAGGGAACTAGTGAGAGATAATTGAATCTTTGGGGTGGTTTCCCCCATGCTGTTCTTGTGGTAGTGAATAAGTCTCACAAGATCTGGCAGTTTTAAAGGGGGAAGCCCCTTTTGCTTGGTTCCCATTCTCTCTGCCCGCCACCAGGTAAGAAGTGCCTTTCGCTTTCCACCACGATTGTGAGGCCTCCCCAGCCACGCAGAACTGTGAGTCCGTTAAACCTCTTTTTCTTTATACATGACCCAGTCTTGGTTATGTCTTTATCATCAGTGTAAAAACGAACTAATACACCAACGATTTTGGCACTAGGGACTGTTTCCATGGAAGACAATTTTTCCACAGATGCATGGCAGAGGATACAGGGGATGGTTTCAGGATGAGACTGTTCCACCTCAGATCATCAGGCATTAGTCAAATTTTCATAAGGAGTGCACAACCTAGATCCTTCGCGTGCACAGTTCACAACAGGGGGGTGCTGCCATGAGAATCTAATGCCCCCACTGATCTGAGAGCAGGCAGAGCTCAGGTGGTACTGCTTGCTAACCCACCCACCACTCACCTCCTGCTGTGTGGCCTGGTTCCTAACAGGCCACAGATGGCCAGGGGCTTAGGAGACCCCAGACATAAGCTATAGAAACAATTAGTGATTTCCAAATCAGTTCCATATTTGGGTGCAATTACATGTCTATAAAGCGAGTGATTTCCAAGTGTTTCACTATTTCATGAATTCCCATGCCAACTCATCAGGCTGAATATTTCTAAAACCAAAAAAAAATTAGAGTGGATCACAAAAGTATGAATTGCTAAAACGGATTTATAGAACCTTTTACGACAATCAGGACTCAGTTCCACTTCATATGACTATACGACTAGATGGGACAACTTGCAGAAAATTGAATCATTGTAAAGACATTTGAAATTAAGGCAATGGAAGGATGAGGAAGTGAATTGAGGAAAGGAATATTTTCTAGATGTCCTGAGTCACAACTTCAGGACAAAGACAGTTACCCATGGCTGTGGAGGAAATTGGGCTTGCATATAGTAAAGCATGTGAAAGGGGCAAGATTCAATTTTAGCAAAGATGTACAATTCACAGGCAACCTGCAAGAGCAATTACAACTCCTGAGCAAGGGGAAGCTGGTGTGGAAACACCCGCAGGTCATGAGATGTTACATTTCAGGATCATTCGTCCCTTAGATACATTCATCGATGTCGCCTACCATCATCAAGTATTAGCGCAAACGTACCCCTGCCTTTATGAGCTTTTTCTCTTTAACTGATTTACAGAAGTGGGGAACTTCTAAATGTATATCCTTTTTTCCAGTAGACAATATAATTTTTAATAATCACTATGGCTTAAAAGCACTGGAAGAGTTTTAAATTTTGTGGGCCTTTTTATTCCCCTTGTCTAACTCTCTTGCCCAGTTTACAATTTTATGCATTTATGTGGATTTCCATACTGCACTACATCACATGACCATATTTGATTTCTATTTTCTGAAATTATTAAACAGAGAATTAATGTATCATGATTCATTACAATAAAGTAATAACTAATTCACATAGTTGTCACCAGTTTATTTCTAGTGATTAGCATTTGTATCCTCCATATGATCTAAATTCTTGCCTCAGAAAGGGATAATTTCTCAGAAATGTTACTATATATTCCATGAGGTTTTTAAAATTACTAAAAAATGCTGAAATACAAATTATTGAGTTGTTTTTACTTTTAATGAGTAAGATATGTAATTGTTAATATGTGAACCGATGAGGAAACACAAATGAGCCATTAACACTGTGATATAGTTATAAAGGGTATCCTTTGACCTTCCAAAAAAATTATCTCCTGTTGTACAGATGTACTGTTTTTCTTTTAAAAGCATTGAAATTAAGTTTAAAAAAATTCTGTTAACCTTCCACCCAGATCATGCTTCGACTAAGGAAAACAAAGAAAAGAAAAATAAGATTAGTACCTCAGAGACAAGAGAGGGTAAATTATAAAAAGAATAAAAGGATGCAGACATGCCTGCTTGCAGCCAAAAATAAGTCAGAATGTGGAATTTAAGTTTCCAAAAATTTGAAACTGGAAGCATTTCTCTCTTTCCTTTATAAATTTAATGGACAAAAATATTGGCAAATGTATATTTTTAGTTAAAAATTTTAACCGGCTACTTAGCCATATATGATTTCAAAGGCAGCTCAGGCATGAGAATACATATGCTTTGTATAGCATAGATTATAGTGGTCTATAAAAGATAATGAGGATCTGTTTTGCAGAATTTAAAGAGAATAGTGATTAATACTTCCAGTCTTAGAAGCATCAAAAGAAACCTTTATTTATTTATTTATTTATTTAGACAGAGTCTCGCTCTGTTGCCAGGCTGGAGTACAGTGGTGTGATCTCAGCTCACTGCAACCTCCACCTCCAGGGTTCAAACTATTGTCCTCCCTCAGCCTCCCGAGTAGCTGGGACTACAGGCATACACTACCATGCCCAGCTACTTTTTGTATTTTTAGTAGAGACGGGGTTTCACCATGTTGGCCAGGATGGCCTCGATCTCTTGACCTTGTGATCCTCCCGCCTTGGCCTCCCAAAGTGCTGGGATTGCAGACGTGTGCCACCATGCCCTGTCAAAAACCACTACTTATTGGAGTTCACAGTCATGAACATTGCTAATTATAGTTTGAAGATTTAACACCCCCACCCCCGCCCTGAGAAAAGCTAAACTTTCTGCAGATTATAAGAACAAATCTACACAGACTGCAAATAGCGTGATGGAAACTTGAATTAAAGCTAACAAGAAATGCATAGCAGTTAGGCTATAACATGGTAATAATTAAAACTAAAGAGAAACATGCAGCCCACATCATAAAGCATCACATTGCAAATTTACAAGCACAAATAGGAAAAAATTGTCAAATGTCCAGAAGTATTTAGGTCTAAAACTCCAACCATACACCAAATAAAATACACCTCTAAAGAATTTTTATGTACCTTCAGGTGAAGAACTTTACTATTAGACCAGCCTGGCCAATATGGCGAAACCCTGTCTCTACTAAAAATACAAAAAAAATAAAGCCAGGTATTGTGGCACATGCCTGTAGTCCTAGCTACCTGGGAGGCTGAGGCAAGAGAATTGCTTGAACCCGGGAGACAGAGGTTGCAGTAAGCCAAGATCACACCACTGCACTCCAACCTGGGTGACAGAGTGAGACCCATCTCAATAAAATAATAATAATAATAATAATAATAATAATAGTGGGCCCGGCACTGTGGCTCATGCCAGTAATCCCAGCATTTTAGGAGGCTGAGGCAGGTGGATCACTTGAGGTCAGGAGTTCAAGACCAGCCTGGCCAGCATGGTGAAACCGTATCTCTACTTAAAAAAAAAAAAAAAATAGCTGGGCATGGTGGCAGGTGCCTGTAATCCCAGCTACTGGGGAGGCTGAGGCAAGAGGATCACTTCAACCTGGGAAGCAGAGGTTGTAGTGAGTCGAGGTCATGCCACTACACTCCAGCCTGGGCAACAGAACAAGACTGTCTCAAAAAAAAAAAAAAAAACAAAAAAAGTCAAACCAAAAAACAGCAACAAAAAATTGTGATCTTACTATTAGAAAAAAGGAAAGCTTTTTTATACCATTTTCATACTGATGGTATAAGTTGGCTCATTTCTGTTTAATATCAGCTCGATTATTCAGCAAAATTAATCTCTATAATAGGCTTAATATTAATTTTTTTTGAGACAGAGTCTCACTCTGTCTCCAGGCTGGAGTGCAGTGGCACAATGTCAGCTAACTGCAACCTCTGCCTCCCAGGTTCAAGCGATTCTCCTGCCTCAGTCTCCTGAGTAACTGAGATTACAGGTGCTTGCCACCACGCCCAGGTAATTTTTTTTTATTTTTAGTAAAAACAGGGTTTTGCCATATTGTCCAGAGAGCTGTCGAACTCCTGACCTCAGGAGATCCACCCATCTCAGCCTCCCAAAGTGCTAGGATTACAGGCATGAGCCACTTAGTTTTTTAAACTAAGCTTTTGAAAGGAAAGTTACTTTTCTGGGAATTTTTTTTATTTTAGCAGAAGAACCTAAAACTGTTATATCATCCCCCAACACGTGCAGAAATGATAAACCAATGCAATAACAACAACAATAAAACCTTTATGAACTGTAAGCCTTTCCACGGGTTCTACTGGCATCAGTCCTGCAAGAAATGGAGTAAAAGGAGGGGCAGGACTGAGAGATGAAGACAGAGGGGAAAAAACTGTAATTGATTCTAAAAGAAAGATCTTAATAGCCAGGAAGAACTGAAAGTAGTATTGGCTTTGAGTGGAGTATTTTTGCAGCAGCAAAAATAAAATGTAAGGAATTTGTAAGAAAAATACTTAAGGCGATTAAATTCTAAAACAGTACTCTTACTTTCAGCTGTCTTCTATTTTGGAAATTTTCCTAGTCTGAGGATGACAATGAATGATAGCATAAAACAGAAAATGGGTCGGGCGCAGTTTCTCACGCCTGTAATCCCAGCACTTTGGGAGGCCGAGGCGGGTGGATCACGAGGTGAGGAGATCGAGACCATCCTGGCAAACACGGTGAAACCTCGTCTCTACTAAAAATACACCAAAAATTAGCCGGGCGCGGGGACGGGCGCCTGTAGTCTCAGCTTCTTGGGAGGCTGAGGCAGGAGAATGGCGTGAACCCGGGAGGCGGAACTTGCAGTGAGCCGAGATAGCGCCACTGCACTCCAGCCTGGGTGACAGAGCGAGACTTTGTCTCAAAAACAAAAAACAGAAAATGAATTCTGTTTCTGGTCTGTTTATTGACACATGATTTTTATTTGAAGCTTGTTTTTAGGAAATTAGTTAATGGGACATCTCTCCTTACTACCATGCCTGCATTAAATAAAGTCAATGAAATGAAAAATAAAGGAATAAAAATATGTTTAATAAACTAATCTCTTATGATTTACTTTAAGTAATTGATTAAATATAAAACTGAATTCTAAAGAAGATGCCATAACTAGATAATAATAATGAAATTTTCATTGAGTTTTCTTCAGCCCTGTCTTATTTGGGGGAGTGGGGTGGGATAGGGTTCAAAAACTTGCCAAACTTAAATGTTAAAGAGTATCTGTTGGTGGTCAGTTTCTTGTCATCATCAATATGTACTATTGCCATGGTCATTTAGTAATGTTGACAATTTTCTCTAAGAGAATTTTATTCTTTTGGTAACTGTTAAATATTCTTATTGCATATGAAGTTCTTTGAAATCCTCCAAGGACATAGAATGAAAAGTAAAAGAAGTTACAATATTGTGTTTTGTAAAACTGTCATTGACTCACTTATAAGTGGTGCTAAACAATGGGTAGGCATGGACATACGGACTGGGATGATAGACATTGGAGACTCCAAAACCTAGACCGGGCCCAGGTTCCCACATTGACTGCAGCCTAGGTACTTGGTGCCCTGTGTCCCAGTCCCTAACCTTGGCAGCTTCCCTGTGGTGTTGAGCCTGTGGGTGCACAGAAGTCAAGAATTGAGGTTTGGGAACCTCCACCTAGATTTCAGAAGTTGTATGGAAATGCTTGGATGCCCAGGCAAAGGTTTGCTGCAGGGGCTGGGGCCTCATGGAGAACCTCTGCTAGGGCGGTGCAGAAGGGAATTGTGGGGTTGGAGCCTTCACACACAATCCCGACTGGGGCACTGCCTAGTGGAGCTGTGAGAAAAGAGCCATTGTCCTCCAGACCCCAGAATGGTAGATCCACTGACAGTTTGCACCATGTACCTGGAAAAGTTGCAAACACTCAATGCCAGCCATGAAAGCAGCTGTGAGGGAGGCTGTACCCTGCAAAGCCACAAGGGCGGAGCTGCCCGAGGCCATGGGAACCCACCTCTGGCATCAGCTTGACGTGGATGTGAGACCTGAGTCAAAGGAGATCATTTTGTAGCTGTAAAGTTTGACTGCGCTGCTGGATTTTAGACTTGCATGGGTCCTTTAACCCCTTTTTTTTGGCCAATTTCTCCCATTTGGAACAGCTGTATTTACCTAATACCTGTGCTGCCATTGAATCTAGGAAGTAACTAGCTTGCTTTTGATTTTACAGGCTCGTAGGTGGATGGGACTTGCCTTGTCTCAGATAAGACTTTGGACTGTGGGCTTTTGGGTTAATGCTAAAATGAGTTAAGACTTTTGCGGACTGTTGGGAAGGCATGATTTGTTTTGAAATTTAAGGCCGTGATATTTGGAGTGTCCAGCGGCAGAATGATATGGTTTGGCTCTGTGTCCCCACCCAAATCTTATTTTGAATTCTCTTCCCGTAATTCCCATGTGTTGTGGGAAGGACCCATTGGGAGGTAATTTGAATCATGGGGACAGTTTCTCCCATACTGTTCTAATGGTGGTGAATAAGTCTCACGAGATCCGATGGTTTTGTCAGGGGTTTCTGCTTTTGCATCATACTCATTTTCTCTTGCTGCTGCCATGTAAGAAGTGACTTTTTCCTCCCAACTCTAAGTCCAGTTAAACCTCTTTCTTTCTGGTCTTGAGTATGTCTTTATCAGTAGCATGAAAATGGACTAATACAAAACTCTTCTCCTCTTCAAAGGCGATGGTTTTCTAAATGAATGTTCACATGAGTGGAATTTCTAAAAATCAAAAATTGAACATGTGAGTGTCTTTATCTGTGATTAAGCCCTTTTGTTTTGATTTGTAAAGCACATACGGACAACATGCATGTTTATTACAGGTCTGAACATTACAGGCAGAATGAAACATTTTTATGGATTTTTATTTTGATAATACATTTTAGAAGCAGTCTCAGTATATAGTGAATTGCAACTCATGTTGTAAAATCACCTTCATAATTCCTTACTACTAGATTGTACTTTTTCACATGGTACTATTGTAAACTTAAGTTTCTATCTGTTTTGTAGAAAACAGCAATATATAAATTTTCTATGTTTTCATTAAAAACTAATTTCAGAAAAGTATATTTTTCAAAGGTGTATTATAAATGTTTGTACATTGAGTGCCTATAAAAATGGAGAAGTCTTGTTTTTAAATTTCTGCCTACATTTGACTTAGCCCTAAATTACCAAATGCAATTTCTATCCATAATTATATGCCCAACAACCTTAACTGTTATGTGTAACATAAGAACTTGACTCAAAGATGACATTTTTATAGGTCCAGAAATAAACTATTACTTTTTTCTTTTATGATTAAAAACAAGAAAATGCCTTCTTAACTTTAATCAACTTACTTGAGTGTTCTTTAAAAAGAAAAAAGGTAAAATTTTGGCAAAGTAATATTAAGAATGTTGAGACCACTAATTGAACAGAATCTTTATAACAACTGTGTGATTCAGGTTAATCAGTAACATTATTGAAAATCAATATGCTTGAAACCACACAGTTTTAAGAAGTGTGAGCTACTAAGCACAAGATTTTACAATATAATCAATAGCAGACAATGGAAAAAGCCGAACACCTCTTCTAGACAATCTTCTAGACAAAGGACAAATACGAGGTGCCATAATCCAGTTTTAAGTGTATAATCAAGGATTGACAAAATCTCAACTTTGCTTTAGGATTTCAGGTGTAAAAAAATGTGTTCATATTATTTTTACTCCCTCAAAACTTTTAATGTAGAATATGGTGGAAAGATAACTAAAATAGAAATCAGGAGAAATAGATTATTGTCTTGGCTTTGTACTTATTAATTTGTGACCTTATGACTAGTCTTTTACTTCATGTTTCTATAAAATAATGAGGCTCTCTTAGGTTTCTGTAAAATAATGAGCCACATAGAAATTAGAAGTTATAATTACTTTATATCATGCTTTTTAAAAGATACTGAGTTAAGTAAAATAACACGTGTAAAGTGCATTACCACAAAGCCTATTATGTTATAGATACTCAATATATGTTAGCATATTTCCCTTTAAAAACCCTTCTCATTCTAAAAATCTATGATAAACTGTCATTTCCTCACAGGTTTTCACTAAATAAAAATATACCAACTATTAAGAGTTGCTACCTTTACTGATAGGATTATTGTTAATTTTTGTTTTCCAAATTTTCTACAATCTGCATATATTAAGAAGTGGATTAAATAATGTCAATTGAACACAGATACCATAAAGAACACATACTTCAAACTGGGAGGAGATATTTGCAAGATATATAGCAGACAAAGAGTTAGTAACTGTGTGTGTTGGTAGGGGGTAGGGGGAGAGAGAGGTCACAAATAACCTAACAAAAAAATGAGTAAAAGACTTGCACAAGTGTATCATGGGAGAAGTTAACCAAAGAGTCAATAAGCATTTGTCCATTCTTATCATTTACTCAGGAAAATTCAAATTAAATCTATGTTCAATATTTTATACCACTCTATTGGCAAAAATGTTTAAATCTGACAATAGAAAGTGTTGGGGAGAATATGAAGCCACCAGAACTTTCCTAGTGTACTCATGTGACTACACATTGATTCAACAATAGTTGTAAAGTTTCATTTTCTAGTAAATGTGGACATACTCATGGCCTGTGATCCAGCAAGTCTACTCATAAGTTAACATAAATTATACTAGTTATAGCAAACAACACTCAAACCTCAGTGTCTTACTGCAACAACGTTTCATTTCTTGCTCGTATCACATACTGATGTAGCAAGAGTTCTACTCCACACAGTTACTCCATCTAGTGGTTATTCTGAGTCTTGAGACTTCTCCTGGATTATCTTTACCCAGTCAGGAGACAAGGGTAAAGAATAAATGAGGAGTAGGGAATTTTATGCAATAGACCTAGAAGTGGTTATACATCACCCTCTTCAAGATTATATCAGCCTAAACTCAGTCAAATGGCTTGACCTAACTGTAGGGGATGCTGGATAAGGTAGTGGAGTTTTGTAGAGAGAAGGGACAGGAGAATATGGATACTGATGAGCATTAGCAATCTCTGTCACAATTGTTCCTTTTGGTCACCAAATAGCTTCTTGCTTCCTTATTAACCACAAATAGAAGGCAGCACTGTCTTCCCAAGGAAGACCAACTCATCTAAACACTTTATCCAGCTCAGTATCTAGAATCTCTGGCTTACGTGCAGTCTTCTCCAGATATGGTTCTCAGAGTCCAGTCACATAGAAATTAAAAAGACAATCAACTTTCTCCAAAAGTCCCACATGTAAATGTGCAACAATGACAAGATAGCAGTAAGAAATCATGCCTGTTAAGAAAGAGGAAGAACTGGAGATGCCCAGTATTCAGTGACCTAGAGCAATTAGGAAGAACCCTTAAGAGACACTGCACAGATCCCGTATCCTGGAAGTAGAGTGTTCCTCGATTTGACCCTGATGTTAGCAGGAAGAACTCTCCCATCCAATGCTGTTTTACCTCCATGCTCTAGAAGTTTATTTCATGTTAACCATCCTCCTTGCCCACATTTGAAATGAGTGTTGGAGAGCAGGCTTTGCTCAGAGTCTGGAAAACTTTTGCAAGCCATTCCCTGCTGAAGTTAGCTTGCAAGTGTGTTAGTTCACTAGGGCTAACATAAAAAGACACCACAGACTGTGTGGCTTAAACAACAGAAATTGATGTTCTCACAGTTCTGGAGCTAGAAATCCAGGATCAAGGTGCCAGCAGGTTTGGTTTCTTACTGGACTTGCAGGTAGGTGCCTTCTCACTGTGTCACTGACCGTTCCTCTATGTGTGCACCTCCATGATGTCTCTTTGCATGTCCAGATTTCCTCTTCTTACAAGCACTCTAGTCAGAATGAATTAGCACTGAACGAAAGGTCTCATTTTGACCTAAATGCATCTGCTAAGTCCCTATCTCTGAATATAGTCTCATGCATTACTGGGGTTCGATTTCAACATGTGAATTTTGGGGGTGGGGGTACAGTACAGCCTGCATCAGGAGTCCAAACGTTGTTTAGCAGTTGGAATATCCAATATTAGTTTCTTTGTCAGTGGAATTCCCTCAAGATAGGAGTGGGCATATGATCTATCTGTTTTTGTTTAATTTTATGTATCAGTGACCACACCCAAATTTCTTTCCTAGAATTCTTAGACATGCTTTATTTATTTGCTTACTATTTGATGCCTCCTTTGCTAAACTAATGGGTGATTATGTGATGACATGGGACAGTAGGCTTGGGAGGCAGACACTCATCTCCATTTCCCCCAAATCTGACTTTTATTAAACAGATTTTTTACAGTCCCTCTGCCATGCACAGCTTCTTAGACATTTACTCTCTTACCTTATGGGTTCTAGAAGAACTGACAACTCCATCTTTGTGGTGTCCTAAGTTTCTAGACTGGCTCTATTTCCATTGTTTTCCCTCTTAGATATTATTCTTATCATACCTTTTATTTTCTACTTTTAAATTTTACTGTAATACCTATAATAATAGGCACCTAATTGTAGCAAACCCACCGTAAACATTCTCTTTTCTAATCTTTATCGTCTTGAGCTGAAAGTTCAGCAGGTGAGTGATCTGCCTTCCAAGTTATCACTAGAAACCATCTTACCAGATTCTCGCCATGCTGTTACAGGGATCTCCAACCTTTTTTTTTTTTTTTGAGACGGAGTCTCACCCTGTCGTTCAGGCTGGAGTGCAATGGCACAGTATCAGCTCACTGCAACCTCCGCCTCCCAGGTTCAAATGATTCTCCTACTTCAGCCTCCCGAGTAGCTGGGATTACGGGTGCATGCCACCACGCCTAGCTAACTTTTGTATTTTTAGTAGAGATGGGGTTTCACCACGTTGGCGAGGCTGATCTTGAACTCCTGACCTCGTGATCTGCTCGCCTCAGCCTCCCAAAGTGCTGGGATTACAGGCGTGAGCCACTGCGCCCAGCCAGATCTCCAACCTTTAAAGCTCTGATATTTGATCCCTTGCTATGGTGACTGCTGAGTCAATGCCATATGTGAGGTCTTTCTGGTTAGGAAATAAGGAAAGAGAATGAGGATGGGATTTCTGGAAATAAGTCTGGAAGTGGCATACATCACTTCTCTTCACATTGCCTTGACCACAAGGCAATCACACAGCCGCATCTAGTTGCAGAGGAGGCTTAGAAATGCGGTATTGGTGCATGGCTTGAAAGGAGAGGAGAACATGTGATCACAGGCGTTCTCTAACACAAGACCTTAGAGAAGCTTTTGCTTATTCGTTGGTTGTAGTCAAGACAAAACAAAAAAAAGCTGAAAAAAAATCTCAAATATACATTAACACAAGAATGGATACATATATACGTACATACATAGAGTCACATTATATATACTTAAGCACAAAATCATGCAAAACTAAATAAAATATTAAGATAGTTAATATTTAATTATATAAGCATATGTTGTAAAATTATCAAAAAATTCAAAGGGTTAGAAGATTTATGTGATGGGCACATTTCTTCATACCATCTCATGGAATCCAAGTTATTTAAAACTGGGAAGAGACCATTAAGAGAGTGTAGGTTAATTCTCATTTTACAGGGAAAAAAAGATGCATACATAAATACAACTGTCTAAAGAAGATAATGCCATATGCAAAACTAGAACCTCTCCAAGGATAGAATAAGAAATATTAAAATGGGGTACTATCTCAAAAGATACCAATATACGTATGTGATGGCAGCAAAAGTAAGAGAAATTGTGGAATTAATGAGCTTACTATTATTTATAAAACGATGATTTTTCACATATAGGAAATGTGCCTATGTTCTCTACAAATAAATCTGTTTTTCACCCTTCCATGTTGCATCTATAACTTATTTAGAAGACTCCTTACTTATTTTCAGTTTTCATCACTTTCTTGCTCCAATTACAAACTGAATATTATTCAATTTTAGTACTATTAATAGCTCGTCATTGGCAGATTTTCCTAGTCAATTTTTAAGGAAATAATAGCAATATTTTTTTTCTGTCATGGAACAAATACTGTTACAAAATATGGCATAAGCACAGCCTTTTTAACCATACTGGAATTTCCTCTTCTAAGCTCGGATAGTAGCATTGTGTGTGTCCTCATCTCTCTGCCAAGGTTTTAAACTGGTGCCCACTTGTCTAGCGTAACACCTCGCACAGAGTACAAGTTACATAATTATTTTTGGAGTAAGGGAATTTTTACAGATGTACCATCTCTCCCTATCTCCCCACCATTACAAACACACACACACACACACACACACACACACACACACAGAGTTACAATGGCTGATTGTTAAAGTCCTTATGGTTTACTTTTCTGTGTTTGACTTTGGGAATATAGATGTAGTCAGACATCTTTTGATGACAAATATGAGAAAACCTAGATATTTATTACATTATTCAGTTTTTTGTATTATTACTATGGCAATGTGATATTAGTCGGGGTGGGGTGGCTTCATTTCTCCAATTATGCTTAAAAACTTAAAAGCACGCCTTGTCACAGCTTAGTCAAGTCACACTGAGTCCCATGGGATTGGCAGGGACAGGGCAGAGCAATTGCAAAAGTTTCTAGTTTCAAATACTCTTCTCTAAGACAGGAAGGGGGAATGAGGGAAGTTGTTCCAGGAATGTCAGACTACCAACAGCATCAGTAGAAGAGCATCATGAGAACAGCTCATCAGGAAGGACCCTGAGGCTAAGCCAGTGAAGGCAAGGCAAAAATTCTGAGTGGAAGTGTGGTGCACGGAACAGAGATGTGGCCTGTAGATTCCAGATCACCCCTTAGGAACCCTGGACTTGAGGGGAGTTACTTCATTTTCTGTGGCACGATGTTTTAATCTGTAAATGGAGGCTTTTGTGAAAATTAATAAATTCCAAGTACTTAGAACAATCATGGGCACCTAGTAAGCAATGGATAAATGTAAGCCTTTATCAACCTGATAATAAAATATTTTGTCATCAACCTGATAATAAAATAAAGGTTTTTATTATCATCATTATTATTGCTAACCCAGGCACCACAGTCCCAGGAGTCAGTGGTAAATCCAGAGACTGGGCGTCAGTGTGGCTGGTTGAATATCTGACTCCTAATGGAACTGAGATGAATGATCAACAGAGAATAAGATACACATGTGGAGAAGGGATGGTCCTTGTACAAGAGATTGAAGTGAATAAGGAACATTTTAATTGTTACTGCACCCTTTTGTCTTTCTGATTTGACACCGCCTCATTGGGCTGGGAAAGGTGCCTTAAGTGTTTACAACTTAGGGGGATATTATTCAAATGGACTTGCATTTTCTTGCTGTCACTGTCATTGGGCTTTCTAATATGCAAACATATATTTTTTGTTGATGCATCTCTCTGTTGGCCAAACCAATATCCCCTTGCAATATCTGGATAATACTATGGAATGACTGAGAAAAATTCTATTTTGTTTACTTTGCTTTTCAGAGACTGAATACTTTTAAAATGAAATTTTATTTCCTTTTTTTAAGTTTTAATAACAGTGAGAGAATTTGGATTTTCTCTAGTGGAATGATTGAAAAAGACACTATTTATGATCTACTCGCAATTCATCAAATGAGAACCCAGAGGATGATGTGTACCATGATGTAGTCATAATTTTAGGGAATTCCTATTCATTAAATGTATCAATAGTAATATTTTTAAAGGGTAATTTTAAAAGTAAAGTAAAATCCAGATTTATCTGACTTCCTTTGTTAGCTACATTACTACCCACTTATTCTCGTGTGAGTAACCAGTGTTGTTTCTTCGTGCTAATAGTAAATAACTTATACCAGAAAGAGAACTTTCATTTTATAGAGTGAAGTTTGAAAAGTTGTTCAAAATGAAAATTTTATCATGTTAGCTTTAAAAATAAGAATAAGAAGCATATTTAGGAAGGAGTAAATATTATTAAATGTGTTTAATACACACATTATAATCATATTCGGAAAAGGCAAAACTATGAATATAAAGGATTTGGTGTTACTGTTTTATTCACAAGGAGATAGCTTAAGTGTAATGATATATTCCAGTGAAAATAACCAAATTCCTAATATCCTATAGCAATATAACTTTAACAACTGCTATTAATGGTTTAATTTGCATAACTTCATATCTAATTTCAGCTTTTCATACAATGTGTTTTTATTTAGACAGGTTAATTAAATTTTCTTACTCAAAAATTATAAAAGCCTAGTGCAGTGACTCATGCCTATAATCCCAGTGCTTTGGGAGGTCAAGGCAGGAGGATCACTTGAGCCTAGGAGTTTGAGAAAAGCCTGGACAACACAGCAAGACCCCATCTCTACAAAAAATTTTCAAAAATTAGCCAGGCATGATGGCACATGCCTGTAGTCCCAGCTACTCAGGAGGCTGAAGCAAGAGGATCGCTTGAGCCCAGGAGGTTGAGGATACAGGAAGCTATGATCATGCCACAGCACTCCAACCTGGGTGACAGAGTAAGACCCTGTCTCTAAAAACAACAACACAAAGACAAAAATAGAAAGAGGAAAGCATCTCTCACAGAATATCAGCCCACAGAGGACTTTCCTTGTTACTGTACTGTGTAGGTTTGCAGTACACAAAGGAGCATCTTGAGATGTAAGGTCACATCTGCAGTAAGGGGTGAAAGTCATTTTAGCATCAAGAACAGAGTTAACAGTTTTTAGCCCTAGCTCCACATAACTAGGTATGCAAATGTGGCTATTGATGTTCATCTCTTCAAATTTCAATTTTACAATATAATCAACCTGCAAAATAAAGATACTACCTCTCTTCTGGGGTTATATTTTTGAGACTGAAATGACATGATTGAGATACAGTTATTAACAAATATACACTGGCATATAGTAGTAGATAAGCATGCTATAAAATGTACGACTACTATCATTTTTGTTACCTTAGCAGCGGTAGTAGTCATATTAAAAGATAGATACGAACTTAAGAGTAGGAGAGAAAAAAGGAGGATTTAAGGCCCGTGAATATGAAGCCCTTGTTTTCCTGGTTATCCCACTGGGGGCTAAAATGAGGATCTAAATATCAGCTATCACACAGTAATTCTCTTCATCTGCTTTTCGAATGCCCTAAATCCTTCATCTCAGTTTCTCGGGTAATGCTTTTGGGAACACCACGGAGATGTCTCTGGTCTCCTCCACAGATGAGTTTGCAGATAATCACCTGGAATTGGTCTTGTCTCCCTCTGCAGCACCCCAGGGGTGTCTGTTGTGTGTATCAGGAGCTACGCTTCCAGTGTCCTCTGACCAGATCGCCACTGAGCATCCCCCAAGGTGCCTCCACTGTTCACAAGCCCTGCCAATGTCAAGACCACTCCTGCCAAGCCTACTGATGTCTGCATTGAGGCTGCAGAGCCCAGTCAAGAGTGCTGATGCATCTAGGACACAGACCAAAGTCACAAAGGGATAGAACTGTGCCAGGGACTGGCTCTGAATTTGGCCCAGCTTCCAACAGATATCTGGATTCCCCAAACACTGACTGAGTGACTCTTACGTGTGAGGCATTTTCCTCGACTTTTTTCCTTTTTCACTATAACATGCTCAAGTGGCGATTTTTGTTGTACTTCATAATTACCAAGAGACTGGTGAGTAGAAGGTGATCTATTAGATGGTTTTTAACGCATAAAATGTGATAATCTTTTCTTTACTTAAAGGCAATAAAAATATAATTATGTGTTTCTGTAAGGTAATTGCAAAAGAAAACAATTTTAGGAATGATCATATAAAAAACAGAAAGAATTCTCGAGGAGGGAAAAGTTAGAAAAAAGCTATAGATATGTATTTTTAATCTTTTTTATTTATTGATTCAACTTCAGGGAAATAAATAAAACACTCTATAAATAATCCTCTTGCCCAGCAGATATTCTCTTAGTAAGTCAAATGCAAGAGTCAATAGTCAAGAAGAGATTCGCATCATTGGTTTATAAATCTGCTTTTAGTCCAACTCTTCTTTGTTTGGGCTTCAGTGGCACTTCTTAGTTCAATTGAAACAGTAAGCCCTTTACCATTGCTTCAGTAATTGAAAATCGCATAATGAGTTTTACTAATGCCTTGCTGCATTTTTGGTCAAAAACAACCCTTCTATTTCAGTACTCTGCTTTTCAACTCCATCTACGAATTCATTTACCTCCACAACCATTATTACTTTATTTCCTCCTGTGGCGGAGAATCATGTATTTCTCTTGCTGTCTGGGGTTAATTAATCTCTGTACCTGTGTTGTGGTTTATTTTCCTTTTTCAAGCAGAATTTTCTGACTCTTTTATATTTTCAAGCTCTTTCTGTTCATAGGTTATACAAAGATACAAGTCTTTGCACCTTTGAACATATAAAACATTTTAAATCCTAGGATTCCTCTGTGTCCAACTTCCCTTCCCAGTCAAGCGCTTAGAAATAATTTTGTAAATTCCCTTCCTCCAATTGCTCATTTTCCATTCTCTCTGCAATCCCTTATAATCTAAGCTCCAGAAGGAGAGCAGACAACAACAATGAAATGACTCTCAAATCCACTGGCTACTTTTTGGCTTTTACTTAATATTTCTGCACTTTTTAATTGAATCAATCTCTCTCCCTCTCCTCTCCTCTCCTCTCCTCTCCTCTCCTCTCTTCTCGCCTCCCCTCCCCTCCCCTCCCTTCCCCTCCTCTCTCTCTCTCTCTCTCTCTGCACTGGCTCTCTTATTTCATCTGCCTTCTCAGTCTAGACAATCCTTCTCATTACCTTTGTAGTTTCATCTACTTCTGTCCTTCTCTTATAAGTTGATCCATCCAAGTCAACACCACAACCTTCTTTCTAAAATGCAAATCAAATGTAACTCTTTCTTTTAAATTAAAGTTGCTTCCCATTGCCTACAAAGCTTACTTTTTAGGCTTTACATTCTACTCTATAAACCCCACTCTCCACTCTCTACCAGACCCATAATCATGTTTGCAATATGCCAGAACTTTTCACACCTCAGGGCTTGTGCATGTTATTTCCACTGCCTGAGATATTTCTGTGATAGGCCTAGCATATTTGCTTTTGGTCAGCGACTATTCATTAAGCATCTATATTACACATGAAAACATGCTGGGCACCAAAACAGCAAGGAGGATGACCATGTGTCCTATTTTTAGTACAAGCCATCTCACAGCCTTAGCAAGGGACATGTTTTATGTGCTATCATATCTGACTTTATTAGCCATTCCTTTAAAACTTTTGATGGTTTCCCATTATGTTCCACTTCTAATACCTTTCACAAGGCTGTCATAAACCACATAACTTCCTCTGCCCTTTCTGCTTTTGCAGGTTTTCATTCCACACCTGTCTCTAATACATGTTCAAAAAAGTCAAGAAATATGGTTTCTTCACCCTATAAGTCCATACGTTGACAGCTCACGAAAGCATATCCTTTCTATAGTCTTCTCAAATTAAAGAATAAGAACTATATGACACTGAAATATAGCAAAAAATACATGAAATTTTCAGGACTGAACTTTCTAAACTGCGACCAATTATATATTTATTACTCACAACTTTTGTTCCCCAAACGGTAGGCACACATACATTCCAAATACACCTATTTTTAAAGAGGGATATACACACTATAAATTGTTATTTTTACATAATTTCAGGTCTCATTTTATCTCTTCGTTGTGTGTAAGACAACGTGACAAAGATTGATAATGCAATCTTTGTCACTATCAGCTGTTCGTTTCTTTAACTTTTCTTCTTCTTTGACATTTGATTTTCCTCTTACTTTTCCAAACTCAGCTTCTCACTCTCCTCTGTAGGTCTTACTTCACCAGCCTTTGAAGTTGCTGTTATCAGTGTTCTTTCTTCGCATATCTAGGTCCCCTTTACATTACCCCTTTCTGAAAATGTCATCCAAAGCATAACTTCGATTATTACGCAAATAGTAATGAAACCTGTATTTTTATCTGCACATCAGATCTTTCTCTCATGCTCTGAATTTATATAATCTTACTTAGCATCCACCCTTGAACACACCACCAGTACCTTGTATACAACATAGATAGAAATATATCTACATATTCATCTTCTAAATTTGTTTATTTCCCTGTATTCCTAATCTCAGTTTAGAAGTAATCATTCTCATATGTTTCTCCTTCATGTTCCACCATCCAATTAATTTGCCAATACTTTTTAATATTTTTTCTAGGCACATTTCTCCAAATTTTATCCTTGAACCATTTTCTTGCTCACCACCCTCCAATCTGATTTCTTTTCTACTACCAGGGTTATGTATCTCACAGTTCTGCTTATTAAGTGCAAAATCTATGACTTATTGAGAATCACTTTCCCTGGCAGAGGGCCTGGGACATAGAATTAGCACAGTATAAAGCCTTGGTCATTCATTCATCGAACAACAATACAATGAGAAACTACTATTTTCAAGGCTCTATTCTAGACGCTCTAGGTATATCAGTATCAGGGACTTGAAGTTTGCATTCTAGCAGGGGTCAACAGGGAATAAATAATAAGGAAAATAAATAAGTAAATTACTAGCACGTTAGAAAATGATACGTGACACAGAGATAAGAAAAGGAAGCTCAGATGAATGGGGTCGAGGAAAACCAGGGGTGGACAAGTTGGAAATTGTCAAGGTAGCCCTGTGCAGGTAGAATTTAGTAAAAACTTTAAGGCGATGAGGGAGTTACACATGCATTTAAGAGGAGTAAAAAAGATTCAGGCAGGAGAAACAACTGATACAAATGTCCTAAAATGAAAACAGTGTGTGTTCAAGATACAGTAAGAAAGCCATGGCTAGAAGGGAGTTAAAAGGGATTCAGATGTAGGAGGTGAGATCAGAGCTTATAGGCATCTCAGATCATTGTGAGACTGTTACTCTAGGCAAAATTGTTGAAAAAAAGCAGGAAAAGCTAACTGAGAAAGAAGTACACTGGAAATGCTAAAATCAACTGAGGCGAGAGAGAAGGGACATGATGACTTCATGAACTGTCAGTTAACTCAGTGTATCTAGTAAAATATCCTCATTTTAAAGTATGATTAGATAGTTAATGTTGGATTCCTTTAATATGTCTTCTAAATTTGGATGAGTCAAATAAATCAACAATCTTTTGACTGTGCCATTTTCGAAGCTGATCTTGGATGTGTTTCTGACACTGTAGCATTCTGACCACTGTTGTTCTAGCTTCCTTGAGCAACAGGGGCTAAGAAATATTCCTACTAGTCTAGAAAGGAAAAGCAACACCAAATACTGATTAAGCTCTATGAAGTCCTGTAAAGAAACCCCAATTTTAAAATTGCTTCTATAATTGAGTGTGAATGAAAAAGGTAGACTCTTAAAATGGTGATGCAAACATTCATGATTCACAATTAATTAGTAAGAAATGGCACTTTATTTTGAAAACTACCTTTGAAGCCTAATTTTTCTCCATCTCTCATTTAGAGAGCTTTGATATTGATGGGAAGCTTGAAGTTTCAGGGTGGAGGGAGTTGTAAGCCCTTTACAATTCCATTAGTGACCTGGTACACGGGCAAAACACCTTATTTGGAGAAAATGGCTTCATCTTGACCCTATGCAAGGCTTTAGGTTACCTCCTCTGCCATAGGCAGGCATCCAACAAGGTAGTTATAGAAGAAGAAGATATATCCACTGATTAAGAAAACCCACTGTGTGTGTTCCACTTTCTAATGTGTATGCAACCTAAAATTTAATCTGATCTAACCAGTATTATATTCCCAGTATTATTTTCCCAGTATAACTCTAGGTATTATTTTGCCAAAGCTAAAATCACATTAGATAAATGATTTTTGTTTCATATATCTTTTTAAATCATTATTACCTACATGTATAAAAAGTAAATCCAGGGACGTATAGTTTTGGCAACATGTCAAGAGTATGGAAGCAGGCCAGTTGCGTTGGCTCATGCCTGTAATCCTAGCACTTTGGGAGGCCTAGGCAGGCAGATCACTTGAGGTCAGGTGTTCAAAACCAGCATGGCCAGCATGGCCAACATGGTGAAACCCTGTCTCTACTAAAAATACAAAAAAATTAGCCAAGTATAGTGGTGGGTGCCTATAATCCCAGCTACTCCGGAGGCTGAGGCAGGAAAATCGCTTAAACCCTGGAGGCAGAGGTTGCAGTGAGCCGAAGTTGTGCCACTGCACTCCAGCCTGAGTGACACAGCGAGACTCCATCTCAAAAAAAAAAAAAAAAAAAAAGTATGGAAGTCATCATTCCCCTTCTTACAGCAAGAGAGAAAATATAACAAAATAAAAATAAGTGACCTCTCTTTGACCCATCAAGGAACCATGGTTGTAAAGCAACTGTGGTTGTAAGCCATCCCCAAATCTGGAGAGAGAGATCAGAGAGTTACCTCCAATATCTGCTTTCCCAGAGCAGAAGCCATAAAACGATAGAAAGAACTAAATGGTAGTTGCAAGAAATTGCTGGAGGCTGAGTGTAAACTAGCACGAGAATGAGAAATTTCAGGGACTGCCATCTTAGGGGGTCCACATATTTCTGTGAGTTTTAACTCTGTGATCCCCACCGGGATCTTATGTTAAAAAGTTAAAAGACTCTGGCTTCAGCAGGGGTAGGAAAAGAAAAATCATTATGCAATCTTCCCAGGGTGCTCTTCATAACAAAAGCTTACTCTCCAAAGGAAAAGACTTCGCCAGAACCTTATTTCACCTACAGAAATAGTATTTCTTCCAGTCTATCCACCTTTATCTTTCCTGTCTCACTTGAGCAGGGAGGAAACTATGCTATTGGAGCTATAATTGTGAAGGTCACAGTCCAGGGAAATAGGCCTACTAAGGGACTAATATTTAATCGAAAGCACACAATGCTTCCCCTATACCACACCTGACCACCACAGGTTGTACAAGGCTCCAATATGATAGCAGTGGATTACAGCAGAAAGAAATACAAAATTCAGACTTTCTCTGCGAAGTAGTACTCAGGAAACCAAATGTCAAGAGGGGAGACAAAAACAAGTATACTAGAGAAATTTTAAGCCTCTGCCACTTACAGCTACAGCAAATATTAACACAGCCCAACTCCTAGCCAGATTACCATAAATTCCCACAGTAAAGACCTATTTGCTTTAGTTCTCCTTACTCAGTGTAAAATGTCTAGCCACTAACAAAAATTACAATGCATACCAAAAGGAAAAATAAAATTCTAAAGTGACAAAGCAATTGTCAGACTGAGACATAGCTATGACACAAACATTCAAATTACAAGAGAATTTTAATTAAAATGCTAACAACTGTAATGAATAAAACTATACAGCATGAAAGAACAAATGCATAATGTAAGATGTAAGCATAGAGGTAAATATTGTAACAGAGCATCAAAAGGGGATGCTAGAAATTAAAAACACAGTAACAGAAATGAAGAATGCCTTTGATGGACTCATCAGTAGATTGTACAGATCAGAAGAAAGAATCAGCAAGCTTGAAGATAAACCTTTGGAAACTTTCCAAATAGAAGTGCCAAAAAGAAAAGAGAATGGGATAAAAGTATATCATCCATAAACTTCTGGACAATATTAAAAGTGTAAATATAAATTAAAATATAACAAGGTGAAGAATAAACAGAGGTAGGAAGGGAGGAATGAAGGAAATGGGGAAGGGATAGAGGGAAGGAAGGAAGGAAAGAAATGGGAACAGAACAAATATTTGAAGTCATCATGACCAAGAACTTTCCAAAATCAGTAGCAGAAATCAAAGCATAAATTATGGAGCTCAGGAAGGACCAACCAGAAACAGTAATTTCAGAAACTATACTTATTTATATTGTATTTAAACTGCAGGAAGCCAGAAACATAGAGAATATCTTGAAAGAAATCAAAGGGAAAAAATCACTTTGTCTATAAAGGAACAAAGATAATAATATTTTTCTTCTTCATTAGAAACCATGAAAAAGTAAGAAGCAAGAAGAAAGTAGAGTGAAATATTTAAAATACTGAAAGAAAAAAAATACTAATCAAGAATTTTATTTCCAACAAAACTGTCCTCAAAGTCCAGGAGAAGTAAAGATGTTCACTGGCAAAGAAGGACAGGAGGAATTAGTTGCTACTAGACTTTCCTAGCAAGATATGTTAAAAGAAGTTATTCAGGCAAAAAGAAAAAAAATACCATTTAGAAACTCAGGTCTATACAAAGGAAGAGCTATAAAAAGGATTTTTTTTTAAATTTCTCAATCTTAATCTAAAAGATAACTATGTTTAAAGTTGTAACAGCAACAATGTGTGGTTATATGGATAACTATGTAATTAAGAGCAATATTACAAGGGACTAGAAACAGGAATTAGGGGAATATTCAGTTATACGATACCTACCCTACACTTAAAAGAAGATAGTGTTCATTGCAGTTGGACTTAGATTCGTTTAAAAACTCTAACAGAAACCTAAAACAACCAGTAAAAAAAGTTTGAAAAGCAGTATAATTGATCTGCTAAGGGAGGAGATAAAATCAAGTGTCTATGCAAAAAAATAATAATAGAAAAAAAGCAGTAGGAAGTGATTTGTAACAGGACTCTCAGATGCAAACCACAGAAGCTGACTATGGCTGACCAAGCAAAAACGGAGATTATTGGGTGGAAATATTAGACAAGTGGCCCGGAGAACCAGATTGAAGACCACACTTCCAAAAACAATGTTCTAAACTACATTATAGAACGGGCCAATGAGAAACCACTGCCGTGGACACTTCCATTAACATGCAGTAGTTATTTCAGTTTTTAAAATTTGTGGCAAGGAACTTGATTTTACTGCAACTGCTCCTGACACCAGCTGGAATAACACTCCTATCCCAGAACCCAGGACAAACATCTACCCCTACCACCTAAGTTAGATGCTTCTGCCATCATCCTCCCCACAAAAATGGGTTCACCACTTTGTGTCTTTCATCAAATTGCCAACTTCCCAATTGGATTATCTTATTAATATGCCCAGTGAGTGGAGATTCGTACACACGTCTGGGCCCCAGCCACAAAGAATGCTGGGAATCCAGTTTTCTGGTTTCTATCATGGGAAGGTGAGACTCACAGGGAGGAAAATTTCCAAGTGGGCAAGATTGTATTAAAAAGTTCTCAGCAAACAGAAAAACTGAAACTAAGAGATGTTTACAACATTTCAAACTTTTATCACTGGCAGAAATTCAAAAATATAATGATCCTATTTCTTAAAGGAGAAGAATATAATAATGTTTTTACTCAAAGTTACATAGGGAGTGGAAAAGCATCTGTGTTTACAACACACTCATGGAAATTTCTGTGTAAAAAAAAAAGACCTTAGTAGCCCTTTAACCAGCATAATAACTTAAATAAAGTTACGATAAAGTAGATACAGTGAAGGTAGCACCCAACTGCCATGGTATGAAAAGCTATAAAATAACTCTTTGTCCAGCTTTCTAGCATCAAACTTTTAGTTGTATGTAAGTCTATATTCACTGAACTTGCAGTCAATAGTTTAAAACTCAAGAAACAACATAAAAGTTGCTGAATACACAAGAGAAATTGTATATATCATAGAAATGAAGGCTAGATTTTTAGTCGTACAACTGCTATGCTTGTTTTTCAAATATAAATATTTTGGTTTCAAAAATTTCTGTTTTTTTTTTTTTTTGAGACAGTCTCGCTCTGTTGCCCAGGCTGGAACGCACTGGCGCCATCTTGGCTCATTACAAACTCTGCCTCCCAGGTTCACGCCATTCTCCTGCCTCAGCCTCCCGAGTAGCTGGGACTACAGGCGTCCGCCACCACGCTCAGCTAATTTTTTGTATTTTTAGTGGAGATGGGGTTTCACCATGTTAGGCACGATGGTCTCGATCTCCTGACCTCGTGATCTGCCCGCCTCGGCCTCCCAAAGTGCTGGGATTACAGGCATGAGCCACCACGCCCCGCCTGGTTTCAAAAATTTCATACTGACTTCCATTTTCTGGTTTTGTGTGTAAGTAGCTTGGAAGTGGCCACTCTGCTCAAACAACAAGTAATAAACTGGACAGACTGAAAAATCAACTCCTCCTGGATCTATAAAAGAGGTGAAGATTGCGGGCAAACCACTGCACCCACGGTTAGAGACACAGACAGGCAAATACAGGAAGTCACAGCTTGCCAGAGCAGGAACTGCCCCGGGGTACCAGTGCAAGGACAGGAAAACTTGAACTGTAGTTAACAAATTGCTGGAGACTCAGTGTGAACAACTATGAGAGTTTAAAACTCCATCATTGACCAACAACTCACAGAACATCCCCAATAGTTTCATAAGTTTTACCTCCAGGAGCTCGACCAGGTTCTCACAGTAAATGCTGGAGGAAAATCCCTCCTTGTTTCTCGGATGAGGAGGGGAAAAGAAACCATTCTGAAATACGCCAGAGAACTCTCTTCTTCTTAACAAGGCCTGCCCTCAGGAGAAACTATTTAACCAGAGCTAACCCTGCTGGAATTTTATCCATACCTAACAGACCTGGGGGAAGGGAAATTCAAACTCCAGCTGGCTCTAGCCCTCTATGCGGTGGAAAGAAAATAATCAACTCCAGCCCACTCTAGCCATCCTGTCTCACATAAGAGAGGGCTGGGGAAGACTGGGAAGCACCTGTGAAACCCACAGTCAAAGCTATAGGTTCATTGAAAGACTGAGATCTAATCACAGGAGGATAGAATACATTCCCCTTACCTTCCTACCACCCTATTACAGCAGTAACTTTTACTTGCTACAGCATGTCCAGCTATCAAGAAAAAGCTACAAGACATACTAAAAAGAAAAGGATACAATTTGAAGATAACGGAGTGTATTAGTTTGTTTTCACACTGCTATAAAGAAATACCTGAGACTGGGTAATTTAAAAGAAAAGAGATTTAATGACTCACAATTCCACATGGCTCGGGAGGCCTCAGGAAACTTACAATGACGGTGGAAGGCAAAGGGTAAACAAGGCACATCTTACATGGTGGCAGGAAAAAGACAGAAAGTAAAGGACAAACTGCCTCTTGTAAACCACAAGATCTCATGAGAACTCATTCACTATCATAGGAAGAGCATAGAGAAAACCACCCTCATAATCCGATCACCTCCCACCAGATCCCTCCTTTCATGGGTGGGGATTAATAATTTGAGATGAGATTTGGGTGGGGACACACAGAGCAAGCATGCAAACAAGACTCAGATATAGCAGGGATAGTGAAATTATCACAATAAGAATTTAAAACAACTGTAATTGGAATGACATCAGCAAGATGGTAAAATAGGACTTTCTGGGCTTGTCTCCTCGCAGAAACATCAATTTAAACAACTATCCACATTCAAAACTACGTAACAAAAGCTAAGGAATTCAGGTGAGAGACTACAGCAGTAAATGTACTATAAAAGTAAGAAAAGACACATTGATGAAGATAGAAAGGACAGTTTCACGTTACCTACATTACTCATTCCCCAAGCCCAGGCAGCATAGCATGGAGAGAGGTACTCTCTGCAAGGGAGAAAGGGAGTGAAATGAGCAGGCATCTTTGCTATGAACCCCAGCAGCAGACCTGCCCCAATGAAACCTGACTCTAGGTCTGCCCCAGAACCAGGCTATCCCCCATGGCCTTCACAGACACAGGCTGTAGTCTCACACCAGATTTAGTCTATTCCTCACAGACCGAGGCGGCAAAGCAGTCCTTTTGGCCCCAGGATCCAGCCCAGCACCCCCACTGACATAGTATCCAGACCAGGTTCTGTGGAACCAGGCTCCAGGTCAACCCCAGTGTCAGGCTTGATCCAGCAGGCCAAGAGTCCAAGTCCAACTCTGCAGACCTACGCCCCAGGCTTGTTCAGGTCTGTCCCTGCAGACCCAGACTTCAGGCTTGTCCCATGACACTGAACTGAACTCAAGTTCCAGGTCTAGCCCTACAAACCAAGGCACAAGGCTGGTCCACGTGGGCTCAGTCACCAGGCCTGCCTACCTGCTGACCCAGATACTAGGCAGGCCTACCCAAGGACCCTAACAGCAAGCTTGTTCATGAATCTCTGGAAGGGCCAACTGGTGAAGCACTTTTCCTACTGAAGTCAGCTCGCAAGTATTGAAAGAGGTGCCTCTTTCCTCCAACGCACAGATACAAACACAAGGCCACAAGGATCATGAATAATCAAGGAAACATGACACTGCCAGAGGCATGAAATAATCAAGGAAACAAGACACCACCAAAGCACTAGTAACTGATATTAGATAAATGGAGATCTATAAACTACCTAATAAAGAATTCAAAATAATCATATTATAGGAGTTCAGTGAGCTGCAAAAGAACACAAACAGAAAATGAAACAAATTAAGGAAAGTAATACATGAATAAAATAAGGAGTTCAAGAAAGAGATGGAAAACAGTATTCTGAATTTGACTATATTCTTAACTTTATAGTGAGTCTTACCCTTTCATAGGTTTTTATCTTGTTACTCAGCATCCTTTCATCTCCACTTGAAAAACTCCTCTTAACATTTCTTGTAAGGCAGGTCTAGCGGATAACCTTCCACAGTTTTTCTTTTATTCTGGGAAATTCTTTATCTCTCTTGCATTTCTGAAGGACAGCTTTGCTATGTATAATATTCTTGAGTGGCTGTTTTTCTCTTTCAGTGCTTTGAATATATCATCTCATTTGCCTCTGGCCTACACCTAATAGCAAATATTAACTGAAAGGAGATACAGACAACAATTCCATAATAATAGGGACTTCAATACCCTACTTTCAACAACAGATAGGTCATTCAAACAAAATCAATAAGGAAACATCAAACTAAATAACACAATAGAACAGACTTAACACTTATATAGAACATTGCATAAAAGCGGCAGCAGAATACATACTTTTTCCAAGTGAACATGAAACATTTTCCAGCATAACTCACATGTTAGGCAACAAAACAAGTCTTAATAAATTTGAGAATATTGAAATTATATCAAGTATCTTTTGTGACCACATGATGTAAAGCTAGTAATCAATAACTGGAAGAAATTTAAAAATTTACAAATGTGTGAAAATTAAACAACATTTTTATTAAAAAATCAATGGGTCAAAGATGAAATCAAGAGAGAGAAAAAAAATCTTTAGACAAGTGAAGAGGGAAATACCACATACCAGTACTTATGGGATGCAGCAAAAGTTCTAAGAGGAAAGCTTGTAGCAATAAATGCCTGCATTAAAAAAGAAGTATCTCCAATAAATAACATAGTTTACATTTCAAAGAACTAGAAGAAGAAGAAACCTAGCCCCAAGTCATCAGAAGACAGGAATTACTAAAGATAGGGGAAGAAATAAATGAAAACAGACTAGAAAAACAACAGGAGATATCAAAGAACCTAAGAATTGTTTTTATACACCAATAAACAAAATTAACAAATCTATGGTTAGGCTTAAAAGAAGAGAAGATTCAAATAAATTATAAATGAATGAGATGACCTTAGAACTGATACTACAGAAATATAAAGGATCATAAGAGACTATTGTGAATAATGATGCACCAACAAATTAATCTAGAAGGAATGAATACATTCCTGGATATATACACCCTAACAATATTAAATTACGGAGAGATAGAAAAACTGAACAAATCAGTAACAAGCAAGTGGGTGGAATCAGTAATCTAAAACATAAAATCTTCCCTTCCAAAAAAAAATCTGATGTCTTCACTCATTAATTTACCAAACATCTAAAGAGGAATTAATGCCAATCTTCTTAAACTCTTCCAAAACAAATGAAGAGGAAGGTACACTTCCAAACACTTTTTAAAAGGCCAGCATCATTCTGATACCAAAGCAAGGCAAGGAAATAATAAGAAAAAAAAATACAGGACAATATTTCTGATGAACATAAGTGCAAAAATGTTTAACAAAATACCAACAAACTGAATTAAACAACAGGTTAAAAGTATCATTCACCGTAATCAAGTGGGATGTATCCCAGGGATGCAAGCATGGTTCAGCATACACAAACCTATAAATGTGATATGCCACATTAACCAGAATAAAGAATAAAAATAACATGATCATCTGAATAGATTCAGAAAAGGCATTTGACAAGATGCAACCTGCTTTGGTTAAAAAGAAAACAGTGAGCACATTATGTATAGAAGGAAATGATCTCAATAAAATATAGGCCACATGTAACAAGCCCAAAGCTAACATCATACTCCAGCATGGAAAGTAAAAAGCTTTTCCTCCAAGATTAGGACAAGATAAAGACACCCACTCTCTTTCTCTTTCTCTAGTATAACACTAGATTTCCTGGCCACGGCAATTAGTCAAGGAAAAAAAGTAAAAACAAATCAGAAAGGAAAAAGTTAAATTGTCTCTGTTTTCAGATGATAATTTTTTATAGAGAAAACCATAAAAACTCCACCAAGAAACTGTTAGTCCTAATGAGGGTACTCAGTAAAGTTGCTGAATACAGAATCAACATAGAGAAATCAGAGCTGTTTCTATACATCAACAATGAACTATCCAAAAGAAATTTTTAAAATTCCATTTACAGTAGTATCAAAAAGAATGAAACACTTGGTAACATATTTAATGAAGAAAGTTAAATCTCTGTATGATAAAAATAAAAGGTTGATGAAAAACATTAAAAAGACACAAATAAATGGAAAAATATACTGTTAATGAATGTCTACTGATAGAATTAATAAAAGTATTAATATTGAATTAATATACTTAAAATGTGGATACAATCAAAAGTGATCTACAGATTCAGCGCAATCGCTATCAAAAATTTAATGACATTTTTCACAGAAATAAAATACACTTTTTGGAAATCATTAGATATCACATAGAACCCCAAAAGATCCTGAAGAGCAAAAGCAACCTTGAAAAGGAAGAAGAAAATTTCAAGCATCAACTGGGTACAGTGGCTCATGCCTGTAATTACAGCACTTTGGGAGGCTGAAGCAAGCAGATCACTTGAGCTCAGGAGTTCAAGACCAGCCTGGAAAAGATGGTGAAACCCTGTCTCTACAAAAAATACAAAAAAATAGCAGTGTGTGGTGGTGTGTGCCTGCAGTCCCAGCTACTTGGGGGTGCTAAAACAAGAAAATCGCTTCAGTCCAGGAGGTTGAGCCTGCAGTGAGCAGCGTTTGCACCACTGCACTCCAGCTTGGGTGAAAAGGTGAGAACCTGTCTCAAAAAACAAATAAAAAAACAACAAAAAAGAAAGCGGTATCACACTACATTATTTCAAATAACTACAAAGCCATAGTAATAAAGCCGTATGGTACTGCATAAAAATAGAAATATAGACCAATGGAAGAGAATAGAGAGCTCAGAAATAAACCCACACATTTACAGTAAGTTGCTCTTTGGCAAAAATACCAGGGACATGCAATGGGGAAAGTTCAGTCTCTTCAGTAAAAGGTGCTGAGAAAACTGGATATTCACAGAAGAATAAAATTGAATTCTTACCTCACACAATATATAAAAATATATTCAAAGTGAATTAAAGACTTAAATATAAGATCTGAAACTAAAAACCTGTTAGAAGAAAACATAGGAAAAACCTTTTTGACATTGGCCTTGACAATAATTTTTGGATACGACTACAAAAGTAAAGTCTGCAAAAGTGAAAACAGATGAATGCAATTCCATCAAACTAAAATGCTTCTGCACAAAAAGGAAACAGTCAACAGAATTAAGATATAACCAAGAGAATGGGAGAAATATTTGCAAACTATACATATGTTAAAGGACTACTCTCCAAAATGTATAAAAAAATCAATATCCTATGTTCATGAAAGTCTATTGATAGAATTAATAAAAGTATTAATATTGAATTAATAGTGTTAAAATGTCTATACAACCAAAAGTGATCTACAGATTCAATACAATCCCTATCAAAAATTTAATGACATTTTTCACAGAAATATACTTTTTGGAAATATTTACAGTATTCAATATTTCAATAGAAACAAATAACCCAGTTTTTTAAATGGTCAAAGTACCCGAATAGATATTTTCCAAAAGAAGACATATGAATGGCCAACAGATGTAAGAAGACATGCTCAATATCTCTAGTCACCAGGGAAATGCAAATTAAAACCACAATGAGACATCACTTCACAGATGTTAGAATGGCTATTGCCCAAAAGAAAAAAGATAACAAATGTTGGTGAGACTGTGGAAAAAGGGAACTCTTGTATGCTGTTGGTCACAATGTAAATTAGTATAGCAATTATGAAAAAGAGCATAGAGGTTCCTCAGAAAATTAAAAATAGAACTAATATATGATCCAATAATTCCACATCTGGATATATATCCAAAGATATAAAGTCAGTATGTCGAAGAGATATCTTCTCTTCTGTGTGCATTGAAACATTGTTCACAATAGCCAAATATGGAATTAACCTAAATGTCCGTTATTAGATGAAACAATAAAATAAATGTGTTATATATACAACGGAGTATTCTGCCTTTAAAAAGAAGAAAATTCTGTCTTTTTGACACATGGATGAAATTAGAGGATGTTATGCCAAGTAAAAGAAGTCGGGCCTACAAAGACAAACACTCCATGATCTCACTTACATGTATAATCTAAAAAATGTTGGATTCATAAAAGCATCAAATGGTGCTTGCTCAAAGTTGGAGACTGCAGGGAGGGGACAAGGAGGAGATGCCAGTCAAAGAATACCAAGTTATAGCAAGAAAGAATAAGTAATTTTTACAAATTGATTGAAAAACATGGTGACTGTGTTTAATAATAATGTACTATATTCCTGAAAATTGCTAAGAAAGTAGATCTTAAATGTTCTGACCACAAAAAAAAAAATTGTGATCAAAATGTGAGATGTTGGATATATTAGATTACTTGTGGTAATCGTTTCAAAATGTAGATATCTACCAAAAGCAAAACACCTTGTGCAGGGCTGGGTGTGGTGGTGGCTCACACCTGTAATCCCAGCACTTTGGGAGGCCGAGGCGAGTGAATCATCTGAGGTCAGGAGTTTGAGACCAGCCTGGCCAACATGGCGAAAACCCATCTCTACTAAAAATACAAAAAATTAGACAAGTGTGGTGCCATGTGCCTGTAGTCCCAACTGCTCAGGAGGCTGAGGCAGGAGAATTGCTTGAACCAGGAAAAAAAGAAACAAAAGACAAAACACCTTATGCACCAAAACGTGTCCAATTTTTATTTATCAATTATATCTCAATAAAGCCGGAATAAAAAATTTGATTTTTTAAAACATGAAAAAGTTCAAAAAAAAAAGAAATTAAGTTAAAACAACAATCATTAATATGGCAAGGGCTGTACAAAATAAAGTAGATGAACAGATAGAAAATGTAAGAAAAAAAGATACAAATCCCATTAAAGAACCAAGTAGAAATGCCACAGATCAAAAAACTGTAATAAAAACAATGATTTTGATGGGCTTATTAACGGGCTGCTCACAGCTGAGGAAAGACTCTCTGAACTTGAGGATATCTCAATGGAAACCCCCAAAACTGAAAATAAACAGAAGAAAAGACCAAAAAAAAAAAAAAAAGATTATCAAGGGACTGTGGGACAACCACAAAAAGTGTAACATATTTGTAATGGGAACATCAGAGAAAGGAGAGAGAAAGGAACATAAAATATTTGAAACAATGACTGACCGAACTTCCACAAACTAATGTCAGATAACAAACCACAGATTCAGGTAGCTCAGAGAATTTCGAGCAGGATAAATGCAAGGGAGAAAAAAAATGGAAACAAAACAAAACATGCAAACAAAAACCAAAAACAAATACACACAAACTACACCTAGGTATATCATTTCCAAACTACAGAAAATCAAAGACAAAGAAAAAAATTGTGAAAAGCAGCAAGAGGAAAAAATCACATTATCTGAGAGGAACAAAAATCCAACTTCTCCGTAGGACCATGTAATCGAAAGTCAATGGAATAAGATATTCAAAGTATTGAGAGAAAAAGATAATCACCAACCAAAAAATTCTATACCTTTGTGGCATTACCCTTCAAAAGTGAGAGAGAAAGACTGTGTCAGACAAACAAAACCAATTTTTTTTTTTTCCAGTAGACTTGACTTGCAGGAAACGATAGAAGCCATTCTTTGAGAGAAAGAAAAAAATATATAGGTCAGAAACTGGGATGCACGTAAAGTTTTCATTTCATTTTCACTTGTTGTTTCATACATACTCATTCTTCTCAAGCTCACATGGAACATTCACTGAGATAGACAAGTAGGCCATAAAACACACCTTAACAAAGCTGAAAGAATAGAAATTATATAATGTGTACTGTGAGATAAAAATGGAATTATTGATTAATAATCGCCCAAAGTAGATATCAATAACAGAAGTGTAACTGGAAAATTCCAGAATGCGTTCTAAATAACACAGTGGTCAAAGATGAAATCTCAACGGAAATTTTAAAAGATTTCAAACTAAATGAAAGTGAAAACACAACTTACCAAACATTGTGGGGTGCAGCAGAAGCACTGCTTAGAAAGAAACACAGCTTTGGATGCACATATCAGAAAAGAATATCTAAAATCAATAATGTAAGTTATTACCTTAGGAAACTAGAAAAGGAAAAACAAATTAATTCCAAAGTAAACACAATAAAAGAAATGAGTTAAGTCAGAAATCAATAAAATTGAGACACAAAATAAATAGAGATAATAATACCACAAGCGTTTTTTTAAAATATCAATATAATTGATAAGCCTCTAATGAGACTGACCATGAAAATAGAGCGAGAAGACACAGATTACACAGTAATTAGGGGTTATCTCCGCAGATTCCATAGACATTCAAAGGATTAAAAAGAATATTATAAACAAGCCTATGCTTGTTTCAAATCCTTAAATGACAAAATCTGCCAAAACTCACACAAGAATAGACAATCTGAATAGGCCTATATCAATTAAAGAAATAGAATCAATAATTAGTCACCTTCCAAAACAAAAAGCAGCACCAGGCCCCAAGTGATGGATTCACTTCTAAATTATACCAAACATCTAAGGAAGACATTATGCCAGTTTTCTACAATCTGTTTCAGAAGATAGAAGAATAGGGAATACTGTCTAACTAATTGCATGAGCCCAAAGTTACTCTAACACCAAAAATAGACAAAGAAACTAAAAGAATTTTTTTTAAACTTCAGACCAATATTTTTCATGAACGTAAATATAAAAATCCTTAAGAAAATATTAGCAAACTGGATCCAACAAGATATAAAAAGAACTATATACCATCACATAGTAAAAAAATCCTGAAACAAAAGTAATTATAGTAAGGTTACAGGATATAAGGTTAGTACGGAAAAGTCAATAACTTTCCTATATACCAGCAATGAGCAAGTGGAATTTTAAATTAAAATACGTAAGATTCATGATAAGATATGTAAGGCTGGCGCAACGTTCAAAATCAATTAAAGTAATTTATTACATCAATAGGTTCAAAAGAAAAATCACATGGTTATATCAATAGGCAGTGAAAAAGGATTTGATGAAGTCTAACACATACTCATAGTTTAAAAAAGAAAGCTAGAAACAGAGGGAAATGTCCTCAACTTAATGAAGAATGTCTACCAAACAGCAACAACAACAAAAGCTTTATGGGTAGCATCATATTTTATAGTGAGAAACTACAAGGCCGCCTCTCCCAACTCCTTTCCAGCATTATACTGAAAGCTCTAGATAGCAATAAGACAAGAAAAGGAAATATAACATATGCATATTGGGAAGGAAGAAATAAAATTATCTCAGTTCACAGGTGACATGATCTTCTGTGTATAAAATCCAAGTTTAAAAAATCCTAGAACAAAGGTAATTATAGTAAGGTTACAGGATACAAGGTTAGTATGGAAAAGTCAATAACTCTCCTACATACCAGCAATGAACAAGTGGAATTTTAAATTAAGAACAAAATACCATTTACCTTAACATTTCAAATAATGAAATACTTAAGCATAAATTTAACAATATATATATAAACTCTAGATGGTGAAAACCAATGAGCTCTAATGAAATAAATCAAAGAACTAAGTAAATGAAGAGATATTACATGCTTATGGATAGGAAGACTCAAGATTGTTAAAATTTCAGTTCTTCTCAAATTGATCTACATAGTTAATACAATCCCAGTAAAAATCCCTGCAAGTTATTTTGTGGATATCAACAAACTGATTCAAAAATTTATAGAGAGAGGTAAAAGATTTAACATAGACAACATAATACTGAAGAACAAAATTAGAGGACGAACATTACCTGACTTCAAGATTCACTATAAAACTACACTAATCAAGACAATGTGGTGTTATCAAAACAATAAACCAGAAATACATCAACATAAATATGGTCAACTGATCTTTGACAAAGTGGCAAAAGCAATACAATAGAGCAAAGATAGTATTTTCAACAAATGGTGTTGGAAGAACTGTGTATCTACAGGCAAAAAATGAATCTAGGTACAGATCTTATACCCTTCAAAAAAATGAACTCAGTTGCATCATAGACCTAAATGTAAAACGCAAAACTATAAAACTCCTATAAGAAAACATAGGAAAAAGCCTAGATCGCATTGTATATGAGATGAGTATTTAGATACCACTCCAAAGGCACAAATTACAAAATAAGTAATTGATAAGTTGGACCTAATGAAAATTAAACACTTCTCTTTGAAAGAGGATGTGAAGACAATAAGAAGACAAACAACAGACTGGGAGAAATATTTGCAATGACAACATCTAATAAGGGACTGTTTCCAAAATATACAAAGAGCTCTTAAAACTCAACAATCAGAAAACAAGTCAACTAAAACTTGGGTCAAGAATCCTAACAGACCTCTCACCAAAGAAGATATACTGATGACAAATAAGTATATAAAAAGATGCTCCACATGATAGGTCATCGGGGAAATGCCAATTGAAAGTTAGCTATTACCACATACCTATTAGAATGGGCAAAACCCAAAACACTAGATACACCAAGTATTGGTGAGGATGTGAAGCAACAGGAATTCTCATTTATTTCTGGGGGGAGTGCAAAATAGTACAAATACTTTGGAAAACAGTCCGAGAGTTTCTTACAAAAATACACATACTCTTGTCACAATAATCAAGCAATTGCACTCTTTTGTTATTTGCCCAAATGAGTTGAAACACTGCAACATTTGGCTATTTCTAAATTTTTGCAATTGTAAATACAGCTGTTTTTAGAAGCTGTATTTACAGTTGCCAACATTTAGAAATAGCCAAAATGTTCTTTCATAGGTGAATGGATAAACAAACTGTGGCACACCTAAACAATAGAATACATATTATTCAGTGCTAAAAATAAATGTGCTGCCAAGCCATGAAAAGGCATGGAGGAAAGTTAAATGCATATTGCTAGGTGAAAGAAGCCAGTCTGGAAAAGCTACAGACTCTATGATTCCAACTAAATGATTCTGGAAAGGGTAAAACTATGGAGACAGTAAAAAGTCCAGTGGCTTCTGAGAGTATGGAGGAAGGAGTGTGGCTAGGGGTTAGATGAATAGGTGGAGCACAGGATTTTTAGGGCAGTGAAATGCTTTGTGTGATATTATAATGGTAGAGGCCTGCCATTATACATTCGTCTAAACCCCTTAGAATGTAGAACATCAAGCGTCAACCCTAATGTAAACTGTGAATTTTGGACGATCGTGGTGTGTCAATATAGGTTTATAAATTACAAGAATGTTCCACTCTGGTGGAGGATGTTGATAATAGAAAAAGTTATGCATGTGTGTGGGCTGGGTTATATGGAGAATTTCTATACTTCTCCCTCAATTTTGCTGTGAACCTAAAACTGCTCCCAAAACGTTATTCAAAACTGCATGCAGTTTGAAAGGGGCTTAATTTATAATCAGGAATTATTTTCTAGTTTGAAAGAATCTATTTCGAAAAATAAAGTATCATAGATTAGCATGAAAGATAAGGTTAATTGAGATTTTTTTGTGTAAGCTGCTAACTGGATGTAGAATATGAAACACGACTAATAATAGATATTTCTCTAAGTAGGTGTTTGACGTCTTCATATAAATGAAATCTCTTAATCCCTCAAATCATTGAACTATGAAATACAGCATATATTTTTATATATTCTGATGAAAATACAGTTGGAAACATGGCATAAAACGAAAAGTTAGATGGATTCCAAATGAATTGTTTCTTAGAAATACGTTAATGTTTCATACAATATATATCTTAATTTTATATTTGCCTATTCCAACTATGGTTCAATAATTTAACAATAGATTTGTCCTAAGTTTATAAACCTAACTGATGTGTATGTCAAAGTCAATAAACATCTTTTGAAACAAATTAGCCTGTTTCTCTGTATACCCACAACATCACTTAAGTTCCTAGGCTCCCAGAAGTGTTTGTTTTACCAAAAGCTGCCTTCACAGAACAGTCTATAAACATGCCCAAACTGACAATCCTCAAAACCTCCAAAAATGAGAATTTCTGCACTGAACTCACTTCATATGAGAGCTGTTTGTAGAAAAAGAAATAATTACGGAAGTAAACTATAAAAAAAGATAAATAAGAGTTTCTTTTATTCTTGGTACTGTTAGCAAAGGGACTTGTATTATGGTAAACCAAATTCTCTGAGTGCATAAAACAGTCCCTGGAAATAAATTAGATGCTTTGGGAAGCTACATTAACTCTTCCTACTCACAAGAGTCCTATTTGTTGCCAGGAGACATCAGCACAGGATGGCTTGCCCACACAAGAGTGCTAGAGGACGCATTGATTTTTGCCATTAACCACTGACTCTCCATTATGGCATTTCTTTGGAACAGACTTCCAGATTTTCATGTTGATAGTTTTTCATGTATTATGTTTTGCCTGCTTCTGTAATAAAGACTTTTGATTGCCTTAGGAGGTCAGAAACTTTAGCAAAAAGTCCACAGTGATCAGAAAGACTTGAAAATAAGATAAAAGGTAAAATGCTGAAATAACTGTTAAATGTATTCAAAAAATAAGAAAGTTGAAGGAAGTGTTGAAAATAACCTAAAATACCTGAAGGTTGTAATAGATACATGATGTTTTGCACAAAAATAGTAATTAGCTGTTCTCTATCTCAAGTTGAGAATAAAAAAGAAAAAAATTGTCTTCATAATAACACAAGAAAATATATGCAATTTTTTAAATCTGACAGTATTTACCTAAAAGTATTGTCTTCTTCTCATTACAAAAAAAGGATTCTATACGCAGAAAGTTTTTTAAAGTACAAAAATAAAATGAAAAATTAAAAATCACAAGGATGATCACTGATAACGTGTTGGTTTCCTACATGATTTTTAATTTAATTGTAACATCTCATGGATGTGTCATAAGTTATTCAGTAAGTTACATATATCACATTTTGACTATTTATAAATATATTATGTTTAATACTTAAGGAATAATCTTGTGCAATAATCTCTGTGCATATACAGGCAGACCTCATGTTATTCTGCTTCACTTTATTGAGCTTTGCAGATACTGCATGTTTTACAAAGTGAACGTTTGTAGCAACCCTCTATCAAGCAAGTCTATCAGTAGCATTTTTCCAACAGCATGACATCAATGCCCCTGTTTCACATTTTGATAATTCTCATAATATTCCAAGCTTTTCCATTATTATCATTATGTCTGTTTTAGTGATCTGTGATCAGGGATCTTTAAGGTTATTATTGCAATTATTTTGGGGTGCCACAAACAGCACCCATAAAAGATGGCAAATTTAATCAATAAATGCTGTGTGTGTTCAGCCTGCTCCACTGACCAGCCATTCTTAGATCTCTCTCCTTCTCCTAGGGCCTCTCTGTTCCCTAAGACACAACAAAATTGAAATTAGGCCAATTAATAACCCTATAATGGCCTCTAAGTGCTCTCAAGTGAAAGGAAGAGTCGCACGTCTCTCTTATGAAATCAAAAGCTAGAAAAGATTAAGCTTAGTGAGAAAGGCATGTTGAAAGCTGAGACAGACCCAAAGCTAGGCCTCTAGTAGCAGTTAGACAAAATTATAAATGGAAAAGAAAAGTGCTTGAAGAAAATTTAAAGTGTTACTCCAGTGAACATCTGAATAATAAGGAATCAGCTTTTTGGGGTATTTTGGTAGACAGAGTCTCACTCTGTCACCAGATTGGAGTGCAGTGGCACGATCTCAGTTCACTACAACCTCTGCCTCTCAGGTTCAAGCAATTCTCCTGCCTGCCTCAGCCTTCCAAGTAGCTGGGGCTACAGGGACGTGCCACCTGCCTAGCTAATTTTTGCATTTTTAGTAGAGATGAGGTTTCATCATGTTGGCCAGGATGGTCTCGATTTCTTGACCTTGTGATCCACCTGCCTTGTTCTCCCAAGGAAGCATTCTTATTGTTGATATGGAGAAAGTTTTAGTGGTCTGGATACAAGATCAAACTAGCGCAACATTCCTTTAAGCCAAAACCTAACCCAGAGCAAAGCTCTACATCTTCTTAGTTCTATGAAGGGTGAGAGAGGTGGAGTTGGGAAAGCTACATAAGAAAAGTCGGAAGCTAGTAGAGGCTGGTTCATGAAGTTTAAGGAAAGAAATTATCTTTGTAACATACAACTGCAACATGAAGCAGCAGGTGCTATTGTAGAAGCTGTGGGAAGTTATCCAGAAAATCTAGCTAGGATAATTATGAGGCCAGCTACACTAAATAACAGATATTCCATGTAGACACAATAGTCTGCTATTGGAAGAAGATGCCTTCTAGGACTTTCTAAGCTGGTGAAGAGATGTCAGTGTCTGGCTTCAAAGCTTCAAAGACAGGCTGACTCTCATTAGGAGCCAATGCAGCTGGTGACTTTCAGTTGTAGCCAATGCTCATTTACCATTCTGAAAATCCCAGGGCTCTTAAGAATTATCCTAAATCTACTCTGTCTGTTCTCTAGAAATGGAATAACAAAATCTGGATGACAGAACATCTCTTTATAATATGATTTACTGAATATTTTAAGTCTATTGTTGAGACCTAAAAAATAAAATAAAATCTTTAAAAATATCACTGCTCATTGAAAATTCCGTTAGTCATCCAAGGGCTCTGATAGAGATGTGCAAGGGGATTCATGCTTTCATGCCTGATAACACAGCATCCATTGTGCAGCCCATGGACCAGGGAGTAATTTCAATATTCAAGTCTTTTTATTTAGGAAATACATTTTGTAAGGCTGTAACTGTCATAGATAGTGATTCCTCTCGTAAGTGTGGGCAAAGTAAATTGAAAAACTTTCTGGAAAGGTGTCACCATTCTAGACGTCATTAAGAATATTTGTGATTTATGGGAAGAGGTCAAAATATCAACATAAATAGGCATTTGGAAGAAATCGATTCCAACCTTCATGCTTGACTTTCAGGGGTTCAAGACTTTAGCGGACGAAGTCACTGCAGCTATAGTAAAAATAGCGAGAGAGCTAGAATGCCAAGTGGAGCCTCAAGATGTGACAGAATTGCTGTATTCTCATGATAGCACTTTCACAGATGAGAAGTTGCTTTTTTTTTTTTTTTTGAGACGGAGTCTTGCTCTGTCGCCCTGGCTGGAGTGCAGTGGCCAGATCTCAGCTCACTGCGAGCTCCGCCTCCCGGGTTTAGGCCATACTCCTGCCTCAGCCTCCGGAGTAGCTGGGACTACAGGCGCCCACCACCTCGCCCGGCTAGGTTTTTTTTTTGTATTTTTAGTAGAGACGGGGTTTCACCATGTTAGCCAGGATGGTCTCGAACTCCTGACCTCGTGATCCGCCCGTCTCGGCCTCCCAAAGTGCTGGGATTACAGGCTTGAGCCACCGCGCCCGGCCGAGAAGTTGCTTCTTAACAATAAGCAAAGAAAGCGATTACTTGAGATAGAATCTATTCCTGTAAAGATGCTGTGAACATTGTTGAGATGACAACAAAGTATTTCATATATTCCACTAACTTGGTTGATAAAGCAGTGGCAAGGTTTGAGAGAATTCACTCCAAGTTTTAAAGTTCTGTTGTCAATAAAATGCTAACAAATAGCATGATATGGCATAGAGAAGTCTTTCAGGAAAGGAAGAATCAATCAGTATGGCAAATCTCATTGCTGTCTTATTTCAAGAAATTGCCACAGCCACACCAACCTTCAGTAGCCACCATCTTGATCAGTCGGCAGCCATCAAAGTTGAGTCAAGATCCTCCAGCAGCAAAAAGATCACGACTCTCTGAAGGCCTAGATGATCATGAGCAATTTTCAGCAATAAAGTATTTTTAAATTAAGGTATGTAAATTTTTTTAGACATAATGCTATTGCACACTTAATAAACTACAGTGTAGTGTAAACATAAGTTTTTATATACTGGGAAACCAAAAAATATGTGTGACTTGCTTTATTGCAACATTAGCTTTATTGAAGCTATCTGGAACCAGACCCGCAATATTTTGGAGAAATTGCTGTATTTGATTTTTGTCAGTGTAAATCACAGAATATAGAGGTTTAAAGGGTATAAATATGTTGTTTTATGTTGTAAACGTGCCCCCAAAATAACTGTTTCAATTTAGCTTCTAACATCAAATGTATGAGTGTTTTTGGTCTATATGAAATTGTGTTTCCCCCATCTTGTTTTGCTCTGTAGTATTTTTGATTTTTTCATTGGGTGCATGGGTCTCATTCTTAGGATTCTGCAGCTGTTTTTCATATATTTGGAGTTTGCTAATTTATTATTTACCTTTTACTTATGGGATATGTTATAGTATGTCTTCTTTTCTCTTTATGACTTCCTTCTCTTTGTTATTCCTTTAATAATCATCTCTTACAGTCATGTTCTAACTAATATTAAACAATATTTTCAAGTACCTTTACTTATTTTTAATGTTTGATTATTATTATGTTGAGTAATATCATGTGAAGTTATAACTTTAATTATACAGTTGGTCATACAGTTGACCAAATATATCCATTTATTGAGTAGTCCATATTAGTTCTTCTAACTTTAATTGCAACCCAAGAATATCTCCAAAAAAAATTCATGGACATGTATCTATTTCTGAGCTTTGTACTTCATTTCACTGATTTCTTTTGCCAATACCATATTATTTTAATAACTAGGTTAGGAAACACATTTTAACATTCTTCAGTTCTAGTTAGCCCCATTCGTCAACTATTTTTTTTCCCAGAGTTACCTTGATTGTATGTGCTTCTTGTAAACTTTAGTTCCAAAATATAATTCATTTAGTATTTTTTTTTTTTTTTGAGACAGATTCTCACTCTGTCGCCCAGGCTGGAGTGCAGTGGCATGATCTCAGCTCACTACAACCTGCACCTCCCGGATTCAAGTAATTCTCCTGCCTCAGCCTCCCAAGTAGCTGGGATTACAGGTGGGCACCACCATGCCCGGCTAATTTTTGTGTTTTTCAGTAGAGATGGGTTTTCACCATATTGGGCAGGCTTGTCTCAAACTCCTGACCTCATGATCCACCCACCTCGGCCTCCCAAAGTGTTGGGATTACAGGCGTGAGCCACCACGCCCAGCCTTCATTTAGTATTTTTACTGCAATGAAATTAGAAATACCTCAACCTGGGTATTGGTTCACACTTAACTATATCTTCTTCATAGCAAACATATAATAATAACAGATAAAAATATAAAAAACAACAAAAAATAAATAATGAGATGATCCGAAGCTCTGCATTTGCTCAACTTTGAACACAGCATCAGCTTTTGTGAGTCAAAGACAATCAAAGTGCCTCGCTTGAGATGAGTGTTTCCAGTTAAGTTTACTGTTTAAAGACAACAGCATAGGTAAGTTAAGAAAAACAAGAGACGCCTTCAAGGAAATTTACTGTAGCTGTATGTTATGGATTACATTGCGTCCTCCCAAAACTCATATGTTGAAGTTTCCGAATGTGACCAGCTTTGAATATAAAGTCTTTACAGGGGTAATCACATTAAAATTAGGTCATTTGGGTAGGGCTTAATCCAATATGACAGGTGTCTGTATAGAAAGGGAAAATTTAGAGACACACTCACAGGGGGAATACCATGTGCAGATGAAGGCAGTGATTTATGGTGATATTCTATCATCCAAAGAAACCAAAGATGACCAGCGACCTTCTAGAAGCCAGGAAAGATGAATTCAACAAATTTTTTCCCAACACCCCTCAAAAAGAACAAATTCTGCCAACACCTTGCTCTCTGATTTCTAGACCATGCAATTGTGAGACAGTCAAATTCCGCTGTTTAAGCCACCTCAGTTTGTGGCGCTTTGTTACAGCTGCCCAAGCAAACTAATGCATAATGAGTTTATAGAAAAGTGTGGACCTAGAGAAGTTGAAAGACAAAGACATGGCATATTGAGCAGGAACTGAGCCAAGTCAGCTGAGCTTGGTGACAAGATCTGTGATATACCCAGAGCCATAGGTGGTCATTATAAGATGTGACTGTTGCCTCAGAAACAATGAGAAGAGGGGACAATGGGGAGACACATACAAAACTAAAACCAGGCTGGGCACGGTGGCTCATACCTGTAATCCCAGCACTTTGGGAGGCCAAGGTGAGCAGATCACCTGAGGTCAGGAGTTTGAGACCAGCCTAGCAACATGGTGAAACCCCGTCTCTACTAAAAATACAAAAACTAGCTGGGCGTGGTGGTGGGTGCTTGTAGTCCCAGATACTCAGGAGGCTGAGGCAGGAGAATCGCTTGAACCTGGAAGGCAGAGGTTGCAGTGAGCCGAGATAATGCCACCGCACTCTAGCCTGGGCGACAGAGTGAGACTCCGTTTCAAAAAAAAAAGAAAAGAAAAGAAAAGAAAAAAGCATATAGTAAAGAAATAACTAAGAAATGGTTATAAGAACATGTAGAAATCTTGAATATGAATAACAACCATTGAATTAAAGTACTACATAAGAGATAAACGCTAAACCGGAACCGACTGAAGAGGGAATAAACACAGTAATGGCATATATATTCAAAAATCAATTCATAAATACATGAGTAAAAGTTTGAATCGCTACAGTCTATGTTCAATCAGAGTTTCAGATGAAAATGAGACGAATGGCAGAGAAGGCTCTACTTGACAGGAAGAGAGTTGAGAGTTTTCCAGAACTTAAAAAAAAAAACATGGTTCTCAGACCAAATGTTTCTATAGGACTGAGTAGCATATAAATACAAATGTGGATTTAGGCATAACATTGTAAAACTGCAAACCGTCGGTTTTGGTTTTTTTCATTCTTTAAATTTACCACAAAGAGTAGACAGATTACCTGTAAATTGTTGCAGATTAACCTGAAACTGACTTCTTGACAGCAATAATAGAAACTGGAAAAATATTAGTGTATCTTCAGAGTGCTAAGACAATTAACACAATGTTAGATTCTTCTAAATGGTCATTTCACAGCACAGGCGAAATAAAGACATTGCAAATATACAAAGGCGAATGTAGATCCTCCTTCAAATTTTCAAAAATAATATAAGCTCAGAGAGAAAGCATGAGACTAAAACAACATAAGTGAAAATGTTGATAAATTATGTTGGAAATTCTAGTTGACAGCTGATAGTAAAACTAATTACAGATTTTTTTTTGATGAAACTAAAATTCTAAGAAGCAATATACATGAGGACTTTAAGTGTGGAACTGCATACTAAAATCCTTTTTATGTTTAGGAAACATAAATAATTACAGATTTGCAGTAACAACTTCTGTGACTAATTAAAGATTAGTTAAATTAACAGAAATTACTAAATGAATATATAACTTTAAAGTCAGCAGATGAGACCAATGTACATGTAGAAAAATTTTATTCAGCAGAACACAATAAAGGAGTGAGAATAAAAGAAAGAAACATGATTATAGACAATAGAATGTTAGTTGGAAGAAATAAATACAAATATGTCAATAATCACAATAAGTGCAATTTAATTATTTTCATCATTTGAACTGGAGAAAAGTAAATCCAGTTTGTGATGTTTTGCTTTCAAGAAGAAAACCTAAACAGAATAACATAGAAGGTAAAACACAATGGAACAGAAAAATGGTAAACTATTGCAGGTTCTCATCAAAATAAATATGATATAACTATGTTAATACAGGGCAAGTTAGACTTTACAGTAAATGACATCATTAGAAACGCAGCGAGTGGCACAGAAGTAGTGTGATATGTTAGAAGGTGATGGGTGGTTCTTTTAGGTTGAACGCTCGGTTATGCGGTGATACTAAAGCTGAGACCTAAATTGTAAGGAGAGGTCAGTCATAGCAAGATTTGGGAGCTGAACGTTACAGCCAGAAAAAACAGCAAGCAAGTGTGATGAGTTTAGTGTGCTGGAAGAGCCCACAGAGGGCTGTGTGACTGGGTCCTAAGGAAAGGACGAATGGCAAATGATGACTTTAGAGGTAGGCAGTGCATAGATTCCACTGGCCTTTGTAGGCAATGGTAAGAAGTATGTTTTTATTTTTTATTTTTAAAAATTTGACTGTAAGTTCTGGGATACATGTGTGGAACGTGCAGGTTTGTTAGATAGGTATACATGTGCCATGGTGGTTTGCTGCACCTATCAACCTGTCATCTAGGTTTTAAGCCCCGCATGCATTAGGTATTTGTCCTAATGTTATCCCTCCCCTTCCCCTCCCCCCAATAATCTCCAGTGTGTGATGTTCCCCTCCCTGTGTCCATGTGTTCTCATTGTTCAACTCCCACTTATGAGTGAGAACATGAAGTGTTTGGTTTTCTGTTCCTGTGATAGTTTGCTGAGGATGATGGTTTCCAGCTTCATCCATGTCCCTGCAAAGGACATGAACTCATTCTTCTTTATGGCTGCATAGTATTCCATGGTGTATATGTGCCACATTTT
>NW_012114488.1:3661548-3721416 GCF_000951035.1 Colobus angolensis palliatus | reverse complement strand
TCCAGCTTCATCCATGTCCCTGCAAAGGACATGAACTCATTCTTCTTTATGGCTGCATAGTATTCCATGGTGTATATGTGCCACATTTTCTTTATCTAGTCTATCATGACTGCGTAGTATTCCATGGTGTATATGTGCCACATTTTCTTTATCTAGTCTATCATTGATGGGCATTGGGGTTGGTTCCAAGTCTTTGCTATTGTAAATAAGACTGTAATAAACATCTGTGTGCATGTGTCTTTATAGTAGAATAATTTATAATCCTTTGGGTATATACCCAGTAATGGGATTGCTGGGTCAAATAGTATTTCTGGTTCTAGATCCTTGAGGAACTGCCACACAGAAGTGTGCTTTAGTCCAAGGGTCTTGGAAACTATTGGTACATTGTAAGCCAGAATACGACAAAATTCTATGAATCAGAAAACAGGCGCTTACCTGACACCAGATATGCCAACACCTTGATCTTAGACTTCCCAGGCTTCAGAACTGTGAGAAATTAATTTATGTTGTATATAAGCCACACAATCTGTGGTATTTCATTGTAGCAGCTAGAAAGAACTAAAACAAGATGTGTTCTAGCCACTTCTCTTACAGAACAAGTAACCTAGTTCTACATAAAGCTGGGAAGTTGCTAGAGACAAAAAGCAACCAGCAAACAATGTGTCAAGACACGTATATATAATGTTAGAAAAGCATTGTTCATGAAAGCAAAGTAACAGAAATTATTAAATGCTCACAATTTAATTGGAGATTAGTTAAACACATTGTGGGAAATCCATCAAATAAAAAATCAGGTATAATTAACTAGAGAAGCTCCACTCTGCGTCTGATAGAAATGTTTTCCAAAATAAATTGAAAAGTAAAAATGCACGATGAAGATGATTATGTTTATGAACATGAAGATACAGATAATTAAACCCTGGGAACTCCAGAAGGGGAGATGTGGAGAGAGGGATGAGGGCTGAAAAATTATCTATTGTATACAACGTTCACTGTTTGACTGATAGCTACATAGAAGCCCAAATCCCACCATTATACACTATATCCATGCAACAGACATGCATATGTACTTCCTGAATCTAAAATAAAACAAAAATTTTTAAGGACTATTATATTTAAATAGTATACCCATTATGCTCACTTGTGTAAAAAAAAATATAATACACTCACTTGTATGGCAAATATTTTGAAGCATTCAAAACAAGCTCTCAATAATGACTACCCCTGCAGAGGTTGGGAACAATGGAAGAGCTGGAAGAGCTGTCCTTTCTACCTTCATGTTCAGTTTTGGTTTTTGGAGTTTTTTTGTTTTGTTTGTTTCTTTTTTTTTTTTTTTTTTTTTTTTGGAAACAGTCTCATTATCTTGCCCAGGCTGGAGCGCAGTGGCACGATCTCAGCATACTGTAACCTCCACCTTCCAGGTTGAAGCAATTCTCCTGCCTCAGACTCCTGAGCAGCCAGGATTACAGGCAAACACAACCACGCCCAGCTAATTTTTGTAGTTTTACTAGAGATGGGTTTTTGCTGTGTTGTCCAGGCTGGTCTCAAGCTCCTGACCTCAAGTGGTCTGCCCACCTCTGCCTCCCAAAGTTCTGGGATGACAGGTGTGAACCACCACGTTTGGCCCAGTTTTGCATTTGAATGGTCAACATGTATTCTTTCAGTTTTTGCAAACTTTAGTCATTTTTAAATTTCCTTTATTACGCTAGCCCTTCAGTTTCCATTTTGCTCATTTATCCTGTACTTGAATAATTTCTCTGTCAAAAATCCCCACATGAATTCTGTGGCAGGAAGGATGAAAACAAATTACTTAAGCATAATCTTATTTTACATATAAGTTTTGCCTATACTAATAGAAATAAAAGGTGTGAAACATGTTAATACTGTACATTTAAGACTAAAATTTTTTAGACAGAAATATTTATAATTCCTTTAAATGGGTTCTTTGAAGTCATATGAAGGTATTTGTTTTGACAGATAATTTTCTGTTCATATTTAAAATGTACTCTATTTCTGACATTTTTTCCTCTGAAATTGTGGCAAATGAGTCACTAAAAAAATTCACCTAGCATTTTCCTCTTTAACAAATTGAAAAATTAACATATATATGACAAAAGACTCAATTCAATTTAGATAATATAGGATTATATTTATTTCTGCGGAATCAATAGACCAGTAATCTTCTATAATTATGTCTACGTATTGACACACTCTGTATTTACTAAAACATGTTTTTATTATTAAAATCCATTTTCAAGAGAAAAGACACATATAACTGCTCTAGGTTTTTACTTGAACCCAATAGTAAGCTTCTGGGAACACCATCTGGTGGGGAAGAAGGAGTTTATATTTTATCAATAAAATAAACATACCTGTACATTTTGCAACTTTTATAAGTGTTTTTCTGTCTCTGGTATTGCCAGTATGAAATCAGATTTTATTAATAATAAGATGAAGTAATGACAGCGTGAACAAATGAGGGATGACACTGAGTAGAAAGGACTGTTGATAGTGCAAACATTTAGTAAGTCTTAACATATCTTCTTTCCTTGAGTGATTTTCAGTGTAAGAGAGTGAAAAGAAATTGACAGCAATTGCGTATCTGCATGTATCAGCCATTCTATTTGTTTCTTATTTCATTTTATTTTTTTGGGACAGGGTCTCGCTCTGTCACCCAGGCTGGAATGCAAAAGCGGGAAGATTGCTGGAGCCTGGGATGTTGAGTCTGCAATAGCTGCAATCATGCCATTACATTCTTGTCTGGTTACTAGAGCCCACTTTACAGATGATACAAGGGAGAAGAGAAGGACTCATAACAATATGGGGATAACAATATGGGGATGAGTAGGCTATAGGGCACTTTTTCTCAAAATATGTTCTGTGGGACATGATCCTTTTACCAAGTTCGGGGAAAGAGATTTCCAGAGTGAGTGTTATCTGAGGGTGAATATGCTAAGCTCTTTCCCACCTGGGCTTTTCTTATGTTCTCATGTGGAATCGTCCTGTCTCAGAGCTTTGTAGAATCCTTTTCTTCTCATTCAGAGACGTTTCCGTATCTACCAGATCACTGCATGTTTTTTTCTTCTCAATACTTCACATGATCCCAAAGTATTCGTTTTATGTATTTGTTTACTTGCATCTTTTATTTTCTGCTGCCTCCTCCTCTAACCACCACCACCATAAGCTCAAGCCCTGAACTGTCAGGTTCGTGAGAACAACGATCTTGACTTACTCAATACTATTGCCATCAGCACCTAGGACAGTGCCCGGTGCATAGCAGATGCTCAATAAATAATTGTTAAATGAATGATTTTCAGTGTAATCACTGTACACTCCTTATCTACAGTGTGCATTGCCTCTTAAGGCCTCCAAGTAGGATGACAGTCAATGAATCTGCTTAATTTTGTTTAATACAGTCTCTCCACAATACATGTGATCATTTTTTTCCTTACTACATCTAAGTAGTCAATTTTTAAAATCCTTTGGTAAATGTTGTCACAACGAAACCAAAAAGGACCCATGTTCCAAAATCCCCGCCTCATCTGCTAAACTTCCTTTCAAATGCAAATGTCACTTAGAAGGTGTATTTTAGGAAGCTTTTGGCAGCCATCAGTACCACACCAAGAATGAGTTTGTTGGTTTAACTAACAGAGGGTCATGTGTAGAGAGAATGGATGCCCCCACCACCCGCAGAGCCAGCCTCAGGAGGCAGGTGAGGTAGGAAGCAAGATTACAAGGGAAGACTCTAGCCATCCAGGGGACCCAAGGAGGTTACTGTCCTGGGAGGATCCCATGCGGAAACTTAAACACTGGTGAAGAAAAGAGCTTCCCACATTTTCCCCTCCACCAACTGTGGCTAGTGGGCTTATTACATGGTTATTTTTTCACTCTGCCCATCTAGTTTGAGGCCTAGAAGTGTTATATAACTCCCTCGACTTCAGGGTAGTTAATAAAACAGTTAGAATTCAAACCCACCACTGACCGACTAAATCACATTGTCTTTCTCTTCTTCCATGTAAGCCTTCCTTTTCTCTTTAATTCATAAGACATGCAAAGGGGAAAAATCATTGATCACCCATTTTCTTAATTAGCAAGAAATGCAGAGGGGAAAGAAAAATCATTGCTTCACCTGCAGCGGGTGTCTACCTGGCTCTGCAGTGTCCTTTGCTGCGTGGTTGGTTGGTTGGTTGCATATCATACAAGGTGGAAATAGGACATGCTCTTAAGGGTAAGTCAATGTAAGGGAAGAAAAGGAAAGAAACACGCTAAAGAGTTCAGAGTTGATCAGTCATCTATGTCCATTTCTTGATGCTTCAGAAAAAAAATAATGATTTTTTTTTATCTAAGTGGGTATCACATAAGAGAAAAGGAAATTAACTCATCTGATTCCTTAAAATTTTATAAGCATCGAACGACCTTGAGAAATATCTGCAATTTGTAATTCTTAACTATGTAAGAAAAGACATTGTACAGAGTTAATATTGGGTTCTTTGCTTGTTTGTAGTTTAGAATTTACATATGCCTACTTAATTTTGAGGACCCTTACAAGATTTGATGGTATATTACACAAGGTAATCAAATTACATTGATCATAAAACAAAAATCCCAATAAATGGTAGACACATAGATGTTTCTGGAAAATTAGAATAAGTCCGTTACACAGAACTCATGGTTAGTTCGAGAAAATACACAGGTATATCTACAAAGGCAAACTTTTTACTTGAACTAAACTTCAAGGAGAGATAAATATTTTACTAGGTCCCTTACATAAAAGGTTTCTTAGCAAATTAATGAACAGTTTCCACTAGGAGTGAAGCTTAGAGCTTGGCAGATTTCAAATTCTTTGTTCTTAATAGGTTCTAGAATGTTAGCCATGCATTGATTACCAAAGGATATTTTGGGCAACATTTGGAAAGCAAAGTAATAAGCAGATCTGATCAGGTCTCTCCTAAAGACCCTTTGAGAGTAATCTCAACCCAAGCCATTTATTGGCTTTAATAATGAGAAAAGTGAGTTGGGAAATACCAGATGTTAATGAAAATCTGTTCAACTCTCTGCCGTGAATGGGAGCGTCATCAGTTTATTCAAGTCTAATTTAGACTAGAGGCAGATTATTTAATTATTATTCAGTATACTTCCTCCAAAATGTGCCATGAAAATTCTAAACAATCTGTTCATTTTTAAAAATTATACATATATAGGGCAGATTTAAGGTAGCTGTTTTCAAGCCATAATTTCTGGGAAAGCATGGATTATATGAAAAAATTTACAAATTGTGGACTTTTTTGTCCAAAGTAAATTGAATAAATAATAATAACCACAATGTTTTAAACTCACATAGTACTAACTAGGTACAAAGAAGTAGTTTTTCATATATTATCTCATTCACGTATATTGAATTGAGATGTCTGATCTGAAATTACTTGTATATTAATTTGCAATTAAATGTGCTCTAAACCATGGCTCTTTGACGTTTTGAATTGAGCCTTTTTTATCAATTAAAGTTGAGCCTTTACCAAATGGTCTGATTACTTATTCTTGTACTTATGTATTCCACCATTATTTATTGGACACTGTGCTAAGTGCTGGGGATACAAAAGTAAAAGAGACAGAATGTTATGAGTCAATAACTGATAAATGCAAAATTAATTATTTCATAATGATTGTAATTAAGTGCTCTCAGCAAAGAAGTATACGCAGTTATATTAGTGATTAACAGGATGATTTGACACATTCTTGTACATTAAGAAAGACGTACTCCAGGAAGTCATATTTTTCTGAAGTCTGAAAGATAGGTAGGAATTAAGAAGTGGAAATACTGCTTTAGGTAGATGAGAAAAAAAGTATAAATTCATTTAGGTAGAATAAAGTAGTCAACATTTCATGATACAAGAATTTAGCAAAAGCAGGTACGCTGTACTAAAAAAGTATGTGTGGAAGAGGTACAGTAGTAGATGCAGTTACAGAATAGCCAAGATAAGTAGTGGTCCAGTCATGCAAAATCCTACTATAGATTTTCATCCACGTCCACATAACAACAGCAATAAATGCTTATTAATCCTTAATACATGCCTGGTAGTGTTTTAAGTATTTGGCATGCTTTAAACTTCACAACGTGCCTTTGTATTAGATCTTTATATCATCCTCATTGTACAGCTAAACACACAGAAGTGAAGAGTTTAGGTCACTTGCTTACACAGCTAAGAAATGAGCAACTTGAGTTCTGATGGAGGTGGTCTTGCTCCAGGACCTCCTATGCTGAGTGATAAAAACCAATGAAGGCTTTGAACAAGGAATGGACATACCCGTCTCCCACTTACCTACCCTTGCACTAAAGGTATGGGTTTCAGTCAATGAACATTTACTGATGTACACAGTACCAATGATGTACAGAGCACTGTAGTAGATGCTGTGATATCTTATGTACTCACATCCACATATTATTCTGTTAGTACAAACCCTTCGAGAAGCAACACAAATACCAAGATTAAGGAGGGACTTTGACAGGCATGGACTGGTGAGGAATATGCAAAAGATTGTTATCATGATGATGACATGAATCTTTTTCTAGTCTGTCATTTTACCAAGTTTCTATAATTTCATTCAATTCTCACAATAACTTGCTGATGTAGACACGACAGGGATTATTTCCACTTTATTCTTAAGGAAGCTAAAGTTTTAAAAGGGTGAAGCATCTCTGCCAAGCACACATACCAGTGATGGAACTGGATTCAAATTTAACTTTCCTGACTCCACTTGAGGCCTGCTTTTATGCAATGTCTGTATAGAAGGAAGAGCCTGTGGAAAACTAGAAGAGAGGGAAACATAAAGTACTGTTTGTGATAAACATTGTAAAATATTTAGAATTTTCCCAGAAACTAAGAAAATAAAAAAAGTAATAAAAATGTCATAATATTTAATTTTCTAGTTAAAATATGCTCAAAATATCTTTCACAGAACCAACTTTATGGCTCCTAAGTGCAATCCTACTCTTTCAAATGCACCTTATGTTTTATTATATTTCCCTAAACAGATGCAAGTCTTAGGAGATTATTAGAGATTATTAGGAGGGAGTGATTTCTTAAAAAATGAAAGCCAAGTGAATTAATTGAGTTTGGAAATGCGACTAGTTGGCACAGCTTGTTATAATTTTTTTTCTCTGTATAGGAGTAATTAATCATTAGAGAGCATGAAGAAAAGCTGTGTAGTTATCCACATGCCTTTTTTATAGAATGACTCATTTTATAAAAGAAAAGTGCAATCAGTCTTGAATTGTGAATTGTGATCTTGGGCCAATATGCTGGTAAAAGACAGCATACATTAGGCCAGTGCTGGTGCTACATTAGGCCAATGTCACTGTGGAGAAATAACTTCTTGTGTATGGGGGGGGTGGGTGGGTGTGTGATTTATTGCCTACCTGGGTTCTTGATGTATCAAGTGCCCAAGGTGACACCTCTGCCGTGGAGTTAACAAACCCCGATTTTGATCACAGGTTCTCACATCTTGGGGTCATGAGCTTAGGAATAAAAGCAATTAAAGATATACATTTGCCCCTTTTGAATTATTGTTCATTTTGGCCTACCTTCTTTTCCTTCATTAGTTCTAGGCATGAAGCCAACATGAGATTTATTTCTCACTTATGGCCTCTCTTTTCCAAATTGTCTTTCTGTTATTTATGGGCAGTAAAACTAAGGCCTGAACAAATGCTGAATTCCACTTAAACCCTTACTCACCTCAAATAATGAATGATCAAGTTATCTGACAGCTTGTGAACACATTTCAAGTGAGATTATTCTTTGGAGTCATTTTATTTTCCATGTATTTTAAATTAACTCATTAGTTCTCAAAATGTTCTATTCATAAGAGTTTGCAATATTTTCTTGGAGTATTGCCAAAAGTCCTTGTGCTAATCAGTAGTATATCAAGCCAAAACACAAGAAAAATTAAGTTTGGACAGCAATTTTGCTCACCATATCCATCTTAAAGGTTTGTAATCCACATTAGCATTTACTTTAATTTTATTTTTTAATTAGCACATAAAACACATTTTTGGTGTACAATTCTGTGAACGTTAACTAATGTATGGAGTCTTATAACCACCATCCCTGTCAAGACACACAATAGTTCCATGACAGTCTAAAACACACATTGATTTAATCCATTTACATTTCAACAACAATCTTCTAAAGTAGATGCTGTATCATCCTCATTTTACAACTGGAAAAACAGAGGTACCAAGAAGTTTAGGACGCTGTCCCAAGGCTAAACAGCTCAGAAGTGAGCAAATTGGGATTTGAGCCAAGAAGCCTTGCTCCAGGGCCTTCTCTCCTAACCCCTATGCTTAAAAACAAATCCTCCCCACACCTCCAAAGCCTGGAAACCTTTTATCTTCTCTATCACTACAATTTCATATTTACCAGAACGCCATATAAATGAAGTTGTATAGAATCATATCGTATGTAACCTTCAGAAACGGGCTTTTTTTCGCTCAGTATAAAGACTTTGAGATTCACCCATGCTTCTGTGTACCTTAATAGTTTATTATTTTTATTGCAGAGTCCATGGTATGGGCATACCATAATTTGTTTTTCTGTTTACCCACTGGGGGACACTTACATCATTTTCAGTTCAAAGATCATAGAGTCAACTGGTAAAAACATTAATGGATAGATTTTGTGTGCACATATCTTTTCATTTTTCTAGGATGAATATGTAGGAATTGGATTGCTGGGTAATAGGGTAAATGTGGGTTTAATGTTAGATAAAATCGCGAAACTGTTTTCTAGATGGCTGTGTCACATTTCATTCCCACCACTAACATATGATAATTCCAGTTTCATCCCCTCCTTGCTAGCTGTTCATATTGCCAGTTGTATTATTATTTCAATATTTATTTTTTATTTTAAAATTAAAATGGCTAAAATATGAACTACTGACAATATGAAGAGCTGGTAACTTGGTAAACTCACAAATCACTTACTAGATCTGATTACATCTAGAATATTCTTTTTTCCTTTTTGGAATATTCTAACAGCTGAGTAGTGGAATTTCATCATGATTTTAATTTTCATTTCCCAACTGTCTAGAGGTGCTGAACATCTTTCTGTGTGCTTATTTGCCTTCTGTATATCGTCTTTGTTCATTTTAAAAATCAGATTGTTTTCTTACTTGTGAATTTTATTCTTTATGTATTCTGAACATAAACCCTTTGTCAGATAAACTGCAAATATTTTATGTCAGACTAGCTTCTCTTATTTTATCTTTTGGGGAGCAAAATTTTTCGTTTCCATGAAGTCCAATTTATCAAGATTTTATGTAATGGATTTTGATTTTGTCATCACATCTAAGTACTCTACGACCTCTTCTTAGGTTATAAAAATTTTCTCCTATTCTACTAGAATATTTATACTTTTATTTTACGTTTAAATATATAATCTTTTCTGAAATAATTACTGTATAAAATGTGATGAATGTCAAGGTTTGTTTATTTATTTATTTTACTCAAAGCTATCAATTTGAGCACCATTTGTTGAAAAGATTACCTTTTCTCCATTGAATTACTTTTGCACAGTTGTCAAATATCAATTGACCACGTCTGTATGAGTCTATGCCTGAAATTTCTATTCCAATTAGTTTATCTAAGTGTCAATCCCTTTAAGAACACCAAAGACTCTTAATTATTGGAGCTTTCAAAATTTTTCTGACTATTCTATTTCCTTTCCCATATAAAGTTTATAATAAGCTTGTCCACATCTATAAAAATTATTCTGGGAATTTTTGTTGGAATTACAATAAATCTGTAGACCTAATTCAAGAAAATTGACATTTTTTTGTAATTTGAGTCTTTGAATGCCTGAAGACAGTATCTCTCTCTACTGAGAAGTTTTCATTGATCTATTTTTCAGCAGTGTATTGTAGTTCTTAATATAATGATCCTGTACATGTTTTATTATGTTTATACCTAAGCATGTTGCTTGAGAAGAGTTACTGTAACTGACACTTTTTTAAAATATCAGTTTCCAGTTGTTTGTTGTTATAATATATAAGTAAAATTTCTATTGTGTGATAATCTTGCATCTTGTGACCTTGGTAAACTCACAACTTACTTACTGGGTCCAATTATATCTAGATGGGTTTTTTTTTTTTCTTTTTTAGTATATTCCTTGGGATTTTCTACAGACAATAATATACTTTGTACATAAAGCGAGTTTTATTTCTTCCATTCCTGTCTGTAGAATTTTCACTTCTCTTGTCTTGTTCAACTGGCTAGTGTTTATAATAATATTTTGAAATGGAGTAGTGAGAATGGTGGACATCATCGTTTCATTCCTGAGGTCAGGAGGAAAGAACTCAGTCTTTCACAATTAAGAATGATACCAAATATAGGTATTCTTATAGATAACTTTCATCAGGCTGAAAAAATTCCTTCTAGTTCTAGTTTGCTCAGAGTTTTACACATTTTATTAAAATGCCTTTTCCACATCAATGGATTTGATCATTTTTTTGAACAGTTAATGTGATGGAGTTCATTGGCCGATTTTCAGTTGTTGAACCGGTATTGCATATCCATAACAAACTACACTATATCCATAACAAACTACACTTAGTTATGATACAGTCTTCCTTTTATATGTTGCTGAATTTTATTTCAAAATATTTTGTTGAGGATTTTTACATCTATTTTCATGAGATATGTTGGCCTGAAGTTTTCTTATATTGTCTTTATATGCTTTTATCAGAGAACTGCTAACCTTATAAAATAAATTAGAATGTGCTCTTTCCTCTTCTACGTTCTGAAAGAAATTGAGTGGAATTGATGCTATTTCTCGTTTAAATATCCAGTAGATTTCACTTGTGAAACTATGTGAGCCAGATGCTTTACTTTTGAGGGTGTTTTCAAACTATGAATTCAATGTATTTAATAGTAATAGAACTATACAAGTTTTCTATTTAGTCTTAGGTAAGTTTTGAGAATTTACTTTCTGAGGAATTAGAGCTATGCGTATGCAACTCGGGGTGAGCACAAAGAACAACTTTACTGAGTCACTTTTTTGAGCTCCATAATGTCCCTGGTATATTTGTTCCCCTTTATAGCCTTGGGCCAAAAATTGGAGCTTTATTTCTCTTCTTCTGTTGTACACTTTCCTCAAATGCACTTATGTCTGCAGCCAAGGGACAGAGGACAGAAAAGGAGAGAAAGAAGTAGAGTTTTACTCCTAACTTCTCTGTATTAGTCAGTTCCCACATTGCTATAAAGAAGTACCTGAGACTGGGTAATTTATTTAAAGAAAAGTTTAACTGGATCACTCTTCTGCAGGCTGTACAGGAAGCATGACGCTGGCATCTGCTCAGCTTTTGGGGAGGCTTCAGGAAAACTTACCATCGTAGCAAAAAGGGAGCAAGGCATCTCACATGGCGGGAGCAGGAGCAAGAAATGGGGGATGCCACAAACTTTTAAACAACCAGACCTCAAGAGACCTCACTCACTGTGGCAAGGAAAGTACCAAAGGGGAAATCTGCCCCCATGTGCCATTCAACCCCCGCCAGGTTCCACCTCCAACAATGGGGATAATATTTCTACATGAGATTTGGACAGGGATGACACCCAAACTGTATCCCTCATACCACAGCTCCTGAGAAAGAGCCATAGCTCCTCTGAAAGGATACTAGATGTCTTCATGTCTCCACTGCCATCACTGCTGTGGGGACCCCTTTCCCATTCCTTGAATCTAAACCAGAAAGATTCTCCTGGAACTCTCTCAGTCATGCAGAAGTCTACTTGTGGGTTTCAGATGCCTGGGGTTACAGGCCAGTAGACATAATAGAGGGAAACACAGTACACCACAGCCTTTCTAGTGGTATTTTGATTCTGATTTTTTAAAAATTCATTTGCTACTATTTACTTTTAAGAGCTGCTCTGTGCATTCTGCCCTAATTCTGTAACTACATTCAGTAGGAGAAACAGGGAGTGGGAGCAGTATGCTTACTCTACCTTACTGAGAATTGCACTACCCTCATTAGCGTTTTTCAATTCTACAAGGTCCTGCAAAAGACTTCTTTAACTGTTTTAACCTCTATGTTCTTCAGAACCCAATTTTTACCTAACATTTACTAACAGCTTGCAGAACCATTATTCCTGGAAAATGCATTTTCAAAAGCACTGTTCTAAAATAAAACTGACATTTAATAAAATTCTTGAACTATTGGTGATCTTGTTATCTAAGTGCTAGAAAAATAAATACATGGAAATTATGTGACATTATCGACTTATTTGGCTAGATCTGTGTTTAAGAAAAGAATGACTTTTTTGGGTTTTTTTGTTTGTTTGGTTCGTTGGTTGGTTGGTTGTTTTTGTTGTTGTTGTTTGTCTTTGAGATGGAGTCTCACTTTATCGTCCAGTCTGGAGTGCAGTGATGCGATCTTGGCTCACTGCAACCTTTGCCTCATGGGTTTAAGTGATTCTCCTGCCTCAGCCTCCCAAGTAGCTGGGATTACAGGCACCCACCACCATGCCCAGCTAATTTTTGTATTTTTAGTAGACACAGGGTTTCGCCATGTTAGCCATGCTGGTCTCGAACTCTTGACTTCTGGTGATCCACCTGCCCTGGCCTCCCAAAGTGCTAGGATTACAGGTGTGAGCCACCTAATCCGGCTAGAAAAGAATGACTTTATAGTAGCTGTATTTAAGAATCCCAACAGTACATGTAGACTTGCCTATGATTTGCTTAATATTAGAATATTAATATTCTAATACTAGTATTTGTTTTTTGACTTCTTGATGGTGGATTTAGAATCATTAATCAATTTAGCTCAATGTGAATTTAGAAACATTCATCAATTTAGCTCTCTATGGTGATTCTACAGACTCAATGCACAGCCTCCACTTGACTCATGTACTACATTGCTTTATATAATGAGTTGTGTTTATATAGAAACATAGTGACTGGCTTAGTGTTAAAGTCTAATAAAAGAAAGCAGGGCTGCAAGATCCATGCTTGTGAGTGTAATCCACCCAGGATTTTCCTACAAGTATGTCAACAGTGGATTCTCTAATTTTAGATTTCTACTAAACAGAGGAGCCTGTTAAAAGGGACCATAGTATTTTGTTCCATGTTATGAGGCCACATATACAAAGACAGACAAATAAACAGGCATCGTTTGACTGAGCAACCTACAGATGCTCCTCAACTTACAATTAGGTTAGGTCCTAACAAATCAGTTTTAAGTTGAAAATATCCTAAGTTAAAAATACATTTAATCCATCTAACCTACTGAATACCATAGCTTAGCCTACCTTACCTTAAACATGTTCAGAATATTTATGTTTGCCTGTAGTTGGGGAAAATCACCTAAAACAAAGTCAATTTTATAATAAAAATAATAAAATTCAAAGTACTATTTCCATTGAACGTGTATCACTTTCACACCATTGTGAGTCAAAAATTTTTAAGTTAAACCCCCCTAAGATGGGGACTTTCTGTATTTCTATTTATGGCATATGAATTTTTGAATGACTTTTCTTGTCCTAGACACCTAAAACATCCCTTGACTTCTTTTGACAAAACCTACAAACACCTGCGCTATTGATTATTTTCTTAGTGACTTCTCTGGAAGAGTCACAGTTTGACTTGGGAAAATTTGTGGTTATCAGTAATCAATCCAGAAATGATGACACAAAGCATTGCTTTATGTAATATCCTTTCACCATAAAACATAAAGCAGAATTTCTCTTCTTGGCAAGCCAGCATCTGTTAATAACAGATTGGCTCACCCATACACAGTTTATGAAGCAATATTAAATCGCAAGTGCTTTCTTCGAGTGGCTTTAGATGTTCTGATTTTCAGAGCACCTTTGTAGTAAGAATTTTACTTTCATTTTATATCTGATAGTTTTTATTTTTGCCTATATTTTATCTGTGTCCCTGTCTAAGGAAAACCAATTTCTAGTGTACTTGCTCCTCTCCTTGAAATTCTAACTATACAAAGAAGTAATTTGTTCGTGTCTGTGGATGTGTGATATAAATTCTTTCTAATTTGTTCTTAAGGTCTTTCTCTGGAGAATAGCTATAAATTCTCGCACTGCCCTGTCAAGGCTCAACGGAGGTGGTTCTGGGTGTTTTCAGTGTACCTTTCGCGGGATTCTTGTTTATCCTGGTTGATGGCCTAATGCCCGAGTGTCCAACCCATAGCCATGTCTCACTGTCAGAGGAAACTTGTTTATACTGGCAGACACCTGTGTGACTCCTGTCTGACCAGGATTTGGATTATTCCTACCAAGATAACCACTCTCTACGAGACCCCTCACCAGGAATGAACTTAGGTCTGAGTCTGTTGGTCAGATGAGGCACAGAGGAGGCAACTCAAGAAAACATATGAAAAAACAGAAGCTATTTATTATTCACAGATCCCAGAGACAAGAAGGCAGCATGGCTCTCACGGCCAATGGGAAAGACGGAGTTGTCTGGGACATACTCAACAAATTAAAAATACGACCCTCAATTAAAGAGTGGATAAAGAAATTGTGAGAAAGAATCTCTCACCATGAAATACTAGTCAGCCGTAAAAAGGAATGAAATAATGGCATTTGCAGCAACCTGGATGGAATTGGAGATCGTTATTCTCAGTGAAGTAACTCAGGAACGAAAAAGCAAACATCAGATGTTCTCACTCGTAAGTGGGAGCTAAGCTATAAGAATGCAAAGGCATAAGAATGGTACAGTGGACTTTGCGACTTCAGGTAAAGGGTATGAGGTGGGTGAGGGATAAAAGACTACAAACTGGACACAGTATATACTGCTCAGGTAATGGACCAAAATCTTAGAAATCCCCGCTAAAGAACTTACTCATGTAACCAAACATAACCTGTTCCCCAAAAATCTATGGAAATTGAAAAATAAATTGAGTGTTAAAAAATATATGTCATGTACAGTAAGCCTCTCTTATATTTTTTTCCTTTACTTGTATTTTGAGGGCTATCAAATTGGTTTGGAGGAAAAAATGAAATATCCATTGAGATAAATTTCCCAAATATGTCGTTTTGTCTATTAAAAATATCTGCATAAGGCATATGTTTTTCTTTCATAACCATTTAAATAATCAGTCATATGAATTCATAGATTTTCTGTTCTCTCTTTAAGGTTTCGTTATATTCACACCAAAAAAGTAATTTAAAGATTAGAAGGTTCTGGAGTCTGGAATAAAACTACACTCCATTGTCTGATTAAAATTTTGATTTTTCTAGGTTTCAACATTCTAATAAGTAAGACAGTAGAACCAGCTATTTTGTTGAATAATTCTCAGAGGGAAGTAAGAAATCATGTCGTCTGCCCTCAGGCTTATAGGTGAAGATGATCTTACATTATATTCAAGTAGGAAAAATTACCCTTATTATATAATTAAGGAAACTATACGAAGGGATTTTTTTCAAAATTGCCTATTCAATTCATCATAACAGAGATTTATTTAGTCCCCACTATGTACTGCACACTCTATTACAGGCTTTGAGAGACACAATAGTGAATAATACCTATCGTATGCCTTCATTTTATAATTTGGTAGAGGAGGCAATGTGCACTCGTGAGCATCTCGGTTTGAGACTAAGGTTGGATGTAAGGGTGGGGGCTCATGACTTCTGAGTGCTTTTCTAATCTGTACGTGACACCTCCACTCAAATTCTAGGGTCCCTTATCATCATGGTGCTCCCGAGCCACTCCTGCCACAACCACTGAGATTCACTGCCACGGCGAGTCACTATTAGAAATAGAAATAATGTAAATTGTTGTGTTTGTAAGTGTAAAAAAAAGTAGGGAATGTAAACAAGGATGATACAGTTAACCAGAATTCAAGAAAGGGCATACAATAGGCCATTAGACAGTTCTCTAAAAAGGGATAAGGGATTCAAGTCAGGCATGATTTGGTAAATTACGCTATGAAATAGTTAAAATATTAAAATTGGCCTTGAAACATCACTTGAAAGTTTACATTGCCTTCTGGCGCTCCTGTTTTCTGTTGGATTATTTAGTTTACCACTTTCTTACATTTGTTCCCAATGCATTAGAATTTACTAACCCATTCAGCTTTTGGCATCTCGTGTTAAGAAGCCCAGTAACTGACCTTGACTTTTCCACGTACTCTTCTCCATCAGATGATCACCCAGCTTACCTGTTAGCATACCCGTAATTTATGTCTAGACTTTAATTAAGAGGTGACTTTTTCAAGGGAGGCAACGACTTTTATTTTCAAAAATCAGAAAAAAATAAGAGAAGGCCTCATGTGGCAGGGTAATTTTAAAATTTCAACAAATAGAAACAGAGAATTACATTTACCAAGCAGAGGAAATAGCAAGAGAAATTAGTAACTATGTTTTTGAGAAATAAAGGGAACATTCAGATTTTGATGAATACTGTCATTTGGGTGGCAAATATTTTTAAAAATGGAACACAAACTTGGAAAGGGAAATTGTAATCACACTTAAGGTTGGATATATATAACTTTATTAAGCAACAGAGTGACACTTTTGCTTTGAAGAATTAAATAAATCCACGCTTTAGGAAGATTAACATGAAAGAAATATAAAAATTGCGTGGATCCATAAACTATATTATGAAGAAATAGGATATCAAAGACAATCCAGAAAGCTGCATACAACTCCAAGCTAGCGGAACTGGCAACTGACGAAGGAAATTGAGAGGAACAGACAGAATCCAGAGGCAAAGATGTAACAAGATCTGGATCTCGAAACGTGGCCATTTGTTGGTGAAGTGACTGGAAGGGATGAGCAACCACAAAAAAATACAACGGCTTTTCTGGAAGTTTCTGGCCTGAGTGACTAAAACAATGATGCTATTATGTTATTATTTAATTTAATTTTTTGAGACAGAGTTTTGCTCTTGTCGCGCAGGCTGGAGTGCAAAGGCGCGATCTCGGTTCTGTGCAACCTCCGCCTCCCAGGTTTAAGTGATTCTCCTGCCTCAGCTTCCTGAGTAGCTGGGATTACAGGCTCCCACCACCACGCCCAGCTAATGTTTTTGTTTTTTAGAAGAGACGGGGTTGTCAGGCTGGTCTCAAAGTCCTGATCTCAGGTGATCCACCCACCTTGGTCTCCCAAAGTGCTGGGATTATAAGCATGAGCCACTGCGCCCGGCCAATGATGCTATTACGAATCAAAATTTCAAAGTTAGGGGAAACAATTAGTTTGGATGAAACAGAATGCTTCACTTTTATGTCTGTTAAGTTTAGGGTGCCAGTAAAAAATAAGGCAAGATGTAGATGCAAATCTGGCATCTATACACGCAAGATAAGAACTCTGTAGCTCTGTGGAGAAAAAGTTTGGAAACAAGAAGCCTTGCAGGTGTAAAATTGTGAATAGGGAAAGAGATGATAACAATGGTGATGATGATGATGAAGATGATGACAGCAATAACAGTAAAAATTAATGAAACAAGAAAAACAAAAATAGAGGGTGAAAAAAATAAGAAGAGAAAACACAACAGAGAAAAAGTTCAAAATAAATGAGAAAAAGTAGGTTAATGTCCTGGAAACAAGGGAAATTCACAAAGGTAGGTGGAGGCAGTGATCATGTGAGCAGAGGAAGGAGGAGGAGAATTTGAAAAGTTAGGAGTAGAATTGGTGATTAGGGAGTCATTTAAGTAGCAGGCTAAGAATTTAAACAAGAAGAGGTGGAAAGGGGGAAATGTTGTGGAGGCAGCAAGTGTAAACTGACTTTTCAAGATGTGTGATCATGAAAGAAAGAGATAAAGAATGGTAACTTGACAGAAAGATGTTTGTGAGAGGAAATGCCAGGTGGGATGGCTCATGTCTGTCATCATGCCTATAATGCCAGCACTTTGGAAGGCCCAGGCAGGAAGAACACTTGAACCCAAGAGTTGGAGAGCAGTCTGGGCAACATAGTGAGACTCCATCTCTTATATATATATATACATATATACACACACACACACACACACACATATACATACACATACACACACACACACACACACACACACATATATATTCAAATAGCCAGGAGTGGTGGCATGCACCTACAGTACCAGCTACTCAGGAGGCTGAGATGGGAGGATCACTTGAGCCTGGGAGATTGAGTCCACAGTGAGCTGTGATTGTACCACTGCACTCCAGCCTGGGCAAGAGAGCAACATCCTGTCTCAAACAGCAAAAACAGTAAAGACCTAAATACTGTGTTTGCAGGTAGACGGGGGCAACACATATGCAAAATTAAATGTATAATAAAGAAGAATTTGGGGAAAGTAACTGACAAAACAAATTACTAACAGAAAATCAAAGAATGGGAATATAGAGCACATGGGTTAGAACTGAATAGGAAAGGAAAGAATATCACAGAATGGAGTGAACTGAAGGGAAGATATGTGAGGTTATAAGAATTTGGTATAAATGTTGCTACAATCAGAGAAAAATACAAGCAACATCTCCTGAAAGTAAAAGAATGGAAAATTGAAATGGACCTTAAAAATAACGACACATTTGCAGAAAAACCACAGTGGTAGGTAGGACTGATGATGAATAAGAGGTAAATTAAAAACTGCCCACAATAGGAAGGCTTATATCTCAAGTCCATCAGTTGTGTGTAAAAACTAAGCAGTTGCAGAGGACACCACAAGATGCTTTTGTGAATTACTGCAGTGGTGTTCATTAGTTTAGGACAAGGAACTATGAAACCAAGTGATAAAACTCATCTAGAGCTGAGGACTCAAAGGCTGCACAGAGAAAATTCAGAATCAGGAATTTCATAATTCTGATAAAGGTATTTTTGCAACGGCGACCAGATTAGGAGAGAAGCCAAACAAACAAACAAAAACAGAAGAAGATGTGACAGACTTTGGAAATAAAGAAGAATTAAGGGTTTAAAAGTTACAAGAATAGTGGAAAATACAGTAGGAGTTACTGAGTGAGCTTAACATTGATAGGTTGCGATTAGAACTGGGATCTTTGGACTCCTGGACCTAGACTCAGGGTAACGTCCTGATCCTGTGGGCTGAAAGTAAAAAGAAGGGGTAACTGTCCTCATCTTCTTTGCAGGACGCAGCCACTTGTGCATAAGCAATAAATACTGGAGTGCTCAAGTGCCACCTTTTCTTCTCTATATACACATTCCTCTAAATTATATCTAGTGCCAAATCTTCGCATATCATCTATATGTGCATGACCCTCAAAGCTGTTTCTCCAGCTCTTTCATCATGTCTGAATTCCATTGTTTACGTATTCATCTGCATTTCTGACATCTCCGGTTAGATGCCATTTCAAAACCAAACTGTTCACCCTCATGAGCCTGTTCCTTCCAAGCCTTCCAATTACATTAAACGGCACAATCATGCCCAAGTTGCTTAGCCAACAGCCTAGAAACCATCACTGGTGCTTCTTCCCTCTACTGCCTGCAAACACATTGAAATCACAGCAAATCTTCACTACTCTCTTTCTAGTACCTATTCTGAATCTGAGCACTAACCCATCTCCATTCCCTCCATCACTTATCAGCTGGACACCAAGCAATAGAATGGCATCTGATATTCTGTTTCCACTCTCAGAACCACCTCCAACAAACCGTTTTACACAAAGCAGCCAAAACAATCATTTTAAAACCAAGATAAGAATTTTTTTTATCTGTGGATGGAAGCCCTTGAATGAATTTCATTTCACTTTTAATAAAATTCAGACTTCTTACCATGCTCTATATACTTTTCTCTGACAAGTCCCCTGACAGCATTCCCAGCGTCATCTGTGACCATTCTCTCCCTTGTCCATTCCTTACAAGTCACACCGTCTCTTTTCATATTACGAGATGATTCTCTCCTCTTTTCACCTGATGGTTTTTATACTGCGCAGTCTCTCTGTCATGAAGGGTCTTCCACAGCTGTTCCTCTTGACTCTTCAGGTCTCAGTTTAAACGCACTTCAGTGACGTAACAACTCAGTCTGATGTTACCTCGTGGTCACTATTTAGCTCTTTTCATTCTATGACTTTTCTGCAGAGCTCTTTAAAGGGCCTGAACTTTTATTGCTAATTTACTTATGTTTCTATCTCAAATACTAGATTTTTAAGCTTTGTCTGCCTTACCAATCACTATATCCCTAGCACCTAAAACAGTGCCTGATATATAAAAGGCACTCACTATCTGCTCATCAAATAAGTGAATAGATCATTAAATAGTTAAAGTTGAATTTGTCACTATAAGTAATCTACATTCAGTATGTAGTGACAAAAGAACATTCAAAATGTATTTTATTCAGACCAATCCTTACACTGTGTCTCAACTATGGCACTAAGGGAGACCATATTTACTTTCTTCCAGACTGGTTTCAGCTAACAGTGCAGCCCTACCCTTCCATAGTCTCTTATTATCTCTGATCTATTCATATATATATTTATATACATATATCATATATATTATATATATATTGCATTTTGGACTGTACAATCTTTTGTAGTGATGGCTATGATATTTACTACTTGCTACAATGTCTTTTCACGTGGGAATCACTCAATAAATATCATACTAGTGATACTTACTACTTATTTTATAACAAGTAGTCATATTCATTTGTCCTAAAATTATCTTCGACTTCTTTATGGCTTTCTGAAAAAATACGAAGCCATAATTATTAACTAACATATGTGGGTAAAAGAAAATGTACATGGCATTTTATTACTCACTCTCTACTTCTTGGTAAATACATGAAACCTATTCACCAGGAGAAGATCCCTCAGATATTCATCTCAGACTTACAGCTAGTGGTGATACCATCCCTGATTCTCTACATTTAAGTTGGAAGAAATAGAAATAAAAGAGCTAGACCAAAGTTTTGCAAGAGGGAATTACATAGAGTTGAGGAAGTCTTGGTCTCTTTACACTGGATGATTTCATCTTTTTCCTCAACAAAATCTGCTGCCTTCTGGAGCTTCCATGGAGCAGAATAAAGTGGCTGATTCAAATTCTATGTCTTAGAAATTTATTTTTAAATCAACTTTTTCTTCTAGAGTTTCCACTGATGAAGTAAGTGTTTTCATTTTCAGTTGGAAAAATTGCCTTCATGATCCTACATAATAAAGCTCCAAGAACAGCCTTGAGGAGATTTGCAATTAAATGTTTTCCAACAGGGTTGAAATTCTTTTAATTATCAATTATTGGCACTTATCATCTCTAGCATCTTATTTATATGCCTTATTATAGGCAGAATTTTATCTATAACATTCACAAATACGTGCATCATTTATATTGTCAACTATCCACCATAGAACCTTTGCTACAACTGCAATCAAATCACCATTGCAAGGGGAATGGCATACAGACATCTACACAGGTTATTGTCAACGACGGAATGTTAATGGGTCCATACAAATATGCCATGATTTTATAGTTGCAAAATCATGGACTCCTTTTAGAAGAAAAAAATAAATAAATAAAACTGGTCATGGTAATCTTCATAACATATACTACCATTTGTTTTGCTGAATACATTCTTGTCAGTGTCCATTGAAGCGGTTTGTAGTGTCTATAGACAATGCTGTTGCAAAAATGTAAGTATAGAGTGTTGACATGTTGACAAGCCTCCATTAATCTTTTGTCATCCGTATCTCTAGTGTCTTGCAAGTTTGGCTTGTCAAACATTTTCACTATTATCAGGGATTGTCCAGTTGAGTTATATTGTTGTCTTCTTACCCTGCTTTCTTCATACTATAAAAATTCCATTTTACATAATAATTTTTACTCACTTTTCTTCAAGAATGTAACAAGGAGCTCTAAACTATTTTCTGCCATGTAATGAAAAATTATTTTACACTCTGTAGTCACTGTATTTGATCGGAGGTTTTGGTGATGGGCATTCAAGAATTTTTAATGCTGAGCTCTCCAACCTGGAACTTCCAAAATGATTTAAGTCTTCAAAGAGTGACAATAACTGATGCTATTTCTGAAGAACACACCAGTCACACAAAAGCCAGGGTCAGAGCAGTCTTGAATTAAACTCAAGATTTTCTTCAGAAATACACTGAGATGAGCAGTTCCTGCATTTTTCTAATGAAACCATGCAAGTTAGCAAATTAATAAAACACAAAGTTCAAAAGACTCTGTTCTTTGAAAGGTAGGTATGATTCAGAAGTGGATACTTCAAAGTAGTATTTTAATTTAGACCTAAAACTTAAGCTAAGTGGTGTTTCTATCCAAATTTAGCAACAAATTAGCTTTAAAAGAAAAACAAAACAAAGCAAACAAAAAAGAAAAATATAGGCCGGGCACGGTGGCTCACGCCTGTAATCCCAGCACTTTGGGAGGCTGAGGCCGGTGGATCACGAGGTCAGGAGATCGAGACCATCCTGGCTAACACGGTGAAACCCCGTCTCTACTAAAAATACAAAAAATTAGCCGGGCGTGGTGGCGGGCGCCTGTAGTCCCAGCTACTCGGGAGGCTGAGGCAGGAGAATAGCTTGAACCCGGGAGGCAGAGCTTGCAGTGAGCCGAGATCGCGCCACTGCACTCCAGCCTGGGTGACAGAGCGAGACTCCGTCTCAAAAAAAAAAAAAAAGAAAAGAAAAATATACTGGATTGAGAATCAAGTCATAGGGTTCAAATGTTCATTCTGACACTTCCTACTAGCTGAATCTAGGGAAAATATTTAAATTGTCTGGTAAAATATAAAGATTAATTTATTCGATGGTATTTATTGAGCATATACTGTGGGATAGCTATGCAAAAAGGAGAAAGATAATGTCTCTCAGGTACTCCCAGCAGTAATAGCCTATGCTTCCAAATAACTGCAAGATGTAGGGAATAAAAACTGAATAGCTTTATTTTTCCAATAGTTGTTATCACCTTGGGCTTTATTTACTCTTTCCCTGGGTAGTGGGCACTGGGCTTCCTTAAGAACTAACCAATCTGGTTCTTAAATTTTTGATCACTTTTCATTTCACAAACTTTGACTGTTTCATTTAAAAATCTCAAACTCACTGTAATCCCAGCACTTTGGGAGACTGAGGTGTGTGGGTTACCTGAGGTCAGGAATTCAAGTCCAGCCTGGCCAACACAGTGAAACTCCATCTCTGCCAAAAATACAAAAATAACCTGGGCGTGAAGGCAGGTGCGGGTAATCCCAGCTACTAGGAAGCCTGAAGCAGGAGAATCGGTTGAACCTGGGATGCGGAGCTTGCAGTGAGCCGATATCGCGCCATTGCACTCCAGCCTGGGCAACAAGAGCGAAACTCTGTCTGGAAAAAAAAAAAAAAAAACCTCGAACTCGTATAAATAAATAACAAAACACAAAGCAAAGTTCTCTCTTTGGTCTGCTCTCTTCTTTCCCCTCCTACTCCCTCATTCCCCACACATACTCTTCCCTGCACTGACCCATATGGTTCTGGAGTAGAGATAGAAGAGAGAAATTTCTCCTTGGGAAAGTACCCATGGTTAGGTATCTGTCTCTTTATGTAGTTCATGTTTATAGGCCCAATGGGGAAGAGCAGAGAATGCAAGAGGCCCTGCTGTCCACCCAGGGACCAATCCCAATTGGCACCCAAGATACAAACAGTCCCCTCTAAGACTCAGCTCCATTTTCTGCCTGCCCCCAGTCGATAGCCCTGATGCTTCTTTTCCTTTAAGGCGCCAGTGTCTTTGTCATCGTGTAGTGTTTCCTGCAAGATTTCAGCCAGCTATTTCATCACACTGGAACCTGTGGTCACAGGCAGGGTTCATCTTCTGCTTGCCTCAGAGCCTGGGCACTCTAGAAAGCAGTCTATTCCCTCCATTCTGATTCAGCATCCCACTATGCCATCTCTTCCCACCTGTCACTTGTCCAGAGCACCAAGGCAAACCAGCAGACTTGGGGTAAAGCAGATTTCTAGCTAGGGAAGATGGCAGCCTACCCCAATGGAGACATGACCAAACTTTAAGAATTATTCTTCGGAAGCCCTATTTCCTTAGCTTTAGCAAAGAAAAGCAGGTGAGTGTATCCAATATTGCCTCAAGAAGTTAAGCAAAGGCATAGGTTTTCTGCACTCTCCCTGTGCTCCCTGACCTTCTTTTTTGTTCCAAATGGTAAATGCTGCTGTTCCACTATTCCAGTTAGTCTCCCTCACTCCTGATGGGCAACTAGAGTCTTGTCCAAGATAATTGGGTAAGTTTGATCTCAGAAGTCTTCTAATATTGGCACTATTCAGAAAAGCCTGAGGGAAACGAATAATTTTGCAGTATTTTCTATAACATAGAGTCCTTGAAAGTTTTCACTAACATTAGACATAATTTAGTAGCCACCCTCAACGTACCTAAGGGAAATACTTTTTTACACTATTGGCATTTTACCAGCAACAATATTAATACTTATTTTTTACACGGTAAGCAAATTAAAAGTAACCCAAGCCAAGAAGCAGGATCAAAGTAATCTTTAAATAATCACACATCTCATAAAGAAAATTATTAGTTTCAAATTCATATTGAAACCATGAATGTAAGTGGTCAAACCTAAAGCGTGTGATGTCTCTGGAAATGTCAAGGTACATCATTTAATAATTATTTGAGTGTTGGAGATTGCTGAATTTTAAACCTGTCATGGCAAAATGAGAATTAATGTGATTAATATGAAAGCACATATAACACATGATTTATCTAAATAATATCTTTGATTTCTGCGTTACTTAACTGTACTGGTGATACTTGTGGTTAATATTAGATTTTTTTCCCTTTCCACTTTGTTTTACAGAAGATAGGTGGGTGTTAAAATTACAGATTATTGTTTTTAAGTTATCATTTATTAAATAAGAATAAATAATTTACCGAGAAAACTAACACCAAATTTATAAAAAATCAATGTATATTTTAAACAGCTTTCTTTAGCTAGCCATAGTGAACAAAGGAACAAAATGTTAACATCCTAAACCCCAATACAGAGAAAACTAATCAGATTTAGTTTATAAAACTTTAAACATACACACAATACATTCATACATAATTCTTATACTGTACTGCTTGAAATATAAGTGGCAATATTATTTATGAATCTTTTTTAGAAGAGCACTATGTTCAAAAATCGTTTTTCTTGAATATAACTCATTAAAACACTAATTTTTTAAAATACATTCTATTTATGCATTCTATATCTGGAATGTGACGTAGGAAATATTTCAGTCAAGAAGATTATGTCCTGGGGAAAGATCAGGAAATTCAGATGTCAGAAAGTTAAGGCTGCTAGAGCCACAAATGCAGTTTTAACACATGAGGAAAATGAGAGCAGAACTCTTGAGTTCTTTCTTAGCTCTGTGTTTGTCAGACTCACTAGAAAAGATATGATGTTAGATAAACAAAAGCTATACAATCATGACTTAACAACCAGCCGTGATAAGTTAAGTAGTTTAACAACATTTAGCTGAAACATCTTGAACACGATATACATAAATCTTATAATCTGAATGTAGTTGAAGCTTTTATTAGCTCTAACACAAATACTCCATGTCTTCGAATTATAGAAATTATGATTTCATTATACCTTTTTGAAAGTCAATTTATGTTAACACAAATGTTTCACAGTATTTTGTCTAGGGATGTTACAACTAATAACTACTGTTGCATTCAGGTAAAGTGGGAGAAAAGTAATTTTTAAAATTCTGTTTAAAAGTAATGTTTTAAAATTCTGACACAAAGTGTCTTTGGAATTGTATGCTGAATTGTGATATATTTCCAAAATGATCAGAGAACATGTTGAGAGGGTCTAAAAAAATGCACGGCAATTATTTGACACAGAACCAATATTTATTGAACAAATAGAGAAAATGTGCAAATAAATGAGTAAAGGCTCTGATACGCTGACAATTAATTATCTGATATGCTGACAAATAAAACAATAAGAAAATCATTTTCAGGACTTTATGGCCATACTAGTCAGAAATTTTACTTTTTCCTAAAAATGTTCCTATTCTATTTCTTCACCTATTTTACTCAAACGTAATATAAAATTTATTGCAGCCAATTCAGAGCGTGAAAATTTTTATAAACTGAGCAATTCCAAGAAACCTGTTTCAGGATCTGAACACAATTCAAAGCAGGATTTTGAAGAATATTTTTCAGCACTGACAACATCAGTTTTCATTTTTGAGATGGAAAACCAGAGAACTCTGAGGTCTTCTTTCTTAGCTCAAACCCTAGATACAGTTGAAAAGATAGTTTTTAAAAAATGGCTACAAAGCCCAATCTCTGAAAACCAAAAATGATGGAATGGCCACAACACTAAAAGCCAAGGAGTCATAAATTCAAGAAGAAAACATCAGTCCAGCATGCAACAATGAGGTCAGAAGATACAGCCAACAAAAGTCAAAGCAAATCCTGTGAGGTCTGAGAAACCTCAAAGAAGCCACAAGGAACAAAACCATGGGTAAGTTTCAACACATCAGTAAGAGGACCAAGGTGGTAGACCCCTTCTGACCAGCACTCCTTTACCCAGTACAAGCAGCCTCTCCACATCTGTCCAGCTCCAACGGCGGTGCCCGTTTGCTTTGTTTAAATGTTGCTTCTTCAGAACCAAAACCACTATCTCAGAAAAAAATTATTGAATGGGAGGACAAAGTAAAGAATGTTTAAGCCAGAAAAGAAAAAATTTGAGTTTTTTGGTCATCTAAATTCCAACCAAATAAATGGCAGCACGAATTTATCAGTCTCTGTCTGTCCATCTATCTACCTACTGACCTACCAGTGTGTTCCTTCATTTATTTCATTATTTAATAATTGGCTGCATTTAAAATAATGGCATTCTCAGCAAGCTGCATGAAATTGGGGACTATTATTCTAAGTGACGTAACTCAGGAATGAAAAACCAAGCATCTTATGTTCTCACTCATATGTGGGAGCTAAGATATGAGGACACAAAGGCATAAGAATGATACATTGGAGTCCGGAGACTCGGAGCAAAGGGTGGAGGAAGGCAAGGCATAAAAGACTGCACATTTGGTACAGTATACACTTCTTGGGTGATGGGTGCACCAAAATCTCAGAAATCACCACTGAAGAACTTATTCATGTAACCAAACCCCACCTGTTCCCCAAAAAACCTACTGAAATAAAAATAAAAAATTAAAAGAAAAACAAAAAAATAATAATTTACTGCATTTAGGTTAGAGAAGCCCATATGACAAGTAAACCTTTCATATGAAACTGTCCTGGGCCTGGCAGGGTGCGGTGTCTCACATCTGTAATCCCAGCACTTTGAGAGGCTGAGGAGGGAGGATCCCTCGAATCTAGTTCAAGACCAGCCTAGGCAACATAGTAGATCCTGTCTCTGGAAACAAAAAAAAAAAATTAGCCAGGCATGATGGCCTGTGCCTGTGTTCCCAGCTACTCCAGAGGCTCGAGGGGAGAAAATCGCTTGAGCCCAGAAGGTCGAGGCTCCAGTGAGCCATGATTGTGCCACTGCACTCCAGTCTGGGCAACAAAGCAAGACACTGTCTCCAAAAGAAGAAAAATTTTAAAACTATAGTGAGCCTGCTGCCACCCTCAAGGTGGCTGCGGATTTCCATGTGAATGAGGCTCCCGAAACTCTCTTCCCATCATAGGTCCAGAGGAGTCAAGCCTAACCACACTGAAATACTGCTGAGAACGTGCCTTTGATGATTACCAAATTATATTTTAATCCCATGAGTTGTCACAAAAAGTATTCCAGTGTCTGCCGGTCAATGTTCTGCGGTGTTAGAAGCTGTATTAACAGCAAAGTAAAGAAACCATCTTTTTGTGTAAGAGAGGAATGGGTCATATTCTCAATGAGGGCAAGCCCCAGGGCAGAGCAGCCTGAGTAGCTAGCTCCACATGCAACCTTGAGGAAGGTTCACAACCTCCTTCCACACCGTTTTCGCATCTATCAAATGGGGAAAATAATAATTATGCCTACCTCATGGCGTTTATGCAAATGTCATGAGTTAATAGAAGTATAGGTCCTAAAATAGTCCTTGTCAATTACTGTTTAATGAATATTGGCGATTATTAAAGTGACTTGCAGTAAAAACAGAAAAAACAACAACAACAACAAACTTTCTAATTAGGATTTCACTGATTGTATTTTGAGACTTAGTTCCTTTCAATTGTATCCTATAGAGTTTTCACTGGATGGTAAGCAAAATCTTGTTTCAGTTCAGTACCTTGCTGCTATCAAGGAGAGTGGAAAAATCTTAATCTGAGGTCTTCAAAACTCATTTCCTTTTTTTTCTTTCTCCTGTTTCACTAATCTCGGTAGACTCCCTCTTGGCTTCTGCATATCTGCCTTACCCCATATAAGATGTGGTCCATCAAGACTAGAAAGACAGAGAAAAAGCGTTTGACTTTCAACTTTCTGTTGCTTTAGCTCTAAAATAGAATAGAAAAACAAAAACAAAAACAATATTCCTGAAAGCAGGCAATATTCCAATTCCCCATCTCTAACTCTCATCTATATATTTTTGGATACTAAAAATTAGGAAGAAGAAAGGGCTTCAGAGTAACATACAGACAGAAAATCATGCAAATAACATTTTCTTTCCTGAGTTCACCTACATCTCCTGTTTACTTTGTGTTTCTCCCGACTGCTAGAGACGTTCAAAACAGACTGGCCATAGCACCAGGGGACTCATTGAAGAAGAAGAGCAAGTTGAGTTATGTTAATTGAGTGTCTACACCAACTGTCTAAGGGTGTAGAGGCAGTTTGTTTTTGCTGCTTCATCATCAGTTATGAAGCTCTGCCTTAAGTTTCTTCACTTTTAAAAAAGCATAATATCAGTTTCACAGCTCAATTAATTAATCTCATTAATTTCTAGAAAATTAATGAGATTATATAACTGTTAAATTTTTTAAAAACTCAAAAACCATTGTGAGTTATAACTGATATCAATGACGAGTTGATGGGTGCTGACGAGTTGATGCGAGCAGCACACCAACATGGCACATGTATACATATGTAACAAACCTGCATGTTGTGCACATGTACCTAGGACTTAAAGTATAATAATAATAATAATAATAGTAATAATAATAATAAAACTCAAAAACCTCAGGAGAGAGGCAGCTAGCAAATAAATGTGACATTGTAGCAAGCATAAGGGAAGGGGTTTCAGACCCTTCTGATGTATTGTTTGGATGCAGTCTTACCAAAAAAAAAAAAAGACCGTATGTTTAGGAAGCTTAAGACAATTTAGAATCCCTTCTAAATTCTTCCTACAAAAAGGTTTTGCAGTTACTTCTTAATGATCGAATAAAATACAGTTGAAAACAATTGAAGGAAACTGTTCTATCATTCATACAAGGAAAAGAATCTTACAAGAAATGACAGCTAGATGTGTATTTTGGGTTATTTAGTTTATACATTAACAGCATGTAAGTCTGTTGCTACATTCTATTTTCAGGTCTCTCACTCATATTACTTGAACTTTTTTCAGAAATAAATATTTTCCAACTTGTCCTCAGAAGCACCTAGTTTTCCATCCTCTGTTTAAATGCTACACACATTTTCCTTCCTTTAATTATTTCGATTCTCTTTGGAAGGTTTTTCCTGAGGATAGCGCCATTCTGGTATTCATAGGGCAATGCCTATTTGTATATTAATTCAGTTTCCGGTGTTTCACATTACCCCAAGTCTTAGTTTGGGAATTAATGTTATTCTGTATCTGATGCAGTAAAATGAACACATCCCTTTTCGAAGTCCTCAGATTAAGATTTTTCCACTCTCCCTGATAGCACCAAGGTACTGAACTGAAACAAGGTGATTTTACTTGCCATCCAGTGAAAACTCGGTAGGATATAACTGAAAATAATAGAGTTGACCTTGAGATCTGATGGGAATAAAGCAAACTTTGGTGCACTCCCAAACAACAATAAACCCAGGAATTGCTAACATTTGTATCAGGTAAAGATACTTGCCCATAACTCGAAGAGCTCTTTTTGCAGACTTTGATGATATCCACTTCACCTCTTAATAACTTGTGCTGCCTTCCATTTCAGAAAGGGACAGTTCCACAGCTGGCAAGCAATGGCTCGCAAATATGTTCTTCTTCACTGGATAAAACCTAAAATTGTCAAATGCAGTTTACTAGGTATTTGTTCAGTATTTACATAGAAGTACACTTCCAGTTAAAAAACATTTTGTCATTGTGGTAAAATACACATAAAATGTTTCATCTTAACAATTTTTAAGTGCACAGTTCAGTGATATTAAGGACATCCATATTGTTGTGTAACCATCACCACCATCCATCTCCAGAACTTTTTTACTTCTTTTTTCTCTTTCTTTTTCTTTTTGTTTTTTTGAGACAGAGTCTTACTCTGTCGCCAGGCTGGAGTACAATGGTACGATCTTGGCTTACTGCAACCTCTGCCTCCCGGGTCCAAGTGGTTCTCCTGCCTCAGCCTCCTGAGTACCTGGGATTACAGGTGCCTGCCACCACATCTGGCTTATTTTTGTATTTTTAGTAGAGACGGGGTTTCACCATTTTGGCCAGGCTGGTCTTGAACTTCTGACCTCAGGTGATACGCCCATTTCAGTCTACCAAAGTGCTGTGATTACAGGCATAAGCCACCCAGCCCAGAACTCTTTTTATCATGTAAAACTGAAACTCTACATATCCCTCTTCTCAGTCCCTGGCAACCACAAATCTACTTTCTGTCTCAATGATTGTGAGTACTCTCAGTACCTAAGTAAAATCATACAGTATTTATCTTTTTTCTTTGTGACTATTTCACTTAGCATGATATCCTCAAGTTTCATCCATGTTATAGTATGTATCAGAATTTCAGAAGGTTGAACAACATTCCACTGTATATATCACATTTTGCATCTCTATTCATCTGCTAATGGATACTTGGGTTGCTTCTGTTTTAGCTATTGTGATTAATGCTGCTGTGAATATGTATGTACAAATATCTCTTCGAGACCCTGCTTTCAATTCCTTTGGGTATATACTGTCCACTGAAGAATGACAAAGTTCATAAATTCAGAAAGGAGAGTTTCATTTCTAGGACTTTTGCAGCCATTCTGACAGGCTGGGAAACGTAGCCTCTGGCCAGAAGCCAGAAACAAGCACTTTGAGGGAAGGACAAAGGGAATTGAAATTGATGCTGAGCAATAGGGGATAGGAGGATCATGAATATTTATGAAAGTAGAAACATGTACATGTGCAGTTGAGGTTCATGCCCTTTCATAGGTCCCGTGTACAAAAAAATGGCAGCATTGGCATGATCCAAGGGTGGAGTTTTCAACTGTCTTGTGTCAAAAGGTAAAGTAGAAGACATGAAAACTCTTACTGTGCATTCTCCATAGAATGGCCAGAAACTCTGTGGTTGGTGGTCTCTTATCAGGAAGGAATACCAATCAATTGATTTTGTCAAAACCGCAACAGGGAGGGGAAACGGTCAGGCTGTTGATATCAGAAATGGAGTCTTTGGAAAGGACTGGTTTCTCATTAGCCCTGTGGGAAGAAAGGCTAATTGTGGTTGGCAAGGGAGGGGGTATAACAAGGTCTGTCTGACCTCCTATTCCATCACAGCCAAGAAATCAGTATTTTTTCAGGTTACTCTGGGGTCCTTTTGGCCAAGAGAAGGTCCCCTCAATTGGTTGGGGGGCTTAAGATTTCGTTTTTATTTGTCAATACCCAGAAGTAAAGTTTCTGGATCATATGGCAATTCTATTTTTAGTTTTTTGAAGAACTGCCATGCCATTTTCCATAGCAGCTGCACCATTTTGTATTTCCACCAATAGTGACAATGGTTCCAACTTCTTTACATCCTCATCAACACTTGTTATTTTCTGTTTTGTTTTGTTTTGGGATAGCAGCCATTCTATTCCATGTATGAAGTGGTATTTCTTCTTGGTGTTGATCTGTATTTTCCAAATGATTAGTGACGTTGAGCATCTTTTCCTGTGCTTATTGGTGATTTTTATATCTTCTTTGGAGAAATGTGTATTTAAGGCCTTTGCCCATTTTTGAATCAATTTATTTATTTTTGTTGTTGTTGTTGTTATTGAGTTGCAGACGTTCTCTATTATTCTGGATATTAACTCTGTATCAGACGTATGATTTACAAATATTTTCTCCCATTCTAAGGGTGGCCTTTTGACTCTCTGTTGACAGTGTCCAGACCCTTCATCCAAAACACTCAGTTCAAATAACATAAATATTCCTTTCAACACAATTGGCAGTAAGAATGGGATCATCCTAAATTTGGGCAGGAAGTCCCTCAAAAATGCCCTTCAACTTCTCATGGCTCCCTAAGTGACTAGCTTGATTGGGTTCTACCATTTGGGAGAGCTCTTTATCCTGCTGGACACTCTTACATGCTGTTTCACATGGTTTTGTGTTGCCTCTTCTAAGTTCTGCCTCAACTCAAGACTCTTTATCCTAACATGCACGTCCTATCCCACTCCCAGTAACTCACCACGAGATACCATTTCTCAGACATGATCCCAGCAAGAGGGTGATAATTATCCTATCACTCTACAGGATCTAGAGTCACTGGGTCATGTGAATTGGCTACGTTTCCGTGTGTCTTTTAATGATGCAATTTGAAGAAGGACCCCTGCAGAGTACATATATCTGAGTGCTAGCCTGGAAGTTGAACGGGATGGTGGGCTGGTGGTCTGAAGCACAGGTGGGTGACCCCTTCCTCACCACTCGATGTGTGGTCATTAGTAGCACTTGGGAGAAGCAGATAATTTTTCTCTTCCCTCTCAGCAATCAAAATTTGTGCACTATATGAATGGAGCTGTTAACCGTCATGTGTGGTGGACATCAGTAGAGTGTTTGTTGCTGCTTTCCATTCCTCAGCTGAAGTGTCCTTGATACAGGATGGAACCCAAGAAACAATCATTTGGCCAAACGTGAGGCAGTTGTCTTACCACTGGGTGCCACGGCTAACAGGTGGTTCTATTTTCACTTTTATTTAAACTATTGAGCCATTGCCAAACCGTTGTTCCCTTCAAGGTAAAAAAATCCCTAGGAATATCTTGCCTCATAGATACTCACATTCAAAAATCAAAGTCATCCACATCTCTACATATATCAAGGCTACAATACAAGGCCTTACCAGAACACTCCTTACTCCTTTCAGAATTACAGACATTACTAATCGTAACTAAGACATACATTTCACTTGTTAGACTACACAATGGTGAGCTTTTGGAAAAGGTATTTAATGGCACTCTCTTGTCCTTAGTAGCTCCCCAAGAGTACTTTTAACTCAGAGACATAATGGTGTCCTCAAACAACTACTTTTCAAATTCTAGCCCAACAAGTAAACCCCTAAAGATCTCTATCTTGTCCAACACCTTAACCTATCTTTATATATTTTCAGTCTTGACCCTATTCCAGACCCTATTGATCTGGCTGGAAGCCAGATCCAGGACACATACTCTCCTGAGATGCATTAACCATAGATAGTGCCATGATCCAGGCAGGTGCTCATCTGACAAGAGACCCATTTGAACCTAAACTTCCACTAAAGGCAAAAACACTATCATATGCAGCTGTACACAATTCTATTGACTATTGGTCTATCTTTACTGATCTAGGTGCTTTCATTGGTTTACAGTCAGGAGGCCCACATCAACCAGAGTGGGTACCTACTTGGAAAGGCTACTCCAGTTCCACATCACAGATGACATCATCCTGGTCCAAAATCTCACTGCTGGAAATGACATTGCCTCTGATGACACTGTCACAACCCAAAATCTTGCCCTTGGAGATGACTTTTCTCACTGTGCTGGAAAGGAATTCCCTATTATTCTGAAATATCCACCCCAGCAATGCCCGTAGACTTTCTTTTCCTAAGGCACAAATCGGACACAAGATATATTTTGCTTTTCTTTCTGAGCTCCCTGTCTCCTTAACTTATGATTCTGTTATACCTCTTGCTGTCTGCTAAAAACATACAGTCCTGTACTTCCATGCCTAAGGAAAATCTCATAGAGGTTACTAAAATTAGTCATGATTATTTCTTTCTCCAGGAGGCATCTACCTCATGTCGATAAACTCATTGACATCCCCTGGGGAAAGATCACCCACTTCCTTATGCCTTTTCTTGCTACTCTCCTCCAGATTTTTCATTTTCACCCCTTGAGTCTCTGATCATGACCACCCAAACCACTCTTTCTCCTTGGCTAAACACAGCACACGTTCTCAAGGGTACATTATGCCCTGAATAATGACACTTTCAGGTTCTATTGTGATCCAAACACATCGGCACAGCCCCTAATGCATTTTTCCTTGCCAACTCTTCTGCATGTTTTCCCTGATAAAACAATAGCCCAGTGTACAGTTGTTACCCTGGGGATTCCCGTAGTTTATTGTCTACCAGGTTCCTCCCCATTTCCATTAACCTAAGGATGCAGGGAAAAACAGACAATATTTGTTCCTCCCTTAATAGGGCTGCCATAACGACAGGCACCACCAGCATTGGCCATTACTGCAGTCTTTGTCAAACAAAATCATATCATAACTGCCAACTATTATCTTTCAGTAGCCCTTTTAGATTGTATTCAAAGGTTGCATGAAACATGGTCCCTTACACAACAAGCCCATGAGTCTATAGCCCAAATGATGATAGATAACAGACTGACTTTTGACTACTTACCAGCCAGGGAGGCAGGAAGTTGTGCCATTCAGGGTCCCTCCTGTTGTATGTACATTATTAGCTCTGGATAGCTACAAGCCAAACTATAAGGAATGGGCCAAAAGATAAAGATATTTTATAATGTGGCCCAACAAGTTCCTTTAAAATGAGAGATTTATGACCTTTTCTCTTGGCTATTGCCCCCCAGGGACAATTACTTCCACTTCTAAATAAATGATAAGAATATTGAGAATAGTATGAGCAATTGGATGTCAACAAATTAGATAATCTAGATGAAATACAAACTGTTAGAGACACATAACTTGTCAAGACTGAATCACAAAGAAATAGAAAATCTGAATAGACCTATAAATTGTAAAGACATTGAATCAGTAACGAAAAATCTTCTGACAAAAAAAAAAAAAGCATGGGACCTGATGGCTTCATATCTGAATTCTCCCAAATATTTAAAGAACTAACATCAATCCTCCAACATTTTCAAAAATTGTAGAAAAGGGAACATTTTCTGACTCATTCTAAAAAGAAAACTCAAGACCGACTTTTCTTATGAACATTGATGCCAAAATCTTTAAGAAAATCTCAGCAAACCAAATTCAACCATATATCAAAGGATTGTATACCATGACCAAGTGAGATTTATTCCTGAGATGCAAGAATAGTTTAACATATGAAAATTGATCAATATAATACACCATATTAACAGAATGAAGAAGAAAAAAACAACATGGTGGTCTCCATTTATGCAGAAAAGCATTTGAAAAAATTTAACATCCTTTTATGGCAAAAAACACTCAAAAAGCTAGAAATAGAAGGAAATTACCTCAACATAATAAACACAATATATGTAACATCCACAGCAAACATCACACTCAGTGGTGAAAGGCCTAACGCTTTTTCTCTAAGGTCAGGAAACAGACAAGGATACTTTTGCCACCTCTATTCAACATATTACTGAAAGTCCTGACCATAGTAATTAGGCAAGAAAATGAAATAAAAGGCATTCAAATTGAAAAAGAAGTAAAATTTTCTCTGTTGGCTGATTATATGATCTTATGTGTAGAAAATCACAAAGATTTCACCACAAAAAAAACCTGTTAGAACTGATAAATTTAGCAAATTTGCAGATACAAAGTCAACACACAAAAATCAATTGCATTTATTTACACCAGCAATGAACAATGTGAAAAGGAAATTAAACAACTCTGTGTACAATATCATTGAAAAATTAAAAGACTAATGAATTAACTAAGAAATGAAAGACTTACGCAATGACAGCTATAAAATATTGCTGCTGAAAGAAAATAGAAAGGACACAAATAAATGGAAACACATCTCTTGTCAATGAACTAGAAGACTCGGTATTATTAAATGTCAATACTTCTCCAACCTACAGATTCAATGAAATGCCTATCACAATCTCATTGATGAAATTTTTGCAGAAAATGATCACCCATCCTAAAACTCACATGGAATCTCTATAGCCAAAATTATCTTGAATATCTAAAATAAATACAAAACACAAAACACACAATAATTTTAAAAATCTTGACTAGCCAAAAAATACTTGAAAAAGAAAAACAAAGTTGGAAGATTCACACTTCCTGGTTTCAAAGATTACTACACCACAATAATCAAGGCAGTGGTGCTGGCATAATGATAAATATAAAGATCAACGGAACACAATAGAGTCTTCAGACTTTGTATACATACTCAATTGATTTTTGACAAGGGCATCAAGATCATTCAATGGGGAAAGGATTGTGTTATCCGCAAACGTGGTTCTAGGAAAACTGGATGGGAAAGAATGAAGTTGGACTCTGTGTTGTGTATGGGGTAGTAAGTTCTGCTTGAGGAATCTTTAGAGATCACTGCAACAAGACTGTGGAAATTATATTTAGAGAGGTATATGCATTTAAGGGATTGATTATATGCACAGGTTTTAGAAAAGGGAGGCATAGCATGCTACGCAGGGGACCACGTGGAAAGAACATCAAGGAAGTGGATTCAACCAAACAAAGTTGGAGCTGGGAGTGGCGAGTGAAGACCTGAGGGCAAGTGCCTTTATTGAAAGTCAGGGTAGAGTTCACAAGCATAAGCCATGAGGGTACTTTATCAGTGCTTTGCAGTGTTACTAGGTCACAGTTAAGATAGGGCAAGAAGGGGAAGATGTCGTAGTGACCAACCTTATCACACTGGTGCACCTGCTTGCCTGGACAGGGTGCTCACAGTGTGTTTGTGAGGATGTGAAGACATCAGAAACATAAGAAGTTTTCAAATTTACAATGCTACGGACTCTGTGCTGCCTCAGCATCATTAACAATACTAATTGATTTGGATTACAGTTGTCACTTGGGTTGTGGAGATGTTAAAGTTCAGTGGACAGCTTGACTCAACCACCAAAGGCAAACTTTGATAAAGGTGACAACACGTGTCCCACTAGCCATATAACAAGGGTTTGAAATCCAATTGGAAACTGAAGACTGCACTATCAAGGAAGTTCTTCTGGCACAAGTAAAATCATACCAAATGGATATATGAACCTAGAAAAAGAAAAGAAGGGCTCTAGTATAATCCTGATGAGATAATGACGGAGAAATTGTTTTTAAGCTAAAAGTACTACAAAGCTGGGAAGAGTATTGTTTAAAAATTGACAAATTTCTATAAGTTAGAAGCCTATGGAATTGTATTGATGGCCAGATCCAATGGTGCTTCGAAGCTTTCCACCCAATAAAGGAACTTCCTCAGCAGCATTCCAATTTACTCTAGATCATAGGGAGCTAATGTTGAGAGTGTCAGTCGAACAGGTTGGTTGGTTGGTAAATTGATTAAAGGGTTATGAGCTCCTACAGTCAGAACTACTGGGTCCAGCACTTGCCTTTATGGTAAATTGATAACTAGGACAGTCTCATAGTGACCTCAGAGACTATACCAACATGCAAAGAGAAGCCTTAAATAATTTCTATTCTCCACAATATATCATCTTGCAAGCTCATTATAGAAAGTATGTTCCCCCATTACTCCAGAAAAATACTTCCCAGGCAGCATATTCCTACATTCTCTGACCTACTAAATGGGGTATCTTGTAATTACTCTGAGTTTCACAGACAAAAAAGACAAGAAAAGTTTTTTTAAGCAGAGAAATACACACTATACCTACTAATACTTATCAACCAGTTCTGTCCTTTGTGAGAGGGAACAAATGTCAAAGAATTTCAATTATTTGATAAGAACAAGCAATATAAAAACTAGGAAAAAGATTGAACACACACATGAATGACCTAAATGAGGAAATTTAAAAATAAGATTTTAAAATCAGTACAATTTATATCCAGAAAGAAAGTAAAAGTTATATCTATAAAACAAGAACATGTTGCTATAAATAAGAAACAATCAACAATAGTGGAAAATGTAGATTTGTTGCTTTAGAAAAACAGTTGAATAATAGCATATATTTGTCTGAAGATTTATAATAGAGGAGTAGCATGCTTCATTAGTAGAATGAATAATTGAATGGAATGTATTAGTATCAAATTCCCCTTACAAAAAACAATACATTTTCTAGTCACTTGAAGGTGGAGGTTGAGTTGTATAGTAACTTGTTAATGCCGAAGAAGAGTGTTTTGCCAGCTTCCAAGTAAAAATGATGAAAGGAATATTCACACAGAAAACTTGGTATGAAGTTGACAGCCAATAATCAGCATTACTGTGATGTTCCCTATTTTACTGGGAGTGCTGTTTTCAATAGGAATATGAGAGCTCCTGCCCTAGTCAAGGGCTTCAGAATCAATAAACACCTGAGCCATCTCTTGCTGGAGAATCTCTGTCAGTGGATAGTGAGAAAGACATCTATGACTTCATTCAGCAGAAATTCTGAGACTCCAAGGAATGAAGCAAATGAAGCCTATCCTTCCTCTCAGGCACAGCCCAACAGGATTCTTAGTAGGCTTTGGTGTGTTTAAGTGATTGCCTTTTCTTTATGCTTTTGCTTCAGTTGTAGTCAATAAAAACTCTTCCTTTGACAGACAAATAATAGCAGCATTCTGATATAAAAACACTAGCACGAAACTGACATTTGCTATCTCTCTTCCTGGAAATAATTCAAAAGCAATGACAATAATCTGAAATAATTTTTAAAACCCTGAAATCATTCTTTTTTATTTCTCTGCTGTTAAAAAGAAAAATGGATCTTCCTTCAGTATGGCTGCCTCTCTTCTGTGAGACTCTCCTATCCCCACCTTCTCAAGGACCACTCTGGGCTGTATATTTCACCTTCTTCCCCAAGGAATCCTTCTTTATTCCATTCAGACATTCTCAAATTTCTCCTTTAAAAAAAAAAAAAACGCTTTTCCAGAAATCACTGTTCCTTATAGTTGCTAGCCTTATGATTCTTTCTACAATGATACTTTCGAAAAGAGAGGGTATAATGTGAATCTACATTTTTCACCTCTAATCTACCTTTAATACCCTTTAATCCAACCTCTGCCCCCACTATCCCAATCAAACTGATCTCCTGGAAGACACCAGTAGTGTCTTTGTTACCAAATCTTCTGGTCACTTTTTTCAACTTTCATCTTTCTTGAACTCTGAGCATTTACCGCGGTTGATTACACCATCTTTTAGGAGACCTCTCTCCATTGAAATAAATAAAGTACAAATTTCTAGTTTCCTCCTCTCCCAATTTACCTGATCTTGAATTATGGAGTAGCAATATCCTTTTTCAGCAAGTCACTGAAAAGCAGATTTTTCAAGTATCTTCAACAAAATGAAATTGTTATAAACTACAGGTAGACAATGAGCAGTAATTTTAGTGAACAGATTGAGAAACCATCAGTGTAGAAGTCATCCATATACATGTCGCCTTCCTCTTTCTTGAAGTTATATTTGGTTAACTGGATTTAGATAAACTTGATAGATTATTATTTAGTTAAAAATCTGTCAGCACTGTTGCCATTTTCTCTGACTACCTTTAAATGCTGGCTTCCCTCAGCGTCCCATTCTAGGCCCACTGTTTTGTCCAGAACAGCTTTGAACAGGTGCTTCTGAGGTCAGTTTGGTCCTGCACAGTTTTACTTAATTAGCACAGTGATTAAAGGTGTCTAGGTCCAACATTAAATTCATCTTTACTTACTTGTCTGACTAAATACTCCCTCCCTGTACTCAGAGAGGCTACAAATCCACCCAGCCTAGATCCTTGGTGTCATCATTGTCTACTCCTAAACTTTCCTTCCTCACATCTAAGTGATGACTGTGCATTCAATCACTTAAGCTCATGTATTTCTCTGTATCTGATCTCCTCTGTGCTCTATTCATTCCTTTAGTTCTCTTGCCGTAATATCTCAAGCAGATTTTAGCCAATCCATCAAAAGCAGCCTCCCTCCCTTTGATATTTTCCCAAACCTACACCCAGAACATACTTTCATGAAATGCAAATGTGACCGTGACACTCCTTTGATTATAACTCCGACACAGTTCCAAACTGTCTTCAAGATAAAATATGGACATTTAGTTTTGATATAAAAGGCCGCCGGTGATCTGCCATCTAGTGATCTGCATTTATTTTATGACAAAAAGGGCTTTAGAAGTGGGCAGTTTTGATAGGCCACCAGTTTTTCCCTGAGTTCTTCTGCCCCTCTTCTAGAATAATAGAGGGTGGCTGGCCACAAGGCCACTCTGCTACAGACTGTGCATGCCAGCCTCCCCTAAAGATAAGTGCAGCCATATAGCCATATTATTACCAACAGAAGATGAGTAGAAGTTATGCATAAAACTTCTGCATCATTTCCCCAAAAGAAAATTGCTATAATCTTAATTTCTCTCCCTCTTCCCATGGACTAGAAGATAGACAAGTAGCTGTCGGTGTTAAACAGTCAAATGAGGACAATTTCCTGGGAATGAGAAGCTGAAAGAAACGATCTTGAAATAACTTTCTGGAATGAAAGCTACTTTCTTTCCCTAAACCACCACCAAACTCCAGACTATTACATATGAGATAGAGACATTTTAGTTCTTTGAGTCACTATGTTTTGGAATCCTTTTGGAGCAACTAGCTTAGCCTGCAACTTATCCAGTGCAGCAGCTGAAGAGGAAATGCTTGTGTATTTCCAATATACAAACTATATTAAGAAGAAATTGCAAACATAGTTGCAAAGAATAGAAAAAAAATGAATGAATATTTCTGTCTTGAGTACTTGCATTTTGAACAAGTCTATACCAATTCCAGTTAGATAAAAGACCAATTCAGTCTCTGATTTCTTGGCCCTTGCATACGTTATTTCCTCTATGGGAACACATTTTCAACCTTCTTTTCCAGAAAAAAACTCTGCCAATCTTTCAAGTTTTAACATAAATGACACAGTATACAGGAAGATTTTTTGCTAAAATCCATACCATGTATTATTTATCATTCACATGGATCCCACTGCATTGTAATTACTTGTTTAGTTGCCTATATTCTCCATTAGCTTGTATATCCCTTGATGACAGGGATAGTGTCTATCATGTGTGGTATTTTATAACTAAAGTCCAGTTTAATGTGTAGTATGTAGTAGGTTCTCAAATAATATTTGTTGAGTCTTGATTATATTGCTCAGTTAATTATAGAAAATGAATCTGCCCTTAATAAGCACCGAGAAATCCATGCACGGAAAAACTTCTGTCACAGTCAGCATCTAAGTAAGCCCCTAAGGATATATAAAGGAAAGAGGCTCAATAAATGTGTTGTTTAGAAAGTCAAAAAAAAAAAAAAAAAAAAAGAAAATGAATCTATTATTGCAACCTCCACCTATGTCAAGAACTGTGTATGGTCCAGTTAAAGAAGAATTATACAAGAATGTCTCAAAGTCTAAGAAGCTGTATCTATAGGCTTTTCCCAATCATAGCTGCCCCTTCTCTCCAAAGATAATCACTGTCTTGACTTCTAACACCACTGATTAGCTCTGCTTGTTTTTGAACTTTAGTAAATAGAATCATTCAGTATGAGAATATAAATTATGGGAGGAAATAAGAGAATAAATCAAAGCATTAACAGATAAGAACTAAGTGTTGTAAAATCTGAATAATTATAGCTGGAAGCTCACTTATATGAGAATAATTAATTTACTTTAAAAAGATATAAATATTTCCTATTTATATTGGATTTTTACTTGTCAAATACCTAGTTTTAGCATCAGTGTTCACTTTGTAAAGAATCTGGCTTCTGTCTAATATTAAGAAAAACAAATATGTGCTCTTTGAATGTTTTTTAATTATGAATTTAACACATTAAATTAACAAGGCTTAAAACTTAAGATTGCTAATGTTCTGTCTTATAAAACTATTTTATTTAAGTGAATTTAGTCAAAAAATATCAGATGTTAGTAAACTTCATCAACTTTAACATTGGAGTGTATATTGATCATGCGTACTCATACGTATACATACGAATATACATACTCATATGAATGTATAAAAGCAGTATAAACTTTTTTCCTTCTTCATCTAAGCTCACTTAAGTTTAAGAGAGTAACTTACACAAAATGGTTCCCTCAACTGCAGTCTCCTAGAAAGAGCTTTTCTCTGTCATTTGTGTTGTTTTCAACCTTAAGCCTCTATACGATCCACACAGACCTTTATTAAAGATATTTATGTGCCATTCCAATATCACAAAAGATTATCATTGACTTTATCTAAATGCTATCATCTTCTTTTAAACATAAAAGATATTTATTTTCCTTGAAATAAGAAAACACGTGGATGTTAAAGAAATGCACTGTTTCCAAGTATCTCTCCTTTATCTTCAATGGTCTCATTAACTCAGTAGGCGATACTCAATCATCTTTTGTATATCTATTACTCAAAATGGTTTTTTATCTGTTCTAAACTCTACTATCTCCTTGTCATTGATTTTTGACTTTAAAGGAATATGAAGAGATTGCAAATACTTAAACTTTTCATGAACAAATGATTGGAAAGATCCATTTTGTACTATTCTGCTTTCTTATATATATACAATATGTATATAAAATACATATTCATATAAAAAGTTTGAAGCCATTTAAATATAGACACAGGTATAGATATAGATAGCTGTTTTTTATTCAGGTCATTTTTCTTTAAATCATATATAAAGAAAACAACAAACCTGCATTATCATAAGTGGCAAGTTTCATAACATTTAAATTCCAGAACTCGTTCTCTGAACGTGCTGACTTGATATAACTTGGAATAATCTTTAACTGTTCATAAAATTTAACAAGAGGAATAATTCTGAAGTCAGAAAGGAATAGATTAACATTTGCAAAATACTAGAATTTAACCTCAATATTGGTAACTTTAGTTTTAAAGTAAAGCGAGTAAGAAACTAACTTCACCAAAAATAATACATCTTGAAAAACTAAACAGATACAATATTATATGAAGGAAGGTTTGTGAAAAGATAACTAACTATATTATAAAAACAGAAGATATATCGAGAGACTATTTAATAAGTCCTTGACTTTTAATAAACTTCACACCACCCAACATCTGAAAATACGTTAGGCATATAACTCATTTAAAAAAATTTATAGAGAAAACTTATAGACTTCCACTTACTATTCTATAATGTGAGGAAATAGAAATACCCTAGTTGCCATTATCTGCTTAAGAGGAATCACGTCATTCCCCAGCCTTCATTCTCCAGACCAAATCACCCCAATTTCCTTCCTTTTTTTATTAGTTGAATTTTAATCACCTTTTTGGAGCTCAACCACAAAACTATAAAATGTAGCCTCTGAGAAAATTAGAGTGGGAAGATAAGAAGTTAATCTAAACTGTATGTGGATGAAATCCAAACCATAGCAAGCTTTTCATGGTCTATATTCATTGTAAAATTCAAGGCATAATAAGAAAGGTCACCACATTACATTTAAATTCAGTATTACTGTTTTATTGTATCCAACTCTCATGCTAGTTTTCTTAACCATGATTTATTCACTATTGTATTTTGCCCTCTATTTTACCATTGCTAGGTTTTTGTGTTACATATGTACATTGTAAGGTATGCCTGGAATTATATTTGTTTAGCATCTTTTTTCTTCTAAATTTTATAACTTCATACTTATTGAATTTGCTATCTGACCCATATTCCCATTTGAATTTACCGTGATTAGTTAAGTTTGATTAGGCTTTTCACTATGACTGTGTGGTCTTATTCTGTCCGTGGGTAAAATTCTCTATATTCTAGTTATCAGTCAACTCACTCATCTTTACAAAAATAACCAACTTACCTAATTACAGCTGCCTTTTCTGACAGTGCCATCCTTCTAAACAACACATGCGTCACTGTCTTCATTCCTCTCTGCACCTGGGAACTTAGGCTTTGAATTTTCGTTTTAATCATCAGTGTTAGAGAGCTGTAATAAATTACAGTAGCAAGACTACACTGTGATAGCGTTAGTAACTTATTAATGTGAATGTGGATAAAGAAAATTCCAACATCCGTCGGTCTCAATATTCTTTCATTAATAGTATATGTACCAGATAATCTGCATGTCTTAAACTTCACAGAAGCATAGATGTTCAGTTTGAATAAATGGGTGACACCCGCTAATTCAATTCCTAGTCTTATACTTAGATGTCTTCAATTCACTATCTTGGGAAGCAGCCTATTTTATTTTCAGGTTTTCAACTATTTTACATGTTGAGACCATTTATCAGCTGCAAGGCCAGCTTCACTCATGGGCCATAGTTCTGCCCTTGAGGCATTGTAGACAGTTCCTTTTGCTTTTCTGAAGAACAGGTGTTCTCATATTTGAAGACAGCTCCCATTTCGGCTTTACGTCTCTTTTCTTTCAGTGTAAGTGTTTTCAGGTTTCTCTAATTCAAAGCCTCCTCAACTTTCTGAAAGACCTCCTCTACAAGCTTTATTGTGCTGAAGTCCTTCCTAAAGTTGACACAACATATCAAGTATCACTAATCAGCGTACAATTGTGCAAGAGCTCTATTATTCTAAATATTTCATTTTATTTAATCTCCTGAACAAGTACATTTGCATGTAAGCAGTTACAACATTTAACTCTTCAGGTTAATCTTCAACAAATAACTTTAGAAGTTGTAACCATGAGAGGGATCCAAATTTCAATCATGCATCATGTTAAAGTCCATGAGAATACATGGTCCTAAAACATGTTGTACAAAAAATAATAATTTCGGTTTATATCAGACCAATTGCTTATTAGAATTAGATGGATGACTTTTATATAGCTTAACAGGCAGATGCAAAATCCAATCCAATGTTCGACTGGATTGGAAACAGCCAGCTTGGGAAGGAATGGAAAAAATCAGGTAACTTGTTTTACTGAAACCTTAAGGTCCTGGAATAAATCAAATTCAAAGCATTATACAATCATTGATATAAAAATTTCCATCGGGGTCTGTGCACACATCTCACTTAGTCACCAACAAGAATCCAGTTGGTGAAATGACCAAAATTTGGGGTCTTTCTGCTTTGTGCAGCACACTGAGAAGGTAACTCTCTAAATGATGATTCTTTAGTGGGAGTTGAGATCAATCACCCTGGATGTCTACACCTCTAGATGTCACACTGAGGAGACATCTCTGCTCTAAAGTAATTTCCATTAACTGAGAATCAAAACTATAGTATTAATATTTTATACATAGGAAACTGTGTGGTTTTGATACTTTATTTGAGAAAATGGCCTAATAGAGTGATGGCTTTGTAATTTCCATTTAAAATGTGTAATTGAGTACCTAATTTAGACTTGTGATTTTTAAAAGAAATGTTAAAAGTTTATATCTAGAATTAGATCAATTAGAAGAACTTTTAGTTTCACTATGTTTATTAAAGTTGATTAACCTTAGAATAATTGTTTGAATACTTGGAAAAGCATCAAACAAGATGAGATAAATTGAATACATTTAACTTACAAATCCAGTTGTAAACAGAAACTGGTATTATTCAAAACTTACTACAGTGATTGTTAAAAATTGCACAACTTATTTATATAATAAAAAATTCATAAGCAAGACATATAAAAAGAAGAATAATATGCTAAGGATTAAAAGCTCAACAAAAACTTGAGTTTATGAATCTCGATTTTATTAAGTTGCCTATCATTTTCAAAAGCTAGAATAAGATTCTCAATAGTCTCTTTAGCACACAAGTTCTTCGGTAAATCACATAAACAGTTTTCAGGATTTATTGAGTGTTCACTTTATACCAGGCAATGTGCTCATTATACCATTTACGTGTATATTCAAAATATTTGTATACCCTTTGTGACCAATTTAGCCACTCTGCCCAAATAAACTGATAAATCTTTTTGTTATATGTTAGGCATTCATAATTAATAGTTTCCATTCAAATGTAAGTATATATATATATATAATCATATTTTCTCCTTTAAATTGAATCCAATTTAACTTTCTAACACATGCACACACACATACACATATACACACACAATGAAGTACAGTCAGTTTTATGGGTGAGTTTTACCAAACTTCCAATGAATAGTTGATAGCTATGCTATGCACATTCTTCGAGAGAATAGAATGAAAGGGATTTCCTCCCGTCCTTTTCATGAGAGTACGGTTGCCGATATGACACAGTCTGGAGCAGATGAGAATTTTAACTGGTCACACTGCCAGCCTGAACAGAATCAAGATTCTGTGAGGAAAGAAAAAGGGTTAATAGAAACTAGATGGTGAGCAATGATCAGTGTCTTCAGAAAATAGTCAGAAGATTGTGGCAAGGTAAGGGACCATATAAAAGTTCCTTTTTAAACATGTTGATTTTAAGTTGCTTCTGAAACATCCAGAGAGACCTGTCAAGTGGCAGTGGGACATATTATCTATATGGATATATGAATCTGCAGTTCAGGGAAAAAGTTTGCAAAGTAACTTGTGTGTATGTGGTATATAAAGCCTTGGGAATGGGTGAAATTGCCTAAAGAATAAGTGAAGATAAGAAAATCCATGGTAGAAAAGTGAAACCTTTGAGCAGGCCAACATTTAAAGGACAGAAAGGGGAAAAGGGCCTAGCAAGCATCCTGTGAAATGCTTCTTCACATGACGCAGACATGTGCAATGAAAAGCTGAATCTGAGTGGGTTCAAGAAAAATAAAAACTTTGAAGATAGGGAACAGATTATACAGACAACTTTTTTTCAAGAGATTTTATTAGAAAAAGGAGCAGAGAAATGGTGGTCACTGAAGCACAAGCTGTAATTAAAAGAAGGGACGTTTCCGTAAGACTGAAAATGTTTTATGATGTTTGCATGTTGATGGAAATGATCCATTAGGTAAGAAAACAAATTGATGATGCCAGAGAGAAAAAAAAGATAATTGTAGGAGTAAAGACCTTTAACAGAAATCAGAGCATGAGTTTCAGTGTTCAAGTGAAGACTTAGGCCATAATGATGAGCAAGGACGATTTATTTTGATTGATGGGGAAACAGAGGAGTCCTAACTACTATTAGACTGGACATTTGTGGCAGAAGAAAAAAGGCGCTCTTTTCTCGAAAACAGAAATTGGAGAGAGGATACAACGAAAAATAGTTGACTTAACAAAGCAGAAGACCAAATTAACTAAGAAAATAGTTAGGCTTGCCAAAGCAGTGCTGAGTGCTCAGCAAAGGTTTGTAGCAATACATTAAAAGCAAACCCAGTCCATGTGTTATTCCCTCTGAACACATTCTGCATGTGCAGAGCAGGTGATTATGCCTTAAGCCAATGTCGGGGTTTTACCAGGCCGGTATGATGAAGAGAAAGAGATGAAGTTAGAAATTACATTTGAAATAGTGATGAAGTTCTCTATATTTTTTACATGGAAATATGCCCTTGCTATATTAAGATGATTTAAAGCTATTTAGAAAACAGCATATGTAGTTTGATCCTCTTTGTTTCTATCTATGTTTGAGTAGGTAGGTGTGAGCATATATGCAGATATGGAGAAAAAAGTAGAAAAACATATACCAAATTATTACTAATTATTTTCTGTGTTTATTTTAGAAGGCTTCTTTACAGCTACTCTAATAGTGTGTTACATGATTCCCAGAGACGTCAGAAGAAAGTGTCCTCTGTTCTAATACAGTGACACTGAGCTGAAATATGGACTCAGATAAGGATAAATTAGCCTGGATGACAACTTTGTGCCTAAAATGTTATGTACTGCATTTTGCAATCAGTTGATGCATTGATAAATTCCAGAGTTTATCAGGTACTCGTGGCCCAGGTCAAGCATTGCCCACATCTAGTCACATAAGGCCGTGGGCAGGACTCCAACTTCTTGATTTAAGATGCACGTATAAAAAGCTGAACCCAGCAGTAGAAAGGGACACTTCCAGAAAATTTCATATGACTCTTATTCATCCATTCAGAGTTGTTGACTATAAATCTGTGTTCCCTAGTGAGGCCTTTTTTGAGACGGGAACCTTACACATTTTTGAGTCCTGGATAATTATGCTGAGTTCTGAGCTATGGGTCCTGACTCTATATAATACAAGTCTGTATATGTTAGAGAAGAAAAATATGATTGAATTACAAAAATATTTCCTATTCATAGTTTTCCATTTAGCCAATAATCATTTGATAACCATCAATACAGTGTTCATGAATACATGGTCAAAAAAGGAAAAGTTCTGTTTCTCCTTCCCACATATACGCCCACTCACAGTCTAACCACTCATTATGTTTCTCATATGATCTTTTCTTCTATAATCAGAAAAGAAATCATGCCATTTCTACTTTGAAAAATACAAGCATGAAAACTCTTGTTTTTAATTCATTCCAAGTGATAGTGAGGAAAAAGCCAGAATTCAACTCTGGAGGCAGGGCTTAGACGCTCGACCAAATTGAGGACTTGCTAAAGGTCAGGGCGGAAGCACCTCCCCATAAGACATGGTCACCAGTGTGCCATGTTATTTTATTATTGCCATGGCAGTACCTGAAAGTCACTACCTCTTTCCATGGCAACAACTCAACAGATAGAAAGTTACCACTGTCATCCTAGAAATTTCTGCAGATTCCACCCTTTAATATGCATATAATTAAAAGTGGCTATAAATATGACTACAGACCTGCCTCTCAGCTGCTACTCTGGGCACACTGTCTACGGGGTAGCCCTGCTCCACCACCCCTGCTCTGCCTCTGCTGCACACTGCCACTTCAATATAAGTTGCTGTTTAACACCACACCAGCTCGCCTTTGAATTCTTTCCTGAGCAAAGCCAAGAACCTTCTTGGAGTAAGCCCCAGTTTGGTGGCTTATCTGTCCTGCATCAGTAGAATTTCTAAATTTTTATCTGATTATCCAAATTCTACACATTATTTGAGGTCCAGATCCAAGGCATCTTTGTCCATAAGCACCTTCCTGATAAATCTGTTTTCACTAATCTTTTGGGTCTTTGACCTCCTACCTCATCACCATCACAGGCAGTACCATCATCTAATCAAATTTAGCATGCAAAATGGTACCCTAAAGCTCCTTCCTATCCACTGTGTGGCAAATCCTAATAATATCAATAATTATAATAGCTTACAGAGTAAAAGATCTCTAGTACCATGAGTTGCTTTTAAAAATATATTTTTATATTTGATCTTTATTTCAAATGAAATTTAAGCTTCTGTATGACAAAGATTTCATTTTACATTTCCTTTTAATAGATTATCACATTTTTGACAAGTATTGTTTCACTATGCTAAATTCAACATGCTTTGTCTAAGCCAACTCATACACTAATCATTTTTTAGAAATTGATTACTAATTTATGCATGTGTTATGTAAACAAAATTAAATATGTGTATGCAAGAGTAATTTAAAAAGAGCTTTATATATACATGCACATAATTACGTATTTCAAGAATAATCTATAGATTGCATAAAATAGAGATTCTAGAATCATATTTGACTAAAGGTATAATTATTTTCATTTTATTTCTTGACACTTAGTTATCCTGGAAACTTAGCAATAAATTCATGAAATTGATGGTCTAAATTTAGTCTTCCATGAATAATGTAAGTCTAGAATATACTTCGTCGTTATTTTCTGTGCAGTTCTTTATATGTTCATATGCACTTGGTTAACTTTAAATGACATTGCTCAGGCAATTAAGGCAATTGCATTGCCCTAGTGTTATTAAATGAATTTCCTCATGCCAGATAAAGGAGTTACCCGACTCCTTGTTAACTCTCATTACAGGTTTGCATAATTTTTGCTGGGTTCACAAAGGTCCTGACAGGATGGCTAATTGGATCCTACCAAACAGTTAAACACAGTGACAATTTCTTCAACTGCAGAATTTAGAACTGGAAAGGTTTAGAAAGGTCATCTGGTTTAACCTTCAACACAATAATAAATCCTTTCTTCAGCATCCAAATATCTAAACATGGATTTTTTTTTTAAGCTTGAGCTTATTTTTCTATCATTCATAAAATATGTTTAATTCTTTAGTGTTTTCACTGTAGATATAAAGCTGAAAAAAATTAACTGGAGTAATATAAAAATAGCTTCTTTCACTCTCTTGTAATGTAATTAGGATGACTTCTTCAAAGATGCATGTATCTAGTGAAGATAAAATGTTAAGAAGGGCTGCTATCTTTAGTATTTTCTTAATTTAGGCAAAAATAATTTATTCAAAAAAATGAAAAGGACTGTGGTTGATTTCCTTTGTTTCTGTCTTAGTCTGCTTGGGGTACCATAAAAATACACCATAGCCTGGGTGGTTTAAACAACGAAAATTTACCTTCTCACAGTCTTGGAGACTGGATGTGTGAGATCGGCGTGCCAACATGGTCAGTTTCTGGTGAGGCATCTCTTCCTGACCTGCAGATGGCCTCATTCCTGATGTGCTCTTACATGACAGAGACAGAGAGAGAGAGAAAGAGAGAGAGAGAGAGAGAGAGAGAGAGAGAGAAAGCTCTGGTGTCTCTTCTCATCCAGACACTAGTCCCATCATGAAGGCCCCAGTCTCACAACTTCATCTAAACCTAATTATGTTTCTAAGGCTCCATCTGCCAAAACCATTAAGTGGGGCAATTCAACATATGAATGGTGGGGCAATGCAGTTGAATACATGGCAATTTCCCCAAGTGGTGTCTGTTTTTGTTTTCGTTTTACAACAATGCAAAGACATAGAGAAAACATTTCCTCAATTGTTCACTGCTTGTCAAACTATTTTCAACCCAATGGCCAAGCCACTAAAAAGAGTATGTTATGTTAAAATCCAAAATGGTGATGGCAGCACCTCAACACCAATTATTAAGCCAATTCATCTTAGACATCAACATCTATTAAACTACTTGTTGCCCTTATAATCAGAGGCTTCCTCCAATAACTTAAGAGAAAATTGTTTATAAAGTCAGTCTAATCTAAGAATGAGGGTTTTCCTTTTTTAAGGAAAACGTTTTTGGTGTGTTTTTACTTCTAAAATTCATTATTTATCTAATCCCATTTACAGATTACATTTTCTGGCAAATATTAAGTAGAAGACACTGCCTGTCATATAAGCTCAAGTTATTCAGTCATTCCTCAGATACAAAATTCATCCTTGGCCGGGCGCGGTGGCTCAAGCCTGTAATCCCAGCACTTTGGGAGGCCGAGACGGGCGGATCACGAGGTCAGGAGATCGAGACCATCCTGGTCTACACGGTGAGATGCCCGTCTCTACTAAAAAATACAAAAAACTAGCCGGGCGAGATGGCGGGCGCCTGTAGTCCCAGCTACTCGGGAGGCTGAGGCAGAAGAATGGCGTAAACCCAGGAGGCGGAGCTTGCAGTGAGCCGAGATGGCGCCACTTCCGCCGGCCTGGGCGACAGAGCGAGACTCCGTCTCAAAAAAAAAAAAAAAAAATCCATCCTTGTAGGTACACTTTCTCTAGTTGTGTCTTTCGGAAAAGCAAGACATTTATTTTCTCTTCCTTGAAAATGTAGACAAATCCACATTAGTATCTTAAGCAGTTTGGGCTGCTATAACAAAGAACCATACACTGAGCGACTTATAAATAACATATATTTATTTCTCACAGTTCTGGAAGCTGGAAGCCATCCAGGTGCCGGTGTAGTGAGATTTTGATAAGGTCTTTCTTCCAGGTTGTAGATAGATGGCCATCTCGTCACATGTATCTGCACATGGCAGAAAGAGTAAGCTAGTCTTCTGGCCTCTTTTTATAAGGACATTAATCCCATTTATAAAGTTGCCACCCTCATAATCCAATTCGCTCCCAAAGGTACAATTTCCAAATATCATCGCATTGGGAATTACCTTTCTTCTATTTATTTATTTTTTTGAGACACAGTCTCATCTATTGCCCAGGCTAGAGTGTGTGGATGTGATCACGACTCATTGCAAGCTCCACCTCCTGGGCTCAAGTGATCCTCCCACCTCAGCCTCCTGAGTAGCTGGGACTACAGGAACACACCATCATGCCGTGCTAATTTTTCTATTTTTTTGTAGAGGTGAGATATTAATTAATATTAATAAACCATAGTTTCAGATATAAATTATTGCAACACCTAGTTCTGTTCTTAATACCATATGTTCCACATTCTCTCTGTCATCATGTCATCATACTGGTAAATGTTTGCCTCTTTGACTACATCCTGGTGGTGAAATAGTCAAGCATCAGAAGCATTTAGAATCCTACCTTGTAGTTATTTCCCAAAATGTCATTATTACATTGGATGGCTTGAAAATAGACTTCAGGGTGCCATTGTAAAGGGTCTTTATTTTTTTTCTTTGTACTTGTAACGGAAACATTTAGTGTTAGATAAATGTACTATGATGTAATCCTGAGATCTCATTATTTGAGAGCCTAGATCTTCATATATGGTCTGTAGTTAATCTTGATCAAATACTAGAGTTGTATATAGAATAACTGTGTAATTTACTGTCGAAGCCCTAGACTCGTTTATGAATGAAAGAAAGCACTATCACTAATTATGCCAAGACAACTGGCATAAACCAGACCTGTCCTGGGCAAACCAAAATGTCTAGGCATCAAGTTGTATATCACATCTGGAACAGGTTCTTTTTCTTAGAAGAGCTAAATTGAGTTAAATTATGGAGACTTCTTGTATAACTTGTCTTCCCAGAATAATGGTGAGAACAGATGAAAATTTCAACGTGGAAATTTCCTTGCTTTTAACTCATGTAACATTACTTAAATGCAAATATTTTACTGACTGGCATAATAGATGCATATGCGCTTGCAGTACTTTACTAAGAAAATATTTACTGAGGAGTTCTAAGGGCAAAATTTACAATTAAAATCATAGAGAAAATACATTATTACTCACTAGAAAGGGTTGAAAATGAGCGGAAATTTACTGTATGTCATTGATGTTTTAGTGTGTAAGAGCAAATCCTGCAAGCTAAGCAATAGAGAGGCTATGCAAATGGCTTGCGAGAGCATTTTGGTAACATACATTTTTGAGGACAAAGTTTTTTTTTAATAATTATTTGTAATGAAGGTCTAATTTTTCTAAAAATTATACCATAGCAGAGCCATTTGCTAGATAATTACCCCAGAAAAAGGAATTTTTAAAAATACGTATTTGTACTTAGTCATTGCATAAGTATAGCGGGGGGGTTATGGAAGGACATAAACAAGCAGAGAGTGAAAAAGAATTCACAAGCACTACAATGTCCATATCATACTCCACAGTTGTAGATTTGGAAATCTGGAGCAGGACAGAAGTTGATGTTAAAGAGGAACGTTTCTTCACCACTCCTGGCGTTTCCTCCCATCCATGTGCAAAGAAAGCTATGAGGGTAGTTCCTTGCCCCTCTCTGCCGCTTGACGCCCTGATTTCCAGGAGTAGTGCTCCGTACCGCTTTGCCAGGCTGTTTTCTGCAGCAGATGAAGGCACTACCAGACTAGTAATGCCTGGGACTACAGGTGTAATAGCGTTACAGGGATTCAGCGTTTGGAAATGTCTTCAGTTCTATACCAAGTTAAAACCTCCAAATAGCTTCAACCAGTAATTGTGGTAATATCTTCATGCCTCTCCTCACACACATCTTTAATTTTTCATGTGGTTCAGAACAAATGTGGTAAAGAAGGGTATTCATTATTGTACCTTTCAAATACTATCTTTTTTTTCATAATCTCAACTTTTATTTTAGATTCACGGGGTACCTGTGCAGGTTTGTTACATGGGTATATTGCGTGAGACCATGGTTTAGGGTCCGGCTGATCCCGTCACCCAGGTACTGTCCATAGTACCCAAGAATTAGTTTTCCAACCCATGTCCTTCTTCTTCCTTCCTTCCATGAGCAGCCCCTGGTGTCTATTATGTCCATGAGTATCCAATGTTTACTTAGCACTTATAGGTGAGAACATGTGATATTTGGTTTTCTGTTTCTGCACTAATTCACTTAGAATAATGCCCCCCCACCCCATACACAACTGCATCCATGTCGCTGCAAGGGACATGATTTTGTTTTTTATGGCTGCATAGTATTTGGTGGTGTATAGTAGTACGTTTTCTTTATCCGGTCCACTGCTGGTGGGCACCTAGGTTGATCTCAGGTCTTTGCTATTGTGAATACTGTTGTGGTAAACATGCAAGGGCATGTCTTTTTTTTTTTTTTTTTTTTGGCTGTATTGATTTATTTTCCTCTGGATATATACCCAGAGGAATGTATTTCTGTTATTATAAGACTCTGAAATGTTATACATAATATAGCACTGATGTAGGTACTTCTTTCTTATTCTTTCTCTCCTTTTCCTCCCTTCAATTACTCTTTTCCCATACCCTCTAAATCCCAATGCCTAAGATGTTGACAGATATGGGAAGATGTTTGATGAGAGGGAGAACACATATACACTTGGGGAAAGAAGAAATCTTTGCTCAAGGTTGAATGCTGGCTTGACTGAGCATTGGGTCGAATGTTAGCTTTGTTTTAAATTCTTTGAGAAACCTCCGTAAGTGGCTGAACTAATTTACATTCTCACCAGCAGTGTATCAACATTCCCTTTTCTCCACAACCTTGACAGCACCTGTTGTTATTTGACTTTTTAATAATAGCCGTTCTAAGTTTTTGAGATGGTATCTCATTGTGATTTTGATTTGCATTTCTCTGATTAAAAGACAATTGTCTAATGGGGGGGGGCACTTGTTATCCCACAGCTGAGACTTGTTGATATGGTTTGGCTGTGAGTCCCCACCTGTATCTCATGTGGAATTGTAATTCCCAATGTTGAGAGAGGGACCTAGTGGGAGGTAATTGGATCATGGGGGCAGATTTCCCCCTTGCTGCTCTCATGATAGTGAGTGAGTTCTCGGGAGATCTGTTTGTTTAAAAGTGTGTAGCACTTCCTCCTTCACTCTCTGTCTCCTGCTCTGTCTTGGTAAGACATGCCTGCTTTCCCTTAGCCTTCTGCCATCATTGTAAGTTTCCTGAGACCTCTCAGCCATGCTTCCTGTACAGCCTGAAGAAATGTGAGTCAATTAAACCTCTTTTCTTCATGAATTACCCAGTCTCAGACATTTCTTTATAGCAGTGTCAGAACGAACTAATAACACTTGTCATGATTAGCAAATGATAAGAGAGGCATGCTTTGGAAGGAACCAGTGTATTTTAAGTTTTTCTCTTCCTCCAAGTGTGTAAGAGTAATTGAAGGTATGAAAAGGGGAGAAAGAATAAGAATTAAGCACCTACATTGGTGCTATGTTATGTATAAAATTTCTAAGTCTTATAACACTAGCAACTAATTATATTATCTCAAGTTCATAGATGAAGAATGCTTTCTTTATCTATTGGTGTATAATAAACCACCCCAAAACTTTGAAACCTTAAACAGTAATGATTTATTAGTTATCATAATACTGTGAGTTGGCTGGGCTCAGCCCAGTGGGTCTTCTGCTCCACTGGGTGAAGACAGAGTTCACTCATATGACTGCATCCCAGATGGCTTCATTCATTTGTCTGGTGCCTCAAATGGGATGACTGGAACTAATGGGGGAAGAATAGGCCTCTATCTCCATCAGGATAATTGGACTTCTTACCCAGTGACCCATAACTCCATGAGCATGGTAACAGACACCACCTAAACTCTTATGACCTAGTTCCAGAACTGGCACTACATCTGTTCTGCCATATTGCATAAATCATAGCAAGTCACAAAACTGGCTCAGATTTAAAGTAGGGAGAAACAGACTCTACCTCTGCATAGAATGAGCAGCATATGTATAAAGAGATAGTAGATATTGTCAGCAGCCCCTTTTGAAGACAATTTTGTACAAAGACATTAAAGGTCAGAGGAGATAAATAATTTCTTCAAGATCACACTGCTGCAAAGTGGCAAATCTAGTATTAAACTACCCAATCTGCCTGATTCTAAAGAAGGGTCTTTCAACTACACCAGTGGTTTTTAGACCATACTCAGTTTACAACCCTGCAGTGCCAACTGGGGCAGTTCCATCCTTAGCTGGGTGCTAATTCATTGTTTATGTATGGTTTTCTTTGAAGGGAAGACTCAGAGGCTAAACAAATTTGAAAAATAACACCCGACACTGCATTTGCTTGCTTTGAGAGATGAGGCAGTAACTGTGTCCTCAAGTACTTTACAGCCACTCAGAAATCAAACAACAGAATTTTGGTCACACAGAAAAGAGCTGGAAGTTTTCTCACCCAGTCCTAAGAATTTTTGTCCTGATCTATACAAATATAAATACAAAAGTTCCTTTAACATTTTTCTATAAAAGATCTTAGAATTTTTTAAATGTTTTTGAGTAAATTTTGCCACCTAAAAAATTTAATATCACAGTATAAAATAATTTCTAATGAAATTAAGAAAAAAAATCAAAACCAGCTTCACGTGGCTTTTTATATGCTTCCAGATTATTTTTATCTTCTATCAGTTGGTGGCTGTGTACAAAATTAGTCTCTGAAAATGCATGGTCCATAAACAAATGAAAGTGATTTGGCTGAAACAGAAGCATAATTTGTACACTTTTAAATCAAATAGACTACTTGAATAGGTTCCTACTTTATATAATACTTACTACTATTCTAGTCTCCATAAGGTGATGCTCAAAAGATTATTGTAATTACTCAAATCTTATTTTTATGGAAATAATTGCGAATATCTAGAAACATGTATAGCTTTGATGTTTTTATTGATAACTGAAGTTAAGTGAATATGGACAAGAAATTTTAGAGAAAATTCTCTATTCATTTGTTTTCTTACTCATGAGAATAAAAGTAGCCCAAATAATATCAACAAATGAGATATTTTCTCTTTATATTTATAAAATTTGGAGAATATGAATTATTGTACAGCTTACAGGAAAAAAATTTGACATGTAGAGTGTCGATGACACATATTTGGGGAAGGGATTTTACTGTGAGTAACAGATTTGGATATTAGTATAGTAAAACTGGATAGGATATTAAAATCATCTAGTTTATCTCCCATTTTAATTTGGGTAGCTAATACCCAAAGACTTGTACTTAGCTTCATGTAGTACATCTAAGTTGGCAGTAATCCTGGGGATAATCTCAGGTCATCTCTCCATCACACCATACTATGTAATACATGTGCTGCTTTTTCTCTCCTTGCATTTATCTTGCCACTTAATAAACTTCAACTTGCATATTGCAGTGGAAAGGAAGCTGAAACACAATATAAGATAATTAGGGTGTGTGAGGAGACATACATACCATAAATCAAATTTGAATGACTGACTTAACATACCCAAGCCTAAGCTTAAGTGGGGTAGTGTGTCATTTGGATGCTGTCATGTTTTAGAATATTCTTCTGTTCTTTAAGAAATGATAGAAGCCCATAATTTTACCCCAAGGCTGTCAACGCATCCAAATTCTGATTTGAAGACTTTAAAATAACAAATAATTGAGTTGTGAGTCGGTCTGAAATAATTTTATTTTATTTGATTGCAGTAGAGTGTGCCTAGCAACCTATATATAAGGTATTAGTGAAGTGAATTCTGTTCAGACTTATGTCTTAGATTTGTTCTTTTCATGCATGTACTTTCACATATATTATTCTCATAAGTTTAGAAAGTGTTATATTCCTACTTATTACTGAGGTACAAGCACTATGATATTGTTCAGCGAAATTTGTATTTACATGAAGTTATATCTCAACTTACCCAAAACTTGAAGAAAATGCTTCTCTAACAGTATGGCTTCTGCAGTTAGGATGTGGAAATAAGTAAATACTTAACATACTTTTTAAATGAATGTAATTATTTTTCATTGAGTCAAAGATGAGGAAACAATCTTTCCTGTCAATATCACTCATCCAACGTAGTGCCCAACAAAAAACAATTTTCTAGCTATCAGATTATCTAATCTTTTCCTGATCTTTTATTTCACAACAAAAAGAAAAATGTTTGCTCTTCATGGTAGCATTTCAAAGACAATTAATTAACCTCCAACCCCTTGTACTGTAGTACTCATTGAAACACTATTTTAAAGCTGCTCTCGGCATGTATTACTTGCTCAGTTTTTATTTCATTTATGCATTCACTCAACAAGTAATTATTGGATGGCTAATATGTAAAATGAAACATTAAGATATCATCCTTGCTCTTGATGAATTTACCACTGATCTAGCAGGAGGAAAAATAAATTGTTACTCTATTAGCAACAAAAACAACACACTGCAGTTTTTGCTGCTTCATGAGTGGGTGACACAATTCATATTAATGGAAAAAATAAAGCTCTACATTTCTTTCTTCCACTTAGATGGACAAGGATGGAATAAGGAAAAACCTGGACTGTCAGAGCTTTAGTGATGCTAAAGAGCGAAGTCTGAAATGATTAGCTTTTTTTTTCGTTAGTAGAACATATTAAGTTCTGACAATGCAAAGTGAATCCCTTAGCTACGTAGGATATGGAAACAAAGACTGTTTTGTGTGAAAATGAAAAGGGAGAGTTTCATTTCAATCACTGGCAGGCTACGTGCTCGAGAAGCTGTAAAGCCAGGACAAAATATACAAGCATATATTTGAATACATCAAGTCAGAGAAAAGATAACTCAGAGAAGTAAACCCGGCAATTGAGGCTGCTTTTCCTCCTGATGGTTCTACTAAGTCTGGAGCACATAGTAAGAGACTACGAAGCTGAGAATAGGTTTCAAAAAACTCATGAAACTATAAAGAGAAATAACGGATTTCAGAGCCACCAGTAAGGAGTGGTTTTGATCAACCCAACCAGGTGGATGTTTGAAGATAGACTGATCTGGAAATCCAATAGACCAAAGCTAAGACCCAGTTTTGAATACCCCCAATTATTGATTGAATTAAAATTTACTAGAACTACAGGTACCCATGGAGTAACCGGCAACTATAAGCAAACATTGCTTTCTGAAGAAAGATAACATCATCCAAAGCTTCAGATTATCTCTAATTTTTTTTTTCTACCATGTCCAGCACTCAATTAAAAATACAAGGCGTATGAGATCATGTTACTGAAAACCAATGGAAACAACGTGATATATAATCACATCCACAGGTAATCCAGTAAAAAGAGGTATCACACAAATTTGAAATAATTTGTCTTAATAGACTCAAGAAATTAAAATCTGATTAATTTTGGTAGACTACTAAAAGGTATAAAAGCTATAAAAAGAGTGTAAGTGTAACTCAACACTGAAAAATATAAAAACTGAAAATAAAACTCATAGGGTTTTTTGTTAGTTTGTTTGTTTGTTTTTTGTTTGTTTTTTGAGACAGAGTCTCACTCTGTTGCCCAGGCTGGAGTGCAGTGGTGTGCTCTCAGTTCACTGCAACCTCTGCCTCCTGGGTTCAAGCAATTCTTTCACCTCAGCCTCCCAAGTAACTTGAATTACAGGTGCCCACGACCACGCCCAGCGAATTTTTGTATTTTTAGTAGAGACGGGATTTCACCATGTTTGTCTTGAACTCCTAACCTCAGGTGATCCACCTGCCTCGGTCTCTTAAAGTGGTGGGATAACAGGCGTGAGCCACTGCACTCAGCCTCATGGATAGTTTGTTGTTGTTGTTGATATTTTTTGTTTGTTTGTTTTGTTTAATATATTTATTATAAATTGATACTTGCTTTAAAGAAAGGATTATTGCTTTTCTCCTTTCTTTTTTTGATGTTTTTATTTATTTATTTATTTATTTTTATTATACTTTAAGTTCTAGGGTACATGTGCAGAATGTGGAGGTTTGTTAGATAGGTATACATGTGCCATGTTGGTTTGTAGCACCTGTCAACTCATCATTTACATTAGGTATTTCTCCTAATGCTATCCCTCCCCCAGCCCCCCACCTCCCGACAGTCCCCAGTGTGTGATGTTCCCC